>NC_036631.1:0-367588 GCF_900079805.1 Fusarium fujikuroi IMI 58289 | reverse complement strand
CTAGCAGGAAGTCTATCTATCGTTCTTCCTTCTGGTGGATCTGTTGCATTCTTGTATGGCTTTATCTTCTGTGTCCTCTGTAATTTCGCGCTGGCGGCTAGTTTGGGTGAGTTGGCGGCGATTTGGCCGACTGCTGGTGGGCAGTATCATTTCCAGTGGGCATTGACTTCTGAGAAGTGGAGGAAGGTCATGGTGAGTTTTGCGATATGTGATTTCTGGGAGATTGTTGACGAGAACAGAGTTTTGCGGTTGGTTACATCAATATTTTTGGATGGCTGACCCTCGTGACGACTGAGGGTTTCTTCGCAGGTTTGTGATTATGCACATTTGAGAGTACAAAAATTAACATTTGTAGCACAATTCATCTCGGCAGCATGCGTCGTAGCATCCAACGGAAACTACGTTGTAGCAGCGTGGAAGACGTACCTTATCTTCATGGCCGTCCTCACATTCGGCACTCTCTCCATGACCTTCGGCAACCGAATCCTGGGTGCCTGGAACAATCTCGCCCGTGAGCATTCCGAATCCCCTCTCTGCGAGTTCCAACTGACTTTGTAGTGTACTGGTCCATTCTTAGTGTTTTTGTCGCCAGCGTCGTCCTTCTCTCGACATCCGACAAAACCGACCCCGAATTCGTCTTTGCGACATTTGCGAACGAAACAGGCTGGAATGACGGAATCGCGTGGATCTTGGGTCTTTTGCAGTCAGCGCTGTCACTTATCGGATACGATGCTGTGCTGCACATGACGGAGGAGATGCCGACGCCATCGAGGGATGCGCCTTTGGCGATGGTATACGCTGTTGGCGTGGGGGGAACTACGTAAGTTAAACACCGACTCAAACAACCGTAAGCTAACGGGAGGACAGCGGTACAATCTTCATCCTTGTTATGCTCTTCTGCCTCACCGACCTCTCCGGAATCGTCGCAACATCGACCGGCATGCCCATCGTCGAACTCATCCTCCAAGCAACCGGCAGCCGTGCCGGCACCACGTTCCTCACGCTCATGCTAGCAATCTGCTTCATCCATGGGACCAACGGCTCGATTACCAGCGCCTCCCGACTCCTATACGCGATGGCTCGTGATAAAGGTACTCTGTATCACGAGTACTTTAGCCACATCCATCCCAGGTGGGAAGTGCCTATTAGAACTATTGTTCTTACCTGGGTGTTTAATGCGATCTTTGGATTGTTGTATCTCGGTCCGACTGTTGCGTTCAATGCGTTCATTTCGAGCTGTACGATCTTGTTGAACATGTCCTATGCCATTCCGGTTGCGACACTTTTAATTCGAGGGAGAGATACTTTGACGAGGTTTCAGAGTGCAGATACGCCTTGGAGGTTTGGCAAGGTTCGAGGCCTGATCATCAATTACATTGCTGTTCTTTACGTCTTCATCACATCAATCGTAAGTCGTATCCTCCGTCAACACTACTAAGCTTACCCTTATTTAGTTCTTCTGTTTCCCGCCCGTTCTACCAGTCGACGCCAGCTTGATGAGTACATCCCCTCCTCTCCCTTGTTCCCCTAATTACAAGCTGACGACAGGTTCAGATTATGTCTCGGCTGTCATTGGCATCTTTGCCATTTTCCTGACAGGATACTGGGTCTTGTATGGGAAGAAGACATTCCAGGGCCCGGTAGGTTTCATTTCGTGCTTTCTTGGAAAATTACTAATGATTGTGATAGGATCTCGATGTAATTCTTGGAGAAAGACCGGACATTGCCGAAGCCACAGATGAGTTGGCGATGGAAGAGAAGAAGGTTGAGAGCCCAAGGGAGTGATATGCTGTACCATACGGTCCATACCGGGCTTTATATAGCTTGCATTTAATGACTTTAATGAACTTGAATGATGGGACTGCCCCCGACCAAACATCGCCTGTAATCGGCAGCGTATGCATCTTGTGCCGAAAGCTGTTGAGTTGGGTTAGCGGAAGCGCACTATCTTTCATTGGCTCATCAAATTCCAGCTCTCGTAGCGGATCGCTCCGCCCCAGGCCTAGCGAATCTGCTTATCGCCACTGACTAACAAAGTACAGTAACACATTGTTATCCGTAGCTTTGCCCTCCTCGGAACTGTACCGGAGCAATGTCATCTCAACGGTGACTCAATTCGACTGTGACAACTCAAGATCTTGTACTGTAGTGTCAGTGATCAACTACCGAGCCCTACCAACACCTGAACCGTCTTCAATACGACGTAGCCTCTCGGCCATGCGGAGTTGTAAAGCCGTCTCCAACAAATCACAATTTAGCTTACCAATTCCGCGGCTCCCGCTAAACCAATCTTATCACCGCGCCCTCTAACTTCTGCGGGGAAGCCCAGTTCACTTTCACTTCAATTCTTATCATCAATCGCCTGAGCACGTTTTTTCTATTCTCAAACAGCCCCATAAACTTGCTCACACCCTATATAAACTCACCATGGAGGAGCCAGAATCAAGTGCCAGGTCCACCGCCAAACGGAAGCTCCCCGTCAGATCGAGATCCGGATGCTTGACATGCCGGACCAAACACGTAAGTCGATTTCCGGACGGCGGATGAGCGCGACTGATAAGGAATAGCTGAAATGCGATGAAGCAAAGCCAGAATGCCAGGTTTGTATAACGCGAGGCGTTCAGTGTGGAGGGTATCAACGCGGTTTGAGATGGTCTACCAAACATGAAAAACCAGCGGAACTCGCCGACCACAAATTCCGAACATCACCAAAGCAAACCTGCGGTACCAAGAAGCGACGCGGTAGACCGCCAAAACGACAACTAGACACTACATCTACTGCATCTTTCACCACCACTGGTTCAGTTTATAGCTCTAACGATGCGAATCAAGGAGTTTTTGGCGAATTTATGTTGAACACACAGCCTTTGGAGACCCAACACGATGCTCAGCTCGTGGAATCTGAAATGAGTCCAACAGATGACTTCATATCTCAATTCCCCCTCGATCTTCCCGTCGAAGGTCTTCCGATGCCAGAGTTTGAATGGACGCATGACGCGCTGGATCTAACAACACCGACATTTGATAGCTTTTCTGATACGAGCACCGACCTCGCTCTATTCCCAGTGCAGCAGAATTTCTCAACATTATACGTTCCTCCACCGATAACAGATCTCCCAACTCAACTTGTTGAATACTGGTTTCGCGATATCTGTTCTTTGTGGTCGCAGTATGACTCACCGACAAACTCAAATCGCATGCTGGCGACTACTCTGTGGTCAACTTCGGAAGCTGTATCGACTAGTTTGCAGAGCATGTCATCCGCGTATCTCTCATCCAAGATGCCGCATATGAAGAAGACTTCTATCGCCATGATGAAGAATGCTACTGATGTCATCGAGGCGGAACTGCGCGTTGTCAAAGCATCACCGAATCTGGACACCGTGCCTATGGGTCTAATTTACGGGTTGTTCTGTATAGGCACTAGCATATGTTGGCTGAACGCAACCCAATTAGGCATACCGTTTCTCAGAGAAGCAAAAGCTCTTCTTCACCGGATAAACAAACAAAAACGGCGCCTGTCGGAGGAAGAGCGGAAGTTACTAAATATCTTCAACAAAAGCTGGACGTACTGCGAGCTACTACTCTCCGTCGTCTCAGATACGAATCCATATATAACATACGAAGCCGAAGAAGTCGAGGATATCAGCGCAGACGAATATCCAACGGCTGTACCAACCGAACCAGTCGTCGACGACATGCCGCATCCTTGGACGGGTGTTTCGAATACAGTATCACGACTTCTGACGCAGACGTTGAGACTCTGTCGTAATTACAGATATCACGTCAAACATCCTGGACCTTTTGCGACGCGCGATCACGCTACTGCGCTAAATATGATTGAAGAAGCCAAAACACTGGAGGAAAAGCTCCTAGGTTTGGACTTTGAGTCGGCTCCTGCGAATACGGAGACGGGAGACCAGAAAACACCATGTCGTCATCTAGTCAATGTCGCTGAAGCGTATCGTCTCGCTGGCCTTATCCATATCTACCAAACCTTTCCGGAGCTGGTGCTTCTCAGATTGCCTGACAATCTCTCCGGTCCACCAGATGCTCACATCCCATGGGAAGAATGCATCACACCACTAAGTCTCCGTCTCACAAAACTCATCGAGCAACTCCCCGCAGACTCAGGTAGTAAGATGACTCAACCCCTACTCTGCATCACCGCCAGCACCGGTCTACGCTTCGAACCCTCCGATACAACCTCCAGCCCCGAAACACAAGGCCCTCTTGCGACACCGACACCTTTTGACCTCGGAAGCACTGAGCATTGTGGGTTATCAGATTACATCGGGCAGCTCATCCAAGCGGACGAAGATATTGAGCGACTGTCTACTTCTACTGCTACGGAGTCGCGAATGAAGATTGTCGGGGCGAGGTGTTTTATAGTTGGGAGGCTTGATGCGTTGGAGGCGCTGCTACCGCCTCGGCCGATTGTTGTGGCGAAGACGTTGGTGCAGACGATTTGGAATGAGTATGATAAGGAGAAAACGGGTGCTGCGAGTGTGCATTGGATTGATGTCATGGAGGAGAATAACTTGCGGTCGTTGTTTGGATAGTGATAGCCAGAATGAGAACTCGAAATTGACACTAAAACTTCTTCTTACTATTCACCAGTCTTTATGTAGGAATCTGTTGAAGCCTGGCTTTCCAAAACGCGCAATATTCTGTTTCTACGGCCTCGCCACGAGACTGAGTAGCATTTATGCCATGGTCTCAGGTATCACTGTTGAGCTTAAACGTGTTGAAACTGAAGTCTCTATATTAACTCATGTTTCTATATACTCCGGCCAATATAAGCCCGAAAGTCCGAGATTATATACATCGAAAGTGACATCCCCATTATTTCCCAGTGATTCCAGAGGTCATCAATACCTCGTCAAAGTCACCGGCACTTAGATGGTTCCGAAACCAGCACTGGCAGCAAGACCAGTGACGGAAGACACAGGCTTAGCCTCAGCACCCTTTCCGCCGAAAGAGCTGAAGAAGCTAGAATCGGTACCAGACAGAGAACCAGAGTTATCATACTGGTTAACCTCGCAGACGTGGCCAACACCGCTGGAGCAAGCAGCGTTGGCGGAAGCATCAGGGCTGGCAAAGATGGCGCCGGTAGATCCCTCCTCGATAGCGGCCTTGACGTCCTGGAAGAGGTTGCCCTCGGCGAGAATCTTGGCTTGATCGCTGGTCTCGAAGGCGTGGCCGGAGTTGTCAGACCAGTAGTTGTTGACGGCGTGGAGGACGGTGTTTCCGGCGACCTTGGGGGCGCGGCCGGAGGTCTTGGTGATGTAGTTGTTCTTCATGGTGATCATCTGGTGATTGTCAGTATAAATGCGAAGATCAGGGATGGCTAGGGCTTGGGACTTACGTCGCTGGAACCGGTGAAGTACATGGACCAGTACTGGTGTCCGTCACAAGTAGCAGACCACTGGCTCTCGCCGTTGATGTGGTTGTTGGTGATGGAGACTCGGTTATCAGCGTTGGTGCCAAGGACGATGTGCTGTCGGCCGATGTTGGAGGTCGTGACGTGATCGATCCAAACAAGATCAGCTCCATCAAGGGTAATAGCGTCTCCGCCCCAAACATACTGAGGGTTCAGCTCAGTAATATGGATGTTCTGGATAATAATGTTCTTGGTTCCCTTGATGTAAAGACCCTTGCCCTTGATAACACCATTCGCACCAACACCAACAATCGACTTATCCGAATTGACGATAATCGGGTTCAAGCCCGCCTTATCGTAGCTAACATCGACCTTGGGGGCATCAGGCTGATAGTTGTTACACCAATCATCCTTGTTGATAGCCGTCTGGCAGCCCGAGCCTGTACCCCAAGGCACACAGGGGATAGGTTCGGACGCAGTGCCCTCGGTACCGGTGAAATCGAACTCCTGGTCGAGCAGGATGACGCGCGTGGTAGAGTCGCCAAGCATAGAGACCAGCTCATCGGTTGACTTGGGGTACGCGCCCTCGGCACTACCGCCGCCCGTGACTTCGGAGGCGAATCCCTCGGGGGTGCCGGTAACGCCCGCGGCGGAAACGTTGGAGACCAGCGCGGCGACGGCCACGGAGAGAAGAGAGAGAGACTTCATGGTGAAGAGAAACAAAAGAATGTGGGAAAGATAAACAAGAAACGAACGAATGAAGAGCAGAAAATGGAATAGAGAGGTGAGCTAGTGGGAAGGCATTGGTATATTTATCTCAGCCAGCTACTTCTCTCGCAGGCGTTACCGTAAGCGGCGGAGAATATGTCCTCCTAGAAATCTTCCAGAAAAAAATGGTCCTGTTTTGTTAACTTGAAACTTGAGACAGGCCGTATCGCGACCTAGCTGTTAGCATCCCGACGACGCCAAGAGTGGCTACAGATCATTATTGGCGGACTTTTGGCATCGCTGTTTTATTCCGTGGAACGTCGGCAGTATTTTGGGAATGTGAAACTTGAATGACATGGTTGAGCTTGGGATTAAAGGGTTAGTCTTTTGTGGGGAGCGTGTTTCAATGATGTGAGTTGAAACGGAGGGATCAAGCTTCTTTAGCTTGATGCCAAGTTTTGACAGAAGTGATGATGATCCATTTGTAAGACTGGCTGATAGTATTAAGCTATATCCTACTAAAACAATTGACTTGAGCCGCATTTCAAAACTGTCTCTACACTTTGTCGTCTGTCAATGGCTTTTCAGTAAGGATCGAGGTTGATGATTACGGAGCCGCATCCTGGTCAGAACAGTGGGCCAGTAGCAGGTTCACCAGCACGGGCATTTGTTTACGCACCACGGGATAGTGTTATGCTTATCCTGGGGGTGAAAGACGATGAAACCTGGGATAAATAAGGCTATTGGTTTCACATAAGAAGGAGCAATCAGCTCATGACTCTCGATGCTTTATATCGCTGACTTGAATGAGTCGTGGACTAAATGTGCACGCGCTGAGATGCTATTTACTGAAGACTACTACTGCTTTACGACAATTACCCACGGCATTTAACAGTCATGCAGCTTACAGAATGGTCGATGCAATTCCTTTCGATACCGGAATCAGTACGCGTAGACTCCGTAATCCATAGATGAGCAGCAAGGGGGGATCAGCGTTGGAATTAACCAGGATATACAGTCCTCCGTGAGCAGGAAAACATCGGACCTGGATACGGTGTCAAAATAAAGTTAGCAAAGGTATCCTAAACTTAGTAAGTATATCCCAAACTTATGCTAAGTTACCTAAGTTTTTTTGTCATTTAGGATCAAGGTCCTAAGTTTGCTTTCCCTCTTAGACAGTATCCTTCTGTCAGCCTCAAAGGCATTGGTGCGGAAAAGCCGGTGCCGCAATGTAATCTATCTGATTGTACTCCATACTGTAATTATGATCAGCAATGGTTAGTGGATTCACATTACGCAGGCCGGAATGTGGCTCGCGACGCGACGCCGATAGTGCCTATTGCCTATTATACTATGCCGCTTGGAGAATAACATCTACGGCGCGTTGAATGTGAGGCCTCTTCTTGGAATAATAAGATTAACTGCTTGTCGTTTTCACCCGAAGCTGGAGCAAACGTTCACATATCCCGTCGCTTAAGCTTTTCCCCCAATCTGGTTGCTACAATCTTTCCAACCTCTCTCAACGACGGTGCCCCAAGCATCTCCAACACACTGACTTGCAGACCAAATACTTGACTAAACCATCGCCGCAACTCAATCGCAGTAAGTGAATCCAGGCCAATCTCAGATAAGTTGAGATTAGGATCAATAGGTACGTCTGGTCTAAGAAGGAAATCGTTGGCCTTTGCGCCAATCTCGATAGATAGAAAGTCAATCGACTCTTTCTTTGCCAGTATTCCAATGTCTCCTTCGCTGATGCTCTGTAGAAAAGTCTTGAGTTGACTCCTCTCGCCTCGTGTATCGGATTGGTCTCCAGTAGAAAAGTTGTGGTATGCGCCCATTCGGCGATCGCGGCGCCAATTGGTAGGATTCTTCGGATCGTCGAGGTGGAGATGGGATCTCATGCCCATTAAAATGTGCCCATTGTTCTTCCATGGCGACCACTCACTCGACGCGAGATTCTCGAAGCTGCCACCAGCCGAGCTATGACTGCTTGGAGCCGAATTGGACAGCGAAGCCTCTAGGCATTCAAGAAACTCCTTCTCCCTCACAGTGTGTAGACCCTGGAGTTTAATGCTGCGAAGCGCGGATGGATTCTCTGCCAGGTATCCGACGTCTTCGATGCCACATATTGAGAGCACCGATGCGGGGAGACCAAGAGAGTGTCTGTACTGGCAGAAAGACTCGGTAAATATGCATCCGGACTTGTAGTTGCCCTGGCCAGGCTGGTCGGCAAATGTGACAGCGGAACTTGCTAGCCAGAAGTAATCCAGGGGCTGGCCATGGAGTGCTCGATGGAGGTTCCAAGTTCCATTGACTTTGGGCTCGATAGCCTCTTTCCAATCCTCCCACTTCATGTGCAGCAGGGGGCAGTCCTATAAATGTCAGTTTTGACCGCTGCAGAGGCTTTTGAATGATTTACCATTTGAATCATGGCGAGATGAAAGACACCTTTGACGGGATATGGGGCCTTGCTGATAGCTTCTTCCACGTCCTTCAGATTATTGACGCTTCCCTTGACTACAATGGCATTACATCCCAGGGCTTCGAGTTCAACGAAGAACTTGCCGTCGTCGTCCGTCATACCACTCCTTGAGAGAACAGAAGATTCTTAGCCCCTCGCTCCACTAACCAGACTGCCAAGGCTCTGCCGAGCCCACCCAATCCCCCAACAAGAAAGTAAGATGCGAGAGGGTCGAACTGTATGGTCTGTGTCGCCACTTTCGCCTCAGGATCCGATGCATCTATAGGCATTTCAAGGACTACCTTCCCTATATGCTGGCCGTCTTGGAGGTAGCGAAATGCCTTCTTAGCATCGCTTGCAGGAAAAGGGGTGATGGGCCTAAGAGGTCTCAGCTTTCCCTGTCTGAAGAACTCAAGAGTTCTATCCATCACGCTGTCGATCTATTAGCCCTAGACCTGTAAAATTCGTTGAAAATGCGACTTACTCCTTCACCAAGATAGGCTGCTCTCCTATCAGGTAGTGCAAGTCGATACCACAGTACGACCTGTTTTCCAAGAAGCCACCCATGTCAAGTTGGCCGCATGAAACGAGATCACGCTTACCAAGCTCAAGGAGGGTTCCCGATTTGGCAACGCACTTCCAAGAAGTATTGAGGAGTTCACCACTGAGAGAGTTTAAAACTAGGTCGACGCCTTTCCCGGCCGTTTGTTGCATTACACCCTCCAAGAATGAAGCATCACGAGAATGGAAGATGTGTTTTCGCGGGATTCCGTACTCCTTGACCAAATATTCCCTCTTCTCCTTGTTTCCAACTGTGGCGTAAATCTCCCCCTCCATCATCTGCACGACCTGAAGCGCTGCAAGACCAATACCGCCGCAGGCAGAATGAATCAACACGCTGGTTCCTTTGCGCATCTTTCCCACGTCAAGAAGTGCATATATGACTGTAGAGAAGCAACACTGAATGCTGGCGGCTTCTTCAAAGCTCATTTCATCTGGAATCTTGTGCATGTAGTGATGCTTAGCCGTGAAGTGCGTAGAGAAGCCACCTCTGTAACATATACTCATGACGCGATCTCCGATTGAAAAACCAGTAACTGTGCTCCCGAGACGTTTGACTACACCAGATACTTCGATGCCTGGGAATACATGTGGATTCTCAGACGGAATCAGACCCATGGCTGAGACAACGTCATGGAAGTTGACACCAGCGGAATGAACCTTTATCTCAATCTCGTCCTCCGTGATCTTGGTTGGAATCGCAGAAGCTATCCAGTTCATTGTCTCGAGGGATCCCGGTTTGTCAACTCGCAGAGTCTTCATTACCTCGCCGCTCTGGACCTTGTCCAATGCCTCCTCGGCAATATAAACTGGCTGGTAACGGCCAACACAGACTGTACCATCATGTACAATGTATTCCTTGTCTGGCTCAAGAGCCTCGCTGTCACGCTCTCTAATAACCTTCTCGAAGACGCTGGTAATCAGAATGCCAAAACGACCTTCATTGAGGCCGATCTCGAGCGTGTAAAAGTTCAGCCCCAGTTCGGATCGAAGAGTCCGAGCAACACCCAATGTTTGAGCCGATCTTGGATTTGAACAACCGACCTGGCTTGGAGACATGAGCCACAGAACACTGGAAGATCCAAGACTCTGTGCGCATTCTTGGAACTTGATGAACATTTCTTGAGAAATGTCTTCAAAGAAGGCGGTTTCCAAATCAAGGCAAGAGATGATGTTCTGATTTTGAGGCACTTGATCTTCGATTCTTTGCACAGTGACGTTCCAGCCTCTAGTTTCCAGTGCAGATGATACTTGGGTAGCTGGATAACTATATGGATGGCGGGCTAGTAGAGTAACATAAGAAGGGCGACTGACCACAGGAGGTTCTTTGCAAGCCACTATGACAGCACAATGCCGATATGGCTCTTCATCGTCATAGACAGCCACATCTACTCCGCTGTAGCCAGCCTTCTTCAACTCTTGGTCCCATCGCGATACAGGTACGTAAGGCTGATCTGGTCGACCATCATCATCTCCCAGCCACCAGCCAGAAAAGTTTCCAAACACATAGTTAGTCAACCTCGATAGGCTGCAAACTTCTGTCATGACTAGCATTCCATCCGACTTGAGTAGTTGTCGAATATTCCTCAATGTCTCGTGAAGTGAAGGCGTAGCATGCAACACGTTGGCTGCGACAATGAGATCATAGGTTCCAGCTTGAAACCCCTGTTCTAATGGATTCTGGGAAACGTCCAACACGTTGAACTCCATGTTTGGGGCCCCGGAGAAACGATCCTTGGCTGCGGGGAAGAAACCAGCGGAAATGTCTGTGAAGTTATAGACAGCATAGGCCGGAAGCCCTCGTACCTGCGCTAGGCCTCGGAGAATAGTCTCGGTAGTGCCTCCTGTCCCAGCTCCGACCTCGAGAATTTTGAGAGTAGGGCGAGTGTGTGAAAGAATGCGCAGAAATCTGGAGTAATCGAAAGTCATGACATTATATAGATCGGCCAACACGTTGTCTTTGAGCAACGTCTCGATAGCTACTGCCTTGCCAGTGAACAAGTTCTCCATATTGTCGAAGAGACGTCGAAGTCCGATGGTCAGCGCTTTTTGCGGCATTCCCACAAGCTTGCGAGTGATATCTTCGATTCTCGAGAGCCTGAGCTCGTGAGGGATATCGAGAAGCTGTCGAGATTGACTGACAAGCTTGTAATCTCCCGACGCAGCAATATCAAGTTGTCTCTTGAGCCAGTCTCGAAACTTAGTGAAGAAAGGCTGGCATGGCTCGAGACTTTTGATCTTTTCTACAGTTTCAATAATGCAAAGAAGGGTCAGCTCTTCCTGTAGATGACACTCCTCTCTATTGATGGCCGGTGGAACAAAGAGTTTCGAGGCGTCCACAAAGTTAAAGTGCGGAAGCCAGTTGAGTCTCGAAGTAGCGTGAATGTTGAGTGCGTCAAACGACGTGTCTTCTCCCAATGCTCTCAATTGTACACCAGAGGCATGCAGGGCGACTTTGCCTCCAGCATCGAGCTCGACGCACAAATCTGTTCCATGTAACCTCCATGCTTTCGCATCCATCAAATCTGAACCTGTGCTAACCTCGACTTCTTCAATAGATGTAGGTACGACCAGTTCGGAAATGTTTCTAGCCAGACCCATCGCTTGAGAGACAAGAAGTAGCTGAAGACCTGCGTCTATCGTTGCTGGATGTAGAGTAAACGGGGAATGGCTCTGCGGGGTCTTATTGGATATGCGACCGTGGACAAGGTCTCTCGAAGGAAATACAGTCGCGTCCAGCAGGCCACGGAACTCTGGGCCGTAGATGAATCCAACCTGTGCAAGCTGTCTATATATACGTGCACAATCAACCTGTCGAGGGAGCACCTCAGAGACCCAGTTCGTGGTCCTGGCTTTCTCAAGAATGCTTACTTGTCCTGTGCAGTGCTTGGTCCAGCCTGAACCGTCATATGACGATATGGCAAAGTTATACCATACAGAGTCGTCAAGATCGTTGAGATTGTGAATGCGCAAGCTAGTTGAGACTTCAACCGAGTCAGAAAGAAGAAGAGCTCGATAAGAAATGACATGTCTCAGGTGATAGCCTGCACCAAGAGGAGACCGAGTAACCTGTCTTATTGCTTCACCAGCGATAGCAATGTACCCGGCGAATGGAAAAACCACGTCTTGTTTCAACTTATGATCCATAAGCCAAGGCACATCCTCAAGACTGAGGATGTTTCGCCATTGGGGTTCTAGATCCGATCCCTCAAAGTTACGGGACCCCAGAAGGCAGTGCTGAGGGTACTCTCTAGACCGCCAGGCCTTTGATATGCGACTCTCAGACCAGTATGCTGCGCTGTGGTCCCAAGGATAGGTTGGTAAGCCTGATATGGCTTTTGAGTTGGGGAACAGCGATTCGAAGTTCAGAGCGATGCCATGCTGGTAGAGTTTGCCCAATGCACTAAGAAAGACGGCTGAGGAATCTTTATCTCGAGATTGGGAAGAGACGTAGTGATAGGGTTGTGAGGAGGATGAACAGATTTGCCTCAAAGGTCCGGCCAAGGCAGAGTGCGGTCCAATTTCCAGGAAAAGGCAGGCTTGCTTGGTTGCAAGCAAGTTTGACACAGCTGATGAGAATTTGACCGGTGACGTAAGATTCTGGGTCCAATACGACGGATTGCGAAGACATGTATCTTCCAACTCCGTGGTGACAGTGGAGAACATATCGATTTTGGTGGAGGAGTTAGGGACGGCGTGCTTCGAGAGTTCAGACTCAAGAAAACTTTGGTACTTGACACTTAATGGCGACATATGTTCTAAAGGATGTCAACAGAGACACAAGCGTAGGGCATGAAGAGACTTACGTGAGTGATAAGCCATATCGACCTTGAGTAGCCGAGCAAACATGTCAGGATCAGCATGTTTAATCGCTGCAACGACTTGAGCGACTCGATCTGCATCTCCAGAAATAGTACTGCTTTCCGGGCTGTTTTCACAAGCCACAACAACGCCATCAGTTAGATACTTGGAAATGCCTTGCACCCCCATCCCGACGGCCGCCATGGCCCCGCGAAGAGTCTGCTTCGTTGTCACATAACCACGATAGTATGCAATAACAATGGCTTCTTCCATGGAGATGTGGCCAGCTGCATAAGCACCGGCTATTTCTCCACTGGAATGGCCGACAATAGCAGACGGGGTGAGTCCCAGGCGAGAGAACTTGTTGACTAGGGCCAACTGGATGGCTGTGCAGAGAGGTTGTGACAGTTCAGCTCGATTTATGCGTGAGTTTTCCGCAGGCTCTAGGAGCTCATCTACTTCTGTTAGCATCCCTTCTGATGTTCAGTTTGGGCCTGTTACCTATGAGATTCCAGCTTGGCGGAAACTCGAGTCTCTGGAGGACAGAATTCATGGCACTCAAGTCACTGCGAAAATTTGTATCGCTTTCGATGAGTTCTTTCGTCATATGGGGCCATTGTGCGCCCTGTCCACTGAAGACGAATACTAGCGATAGAGAACCAGAAGGGATTTTGGACAGACTCGAGACCTCGCTTGGCCTTTCGCGCTGGGACACAATGAATGCTCTATGGGGTAGATGCTTACGATGTGCTGCAAGAGTAAAACCGAGATTGGAGATGCAATTGGGATTTCTAGCTGTCCATTCTTGATAGTTACGGATCTGTCTCTGGAGGGAGGATTCCGTGTTGGCTGACAATAGAAGCAAAGAAGGAGATTGAGAGCCTTTTTGGTCGACAATGGTTGAACGCCTATCATGTTCCGAAGTATATGACTCAAGGATGACCTGGGAAAATTGAGTTTGAGAGAATAGAATAGCTGGGAAGAATAGAGACTTACATGAGCATTGCTTCCCCCGATCCCAAAAGAGTTGATGCTGACTCTCTTCAGGCGATTTGACGGAAAGGGTGTTGGTTTGAGTGGAACACTGAGGTTGTACTTGGAGAAGGGGACTTGACCGCAAGTTAAGAACGCATGGACGATGAAGGCATAGTAGGCTTACTATTTGGGTTGGGATTCACAAGTTTGATGTTGGGCGGAATCATCTGATGCTCCAGAGCGAGAACACACTTGATGACCGATGACAGCCCGGCAGAACCCTCTGAATGCCCGAGGTTAGGCTTGACTGAAGTGATGAGAACTTGCTTCTCTCCCCCAAAGACTTTTCCTACTGCTGTAGCCTCGATAGGGTCCCCCGTTGGTGTCCCAGTACCATGGCACTGATCTCGTTAGCCTACCGATTCCCGAATCCACTAACGGCGATAGCTTACCTCGACGCATGCAGTATCCTTTGGATCCAGCCCAATATCACAGTATGCCTTTCTCATCAGAGCTTCGTGAGCAGCTCCATTCGGGGTGACAAGACTAACACATTTTCCATCGCAGTTCACAGCCGTGCCTTTCACAATAGCTCTTATCGGATTGCCATCGCGGATAGCATCAGGCAAAGGCTTGATGTAAATAGCTGTTATGGCTTCTGCACGAGCATAGCCATCGGCAGCGGCGTCAAAGGTCTTGCAGGACGCATCTGGGGCCAGCACTTCACCAGATGACATTGTTGCTGTCAAGGCTGGTGTCATGATCATGTTGGCGCCTCCGACGATGGCGCTTGAGGCATCCCTTCTTTGAAGGGCGCGACAAGCTTCGTTGAGCGCTACTGCTGAGCTGGAGCATCCCGTTTTTATGACCATGCTACCCGATAAGTCAGCGTGGTTCAGGTCATCAGAGATAACGCATACCTTGGTCCCTGAAAGTCATATTCGTACGAAATGCGATTGGCCATCATGAGATCTGCACCGCCAGTTGTGGCGTACAATCCTCCTTGGAGGGGCTCCTTGATGTTCATGATCAACCAATCATCCCCGAAGGTACCAATGTAGCAACCGACTTGCTTTCCACGGTAGTTAATTTCTCCTGCATCCTCAAGGCATTCATGTGTTATTTCTAGCAACAGTCGCTGCTGTGGATCAACCCTCTCAAGTTCATTCTTCGTCAATGAGAAGAAAGACGTGTCGAGGCATGATAGATCGCCTTCGATGAAGTAACCATGCTTGGTCTTGATAGAATCTTTGCCTCCAAGGCTGTCGTTGAACCCATCGATGTTGAAGCGGCTGCTGGGAATGGGGCGTCTTGCATCGAGGCCATGGTACAAGAGATCCCAGTATTCTTCGCAGTTGCTTATTCCTCCTGGAAGACGCAAAGCAATTCCACAAATTGCAATCTGGGGGGCTTCTAGAGCATCACGTACTGAGTTTTCCATATTGTGGAGATGCTGCTCGTTGGTGGAATTGTCGCCATGAGGTGCTTCAACACTGTCGATGATACTTGCGTTGGCGTTCTCAACACTCCAAGAAGGAATATCCATGGTCGCGACTAACGATTCTTGACAATTTTCTAATAGTCAGATCAAATAATACGCAAAGGTTTCTAAGCTTAGAGTATAATACCGCCATCAAGCCCCGATCTAGACCTTGGCATAAATATCAAGACCTTGACCCAAACGGACACATCAAGCTCGTTCGGCAGCGATTGCTCCATATGCTGTGCATCTTCATCTGCATATCTGGCTCATATGTTTCGCTTACTGACCTATAGATTACCGTATATCGAAAACTAGTTGCAGATCTTATTGCGCCATCTTCTGACTGCTTTGGGCTTGTAGTGTAGGTCTGCCGTTCCAGACGGTCAAGACTGCTTGAAATCATACTACACAACATCTCATGCAGTGAGATCGTATCAGTTCTGTTGTCACTCCGAGGCAAAACACTATATGGCTTGTGCCGGTTTCAACGTCATGGAGAACAGGTCATGCAAGTAAGCAGCCACTTGGAACCACGGTAAGAAAATGCCTCGATCTTAGGACATTCCTTCCAAGCATGGTTGAGCAGCACGGCATCGGACTCTACATCTAGATTCTAGAGCATATGGGGCTTTTATTTCGGGAACAAGACGGCATCGTGTCGCCGTGTCATTGGACTCGGGATCCGGAGATGTTTCGTCCTCTGTTGCAGACTACACGTAAGAACACTTGTGTAACACCTCCTTGCGGAGCGCACGCGGTCTCAAAGGCAATGATGCCACAATACTGTATCAATAGCCAGTACCAGTGCATTGGATTACCTACCGCGAATAAAGCGTCGATACACGGCAGCCACACCGCCGAGACAAATTCTCGTTACTGGACGAGAGTCGACGTTGCAGCCCCGAAGCTTGATTCCTTCGGTACACGATTATGTTGAACAAAAATTATAACTCCGTAGTAACCTACTCAATTTGTATTGGCTGTCACAAACTGACAGAACCCATCACTCACTGGCCTCTCCCAGCACCTCGACCCCGTTACGCGGCTTCGAGGCCCTAAACACAAACATCATAGCCACGACACTGGTCTCAACCTCCTCAAACCCCGCCTTCAAGGCCTCCTCCAAGATATTCGGATCATCCTGCCAGTTGTCAAAGATACCTCTCTTGTTGTAGAACCCAAGCATGAAAGCAGCTGCTCTTCCAAGCGGCTTCTCGCTCTTCACCTCGTACCGATCATCAATCTTCTCCCATTGCTTCCCCAACACCGTGCACCCAACCAAAACGCCATCTTTGGTCAGGAGACTCCTGGCATTTCTGATGGCATTTGCTTTGCTGGCCGTTGGCTGCGGCATGTGATGCATGACGAGAAACAGAGAAGCGGATGTGAATTTCTGAGATGCAAGAGATTGAGGAAGTGGTCGTGCAGCATCCGCATGAACACAGTCAATGTGCACTTCTGGATACTTGGACAGAACACGCTGTCTCGCTGTTGCAAGAGAATGCTCACTCAAGTCGACCAATGTTAGATGTTGATCTTTTGGATCGCGGCCAAGATCCCCAATTGCTCTTCTTGGAAAGTACCCAGTTCCAACGCCAATGTCGACATGTCTCTTTGAGAAGTTGCTAGAGAATAACGGACGAAGATTACTTTGTGCAGAGCAGCGCCAGATGAACGGGACAGAGATACGCAGGATCAGAACATCGTAAAATGGGAGTGTGAACGGCGTGCACCACGACGCCGCTGTACTTGCGGTGCGCTTGAGGATTGTCATTGCAACTAAGGATGGGACAAGTATCTAGGATGGTGTCGCGTGTCTGTGAAGCGCGGTCTCGTCTGAAATACTTGGGCTCGTGAACCTCCCATTTTCCGAGCAGAAATCGTGTGCGTGCAGACGATGGCTTCGGAGAAGACTGGCCACGTACTTTCCAGGCCGAGACATTTACACCGCATGTTCCGTGCTCTGTGTTCCCTCGGCGGAGATCGCCGAGACGGTCTGGACAGTTCCATGTGAGAATGTTACACGATATGTCTCTAGAGTGAGAGATGGCAATCGGGGAAGCAGTGCTACCATGTTCTTGATCACATGCCTTGTTGTAAGCATGTTGAGTGGAGAGAGATCACCACGGGGGCGGGTTTCACAGAAAGATCCAACGGGTTGCACTGACAAGAAAGAATGTTGTGAGCAGAGCCATGGCTCATTGGCGGAACTATCATACTATAGCTTTGATCTGATTTAGTGCAGAGTCATACTGCATCTAGCTTTGGGCATGAATGCCTGCCGGCTCATTGGAGTGGATGATCGCAATCAGGCAGAGAGATGACCAAAGACATGATGATATGTCGATTGCTTCTCGTGTGATGTGCTGCAGCTTGATGAAAATCTTGGCACGATTGAGCGAACTGTCCCACAGACAGATACCGTAGCCTTCACATCATCACGGATTATTAAACAGAGCCTACAATGCATCTAGATAGTCGCCAATGTTTCCATTATCTAGCACATACGACCAAAGGTAGTGGAAAATACGGGATCCCGTCCGCTCTCCCATAGTCAAGCCACTAACCGGCGGATTAGTAGTTGGGTCGGTGACGACCAGCGAATCCCCGCTGTTGTATGTTTTTTGCCCATCTTGACAAGTGGAAGAGGCGCTATCCTTTTTGGTGGACCAAGAGTGGGACGGCGAGTGTCGATTGTGGGGATGATATCGCAGTTGAAGAGACAGTTGAAGTTGAGCACTATAGGATAGATCTTGTATGGTAGAGTAGGTCAGAGATGCATTAAGAACACAACGTGGCAGGTAGCAGTAAGGTAGTCACGGATATCAGTCAATCGGGGGAGTGTTCAAGGATGGTATAGTCACGGTTCGGATGCCTGGCTGAAGCTACTACAGCAAGACTAAACCCGTGAGTGCGAAAGCTCTCGTCTGTTGAATGGCTGTGACAGTTGGGTGTAGATTGGCGGCATAGCGCAACCAAAGCATAAGAGAGTTGGCAGACAGCGTTGCGCTCTCATCCCAAGCGTGTGTTATCGGTTTATCTCACGGATTCGGGGTTGGAGGGCTGTCGCAAGTGCATTCGGCCGAGGCGGTTATGGCGATGGTAACGATGAGGAGCGTGCTCAAGGTCGGGAATAGACGGATCAATGTGTGAGAATATTCGCTTTACCTGTAGTAAAATGGCTTGACCTACAATGTTGCTTAGCACGTCGACGCGATGGCTCATACCGACCGCACTGAGCTCTCGCCCATTCTGGCCTCACGACAGGGTCGTAGAGCAGCTCATTGTGCTGTTGAAAGGAACCTGTCGCGCCTATGACTCTACTGCCGTCGGTGCATTTGCGCATACTGGCAGAAACCAGTCAGCGACGGGCTTGTTCAGATCGGCCCGGCAATCGTCCACGCTGAATGGTCCGTCCTGTAATGCTAAAAGCCGGCGGGCGATTCACCTGATGGTGAGAGATGCTCGGGTGAGAAGCAGCGACGGAAGATGGAGCAAGTATTGACAACAAACGTTGTCGGTCGACCAGGCGGGTAAGAAGTGGGGGAGTGTCTCGGGCATCACTCGATCATTCAGGGCTCGTCGTGTTTGATATGGGGAGGGCGTTTCAAGCGGTCGCGCGTAGGTGTCTGATTCGGTGACATCAAACCGAGGCATAGGAGGTGTTGTCGCATCGGGATTCACGCCGTGAGAGACTGTTGCTGATGAGCTGCCATGGTTGACGAATGCGTACGTCTCCGAAGTTGACTCAGAGGACGGGTCACGCTGAGATGCTCGGATTAATCTTGCGCCGCGCTGACTGAGCGCAGGGATCTTTGTTTGCTGTCATTACCCTGCACCGACCTTAAAATACAGGCAAATCAATCGTCACAGAAGCCATGGTGCGGCCTGAAACTCAGGGGGATATAGAACAGTAATTTCTCTATTTTCGCCCTTGATTTGATATGAGAATGGTTGTGCATAAATTGGACAGACAGGTTTTGCTGAAATATAACCCTTTTGCAGTGAGATGCCATTGAACGACACCGATGCTCAAAGTATCGTAGATCTTCAAGGCTGAGGCAACGATCTGTGCCCCGAGTCACTCCGAGTCACTCTGATTCGCTAGGAGCAAATGCCCCGCTACAGGCTTTCACGTCAGACGCGTCTAAAAAGAACGACGTCATCGTCGATCGCCAAGGTTTGCATCACGATCTCAAATTCGCCTGCACAATCGTCACTCAATTGCGCCTCCGTCACCAAACGCTCTCACTCCCATTCCACCTCCTCTCACCTCACCACAGTACCCTTACATCAACTGCAGAGATATTTCGATGGACTTTTCCTGCCACGTCCGAATAAACAACGAATCCTCAGAGGATCTCCTCCTCGAAGACTCCGGCCTCGACAGCGGAAACTGGCCATTGCGTCAGCCCCTCAATGTGATCGAAGCAGGCACTCAACAGACCATCTACCTCGCCCAGCCGAGCTGGGGAGGTTCAAAAGCATGGGTCACGTACGAAGCGAGATACGGACAGGGTTGGAGGAATTTCACGCTCGAGTTTGAGTGTCCTGCTATGCCGCTTTCGAAGAACCATGTCAAGGTCAAGGATTGCTCGAGGGTCTTTGAGATTGATGTTACGGATGTTCAGGAGCGGGGGAGTCCTTTGACTGGTATGTACTGGGCCTTTGTTGCCGAGAATGCGCTGACAGATTAGCGAATGTAACGATTCGCATGGATTCGAAAAAGTCTATGGTCACAAAGAACGATGACATCCGAGCAAACTACGACATCGGCGTCGGCGTCTCATTCCCCACGAAAATGGACATAAAATTCCCCGTTCACGAAAGTATCGTCATAGCCGCCTTTATCGAATCCGACATGACATTCCCCCGCGGAACAGTATACAACAACATCAACGACAAACAATGGGAATACTTTCGCGGCGTAGTCTGGAACGACGATCCCTCCTGTCTACTCTTTGAGGACGTCACCGAAGACAATCGCATGTTCGGCTTGGGAGTCGAATGGTTAAATGCTTTCAAGTTTGGCGATGAGAAATGCATGACCAAACGATCGCACATGGGAGATCTTCAGTTCTTTCACGGCATGGGTTCAGTGATGGGTGAGAAACCGCAGAAGACGCGCAAGAATATCCTTACGTGGATGGAGGTCATGTACAAGCTTGCGTGCGGCGATCAAGGTATTTCCGAGGACGACACTCTCGACGATGTTCTACCCGGGTTCTTCACCAAAGACACTGTCCCCTCGAAATCCGACACCCTCCGCGATCTAATCCTCGCCACAACACCAAAATATAAAGACGCCGACATTCGCAAACGCGCATTCGGTATTTGTCTCCATATGATCTCCGACTCCTACGCCCTAGGCCACACGCAGCGCCGTCTGCGCAACCCCTCCGATCTGATTGAGCGCGACACCGCAGGCTACATCCGCTTCAAGCCCGACACCTACGGCGACTGGGGCTCTATTCTTTGCTTCCACACATACAACGACCAAGACGGTGATCGCCATTCTCACTACGATGATAAAGACGGCGAACAAGATCCTGCGCCAAGGGATGTTACGACGTTTAATGAGATGATCGGCGCGAGGAATGCTATCATGGGCTGTACGGAGATGATCAATCTGTTTATCAAGAAGACACCTTGGAAGGAGGGCGTGAAGAAGTTTTTGGAGGAAGAGATTTTCGTTCTGGATAGGGATGCTAAGCCTTCTGATCATTTCACTGATGAGAGTGTTGTGTCGTATGTTTATGCGCACAGGGATGAGGAGATTGAGTATCAGGCTGGGTTAGAGAGAAAGCTCGCCTCTTTGGAGGAGGGTGGATTGATTACGCAGAAGCAGTGTGATGGACGATCAAGGGTTGTTTCGGCGCTGGCTATGATTTTTCTTTTCATCAGCGCAATTTTCTTTACGTTCTGTACGATGAGGATTCATGGGTTTATGTTTTAGGGAAATGATGATTTGGGAATGAGGGCAAGGGACAGATTGGGATATTGGATTAACGGGAATGGTTGGGAAAGCGTTGTATTTATCATTATACCACTCCAAAATTGATAATTTGTAATACTGCAACCCATTGTTTGGTCGTACATCGTGTTTTCGGTCCCCCGTATTGTTTAACATCCATGAAATCAAGGCGAGGCTGGTTGAAGGCCAGTGTGATCTTCACCCACCCCGTGCGCCCAGCATAACCATCTTCCGCGCTGCTCTCTGAATAGCTATAAGTAATCGTATTCCCTGAGACGTGTTTCTCGACTTACCAATAGAGTATCAATAAACGCTAATATCCAATCTCAGCATTCTCTTCAGACATGCCCTATGGCGACCCTTTCAATGACCCAGACGATCAAGCGAACCGTCTAGACTTTTTGTCATGAAGCACCGGCTTGCCTCTCCGTTCTGTCCATTCTCTGAGAGACTTTGGTGGCTGCACGAGGGTGAAACGTCCTCGTCGTTGTGGTGCGTTGGATGGAGTTGTATAGCTGTCTGTGCTGACTGGTTGTGCTGGGATGTGTAGCCCGGCGGTTAAGCCATGGTCTGAGTGGCGTGGGACCATTATGAGAAATATCAAGAGACTTCAAGGGCAGTTTTGGGGAAAGTTAATGTGCGTTTGGGAGAACGAGTTCTGACTCACGAATTGATGGAATGGCAATCGGGTCAGGAAAGTGAGAAACCATTCTTTAATACCTAGCAACGCACAAAGTTTGTCTCCTTGAGTCTAAGTTAATGAGAGGATTATCTTTGCCGGGCTAACGATGTCTTTGTTCAAAGCATGTCTGCAAGAGGTGAATAATACATCTTGCATGCTTGTTTGGTCAAGTTCCCGCCGCTGAAACTCTCTCTTACTGGCCCGCCTCTCAAAGTCAAATGCTGAACTCAGGATTGATCCAATCAGGCGATTTGCCAAAACGTATACTAAGGCTACGTGACCGGTATTTCCCAGTGAATGATACCTGATTCGTGTGCATGCAGAAGATCCTTTGTTATTAGCAGAGAAGTAGACCCGCAGGATAAAAGCCCCTTGTGATGACTCCTTCAATTTCCTACAGACACGCCAATGAACCACACTGGAACTGTAAAAGGAGAGATAGAAGGGGCAAAAAGGACATCATTGTCTAAAAGGAATTGCAGCGCATAAAGAGACAAAAAACAAGTCGCAAGATCGCAAAAGAACGGGCTCCACCGGGGATTGAACCCGGGACCTCTCGCACCCAAAGCGAGAATCATACCTCTAGACCATGAAGCCGATTTTAGTGATGATTAATAATTTTCAATCAAAATTCAACAAATATATATGACAAGTTCTACTATCCTCACAACAACATCACCCACCATGGCTCGCCCTCCCCCACGCCAGACACAGCCCTGAGACCGAATCTCGCTACTCGTTAAGTCTCGTTCCCGCCGAAACACATCACCCGCGGCTTCCCGAGCCCTGGATCAAGCGGCATGCCAAGATCTGTCTGTCGCCATCAGGGTCAACACCACATCATATGCATCCTCTATCGCGAGTCATCTATCACAAAAGCTGCACATCTTGGCCACTGCATATGTCAAAGATCACCCGGCAGTTACTATTCGGACCACTCTTTTAGTCACCGATCACATCTCCCATAAACAACTCTCATCACCTGATGACTTCCTCAAACCTGAAAGCAGCATATATACCCCTCCAGTTCAGAATCACACACAAAAGCACCTTCCCGATTAACCTTCGCTTAAGCACAAAGTTATAGATCTAGACATTATAGCGTAGATCAGGCGTCACGAATAGCCCAATGCGGTGCTGCTCTGCCACGGTCGCACTCAACGTTAATATCTCTTGCATATACTTTCGGGCAGCGCGCCTCCCGCCAAGATGAGACAAACTCTATTAAGGTCTTTATTCTTGGCGTCGATCTTTAACTCGAATAGTTTGAAGCCCGTTATCAGTCACGAAATGCCGTCTACCGATTGGCCCACCATGTTCAACATCCTTGTGAGTAGGCTCTGCGGGATACCGGCAGCAAACCCCAGTTTATCACCGCGGCAATTGCGACGAACTCCATACCTTTTCACAGCTAAGACTTGTCTGTTTCAAGAAGAGAAGGTGCAGAATCTCAATCCAACTGTGGATATAATGACAAAAGCCACGTTGCCGAGACAGGGATGTTGATTGGGGTTCTGGTTGATAAGAACTACAGCGCCGTTGTACGCAAGGTCGCGAATGTAACGTTGAGAAAATACTCGAGTCAGGCGCGCGTTGGAGTTTCCCAATGTAGCTGTGCTAGGGGTAGTCAAGATGAAACCACGGCAATTCGAGGACAAGACGGTAATACCGGCACCACCTGATTTTTGACGGTGATGTCCTTCAACCTTGCCATGAATAGCCTCAACCTTGAACAAAAAGAGGCGGAATCCCCAGAATAAAAACGGCGACGTCGTCATCACATTTCCTAAAACCATGCATAATCCGAAACTTAAATAGTTACCAAGACCCTCATTCGCAACACGAGGTTCAAAAAACCATCCCCTGAAAGGACCCGCCCTCGTTTCGGACGAGTTGACCCCCTGATAATGGTAGCCGAGCCCGCTGTATAATATGGAGCAATGCAACGAATATGTCCCACCGCTAATCACGAGGTTCATCCGGCTTAGAATATGTATAATGATTTGCATTGTCACAGTTGTTAAAAAGGCCCCCATGTCTCGCCCATTCTCAGGGTCTGGGGAGTTTAAGTGGCCGTGTTTTTCTAGCTTTTGTTTTGTGCAATGGATGTTGATCCTTTGGTAGTTGCCATCTTTGGCCCGCCGCCTGAGGGGATAGATCTCTCGGCTAATAGCGAGGCTAAGAATGCTGCTGTTGTTCTTACCTTGTTGCTCATCTCTGCTTTATTTTTGGCTGGTCGCATTGTGATTCGTACGCAGCAGGTTTATGGGCTGAGTCTTGATGACTATGCGATTATTATATCGTGGGTCTTTGTGGCTGCTACTGGGGCCATGGTAGTAGTTGGTAAGTCAGTTGGTTCTTTAATTGAGAATTACTAATATTGTTAGTTGGCCAAGCTGGTGCTGGTAAGCATGTCTGGGCGCTCACAATAGATCAAATGGTTGAGGTCTCCAAGGTTCGTGAGTATTATCCATTGAACTTCCTCATACTAATCTTGCTAGCTCTCATATATATATACTTACTTCTTTGCAATATCCGTCTTTACAACAAAAGTCTCGATTCTCCTCTTCTACCGACGATTATTCAGTCGGGGTGGCTTCTCATTCAAGATCGCCTTTTGGTTTGGTACCTTCCTGGTGGCATCATACCCAGTGATATTCCTGTTCACCATGATACTTGGCTGCACGCCTATAAGCCACTACTGGACACAGTTCAAAGGGACCGAGGGAACGTGCATTGATGTTGGCCAGTTCTTTGTCATTCTGGCCATTATCAACCTGTTCACCAACGTCATTGTGCTGTTGATCCCAGTGCCAGAGGTACTCAAACTTCAGATGAGCAGAGAGAAGAAGGGAGCTGTATTTGGTATCTTGGCTCTTGGAGGATTGTAAGTCACCACGACCCTCTTTCCAGACTATTACTAACGTTGCACAGAGTCTGCATCGCCAGTGCCGTACGCGTATACTATCTAGACGTCTTCGCCAAAGCCGCCGACAACACATGGGCCATGGGCACCGTAGCCATATGGTCCTCGGTCGAGCCCTCAATGGGCATCGTATCAGCATGCCTCCCCAGCTTCAAGTCATTTTTGCGATACCTGCGCCGCAAGGGCGGTAGCAAAAGCAGATCAAGTTTCCCAACAATCTCCAATGGCGGAAAAGGAAACAGATTACGGTTTGATGATGAGATAGCACTGAGAAGTCAGATAGTTGGTGGTGAGGGAAGTATGCATAGTGGACAGGGAAGTGAGGCTGGAAGACAGATTTATGTCAAGACGGATGTTGAGCAAGTCATTACTGAGATACCCGAGGCGATGAGACGAAGCAATGTTTGAAGTGATACCAATTGAGTTTTGTTCTGCGCTGCATATATAGAGGCGACCTGAAATTTATGTCTTTAGCATTTGTATATGAAGATTACAAGATTCAGCTCATTGTCCACACAAGAATGGTATGGGTTCCTAGTATCCGAACACCCGTATTTTGTTTCCCACTAGAACTTGGAAACATTCGCGCGCCCGACATCGATCCCAAATCTTCCAAGAGTCTTTTTCTCCTCCCGTGTCTCATTCGGAGAATCTGTTTCTCCTGATGTTCTCGCATCATCACTCCGCTCTTCTGACTCCACCGAAGCCTCGCTTTTCTGCCACCACCCAAGACTAAACACCCAGCCTTCAAAAGCCTTCTTCAACTGTCCATCAGTCATATATTCAGCTCCCTGCGGCATGATACCCGAATCTCGATCGCATAGCTGAGATCCAGCCAGAAATGCCATCGTGCTTGCGATACTGCAAGGATCGCGTGGAAGTGTACCGCGAATCTTGACAAGGAGATAGCCTGCCAGGCTCAGAACTGCTATGACAGCCAGTAGAACTTGAAGAATGGTTTTAGAAGTTGGGTTTATGGCAAAGCGAGTGATGACTTGACGCATTGTTCCATTTATCTCCGTTTTGGGTGACATTGCCTCCATAGCTGGAGATGGAGACGCTAGAGCACTGACAAGCTCATCACGGGGGGTCTTTTTGTCGGCTCGGAAGTTGAGATCAATGACATATCTCATGTACTCGCTGTAGCCCTTCTCTACTGCGTCGATCAAATTGCTGACATTCCGAGGCCCGATAAGTTCCTCTTTCTTCACCGCCTTCGGGCCATAGATTAAGTGATTGAAGAACGGATCACAGTCAAATGGCTTCTCGGTGCTAGCGTTGTGAGTTGGATAAAGCTTCAGGTGGGTATCGAGGAATTTCTTCAGTTTGTAGTTCAGCGCCGATGACCCTGAGGTACTGTTTACCCATTTCCAAGTTTGATTTCGCGCTAGCTCTGGGGGGTGCTTCTCATCGATCCTCCCAAGCGCTGGGTCGCCCTTGAACGTGATATTGAGTGAAACTTGGTCAATACCTTGATTGCAAGTCAATGCTGTCATATTCCATGCCGAGGTATCATTGCCTCCCATGTTTCCAAAGAAGATGCCGATGGAGGGACAAGCAGCACCGGGGTCACTAACGGTCAGGTTGAGATCCAAGTAACTACCAACCCACCTACTGTAATTGGTTTTTCCTTCGTCCGCAATCTTCACACTCGTATTGAAAGATACATAAGACTTCCCGTTGACATCCTGACCTTTGCAACCGACCGGAGCGGTGAAGTTGGCCCATATGGTTTTCTCATGGGAGTGCCCGCTCAGAGATCCGTCGAGGGCGTAGTAATACGTCTTGACCCATGGATTCATTACAAGACTCTCTGTTGGGACCATAGTACAGTTGAGAAAGGGCCGCAACGCCCCGACGGCATAACTGTAGCTGGAGGATTGGGAAACCGTATCAGGCATAGAAACATCGGGTGCAAGGCTGGCGCTTGGTAATACCAAGTCTTGCCAAATTGCAACCGAGGAGTTTGCACCGCCGTGCCGAATGAGGTTCAGTGTTTTTGCGGCACCTGAGTCATTCTGGCTGATGACAGACCATGATGTACGCCAATTCCCCACCATTGCTGTCGTCGATCTCTCAACATTCACAGGCCCTGTGAGTGTCCAGAGACCCGAGGACACGATTGTGAGGAGGCTGCCTAAAAGCGATGAAATGTTGGAAGACGCTGGTCCTGGCTGACGAGCCCGCAGTGATTTAAATACTATCAGGAACGGTGAGACGGATAGCAGGTGAAATAAGATACTTGTTTCTGCAGGAGCGCTTCCTGATCGAAGAGCACTGTAAGGGGCAAAAGTCGCTATGATAAAGTCAAGACTATTGACCATGGTTGATATAAGAAAGAATATCGCCGTGGTGGCCATTCGTGTAATTGAAATGGTGGAGGAGTCTGTTTTGTTCACGTCGAAAAGGCCTTGTCTTTGACTAGACAGCTGTTGAAGTAGCTCAAGTGCGCCAATAGAAAGTATGGGGATGGTGATTGTAGCAGCTGCGAAATACAATGACCCAGCTATAGGTGTCCAGGGCTTGGTCTTGTTTGTCCCACGTTCTCGGGCCTCGGAAAGACTCTCTTTCCCTGTCACACTTATCCGAACGTCATCACTGACGCTAGTCATGGCGAACTTCTGGCCTCCTATATCTTCAATCAAGCTCTTTTCGCTCAATTCACCGGAACTCTCGAAGATCTTCTGCAGTGAAGCATCGTTGGCCAATACAGCGGCATGTCCAGCAATAGAGCCACTCATGGCAGAGATCCAACAACGCGTAGAAGATCCAAACATTAAGAACAAGCAGACGATCAACAAGGCTAAAAAGCCTGAAACCATGATCCATATTGTGACATTGTTCGTTTGGAGCCTTGGGCTGCTCACGAGACCATCACCTGTACTGTTTGTAGCTTTGTCCACGAGCAGTGACTGACGAGCAACCTCATTCAGAAGTCCCTCCAGGATCTCCACCGACAGCTTCTTCAGCGTTGATGGCACAGAAAGAATATCAGGTCTGAACTTGTCTCCCAATTTGACAGCCATCAACTGGAATAGCGCTTGGCTGGCAGTCCAATCGCGGGCCCTCTTGTTAAATTCGACAGTTATGATGGGGACATTCTTGACGTAGGAGAAAGTAGAAGATGCCACTTCGAGGTCTGTCATAAGCATTTCGGATAGAGAAGAGTTGGTCAAGTTGCGCAACGGTCTCCCTTCCCCATATTCGGCGGCTGGGGTCAGAGTCACATTGTGCGAGAGAATGTCCTGAGCCGCGGTGACCGAAACCATTTTGTAACCAATCTTGCAGAGGACTGCTGAATGATTGGTCAGTTTGATAGACTCTGTAACGTTTGTTGGCTGGACCATGGAGGGAATGTTGTGGTGCGCAACTGTGATGGCGTATCGCAAATCAACGGCCTCCAAATCAGTTTGCGAATTTGAATCATCCGGACCAATTTGGTCCGAAAGCCTGACTTCTGAACAGTTTACTCGGTGAAGCGTATAAGCCCAGGGTTGGCTACCGCACATGCTTGTATTCTTGTGAGAAAGCCTTAGGTCAGGACATATGAAATTGCTTTCTTTTCCTGTCGAGCACGTGGAAGAGTTCCACCTGTAGTATGAACCTTGAACGGTAGGAGGATCTATAGTTAACGTTGCATCTTCGCAGGTAACAACTGGAACAAATAGGTCGACTGGGGCTGTGAGCGATGTAAGGTTGATTGACGGTGCTGTTGATTTGAATCTCTGGGTCACGATTCCACCTTTGGTATTCCATGCATAATCACGCGCTATATCGCCTCGGAGACGAGACACGTATGCGTAGATAGGCTTGTCCGAGCCGCCAGTAAACCACTCATCCTCCGCGTAACTCAGAAAGAGTTGGCTCACCCTGTTAAATGGCGATAAATGGAAGGAGCTCCAAGTACTGGCAGTGTCGAAAGTATTCTCGTATGTGATATCCACTGGTTCAGCATGCGATGGATGCTGAACCACGAATAAAGTAGTCGAAACAAGGATGATACTTTTGAGGAGAAAGAATGATATGATAGCCGCGAAAACACGGTAGTGACGAAACTTGAATGCCCGGTATACACTCTGGAGTTGAAACGGTGACACATAGTCCAGCAGAAGCGACCTGGAGCCCAGTACAGGCCCAGATTGAAGTTCCCTCCACGGTTGGGCAGCCTTATAATAGTAGTCGACTCGTCTCCAGAAGCTCAAGACGATTATGAGGACAGCTGTCGGACCGTACGTCCAAGAGTATTCGCTGGAGGAGAAGTTGAGAGGGAAGCCGTCTTTAGAATCGGAAACGCATTTGAGGGCGATGAGCGATGCAGCAAGGATTGCGAAGACGAGGGCAAATATGAGCAGTGCGGATTTCCCCAGCCAAAACGGTGGCTGGGTTGCTCTATGCGGATGAATGGCTGGCTGCTCTTCTGTAGTGTTGCCCAGCGATGGTTCTTTAGCAGATTCTCCCTCTAGCTGAGCGTGCGGACTCTTGGGCCTAAGGTTTAGTGTCGGGAAAGACATCGCGTAACCTTAATTAAAGTTGGAAATATCCCGAGAACAGTGGATTGTCACCCAATACCATATATACTACCTGCTTTAGATTTCACAGGGTTGAGAGATTAACACCCTGTAATCCTGAGGATTTGGGGGCCAAGGTTGTGGAGTGTCGCAAGGCATACTGTTTGTGTACCCTTTGCTTACCCAATGACAGCTTCTAGCCGAGGGTTATGCGTCATATAGCGAAAAAAACAGGATTGGACGTTCCATTGATCGAGAAACAAAGGGACGAATCAACGAGGAATCGAGATGGAGAAAAGCTCTGTGCCCTGAAGCGCGAGCTTTGGATTTGCTTATCAGGCAGACAGGCACCGCACGACATGCTTTGGACTTCACAACCCAGAACAGTGGTATGAGGGGAATGGTCAGCGGCGGTGTACAAGCAACGCATAGATTCACACAGGGCTCATTGTTTCATATGGGGACTAAGTATGACACAAACATGCAGCTACGGGAAGAATACGATGATTAGCCTTGAAGTCCTAGTGGCTGAGCATACTAATAATAGAATTGTAACCTCTAACTAACTACTTATCTAAAATCATACAGATGTTTGCGAATATTTCCCATCAAATTGCCAAAGTCGTAAGCTGTCATCAATCGTTTACCAAAAGATCGGAAGGTCAACAGTTGTTTCCCAGTCCATGTTTGAATCCTTCAACTCTATCCTGTCAATGCAAGTACCAAAGATCTTATCCCACAAGCGAGTCTGCTTGCCATAGTTACCGCTTGCCTTCCAGCCCTTTCGATGGTGAAGATCATGGTCTTCAATCACAAGCTCAGCGTCAAGAAGACGAAGAAGCCAGCTAAGTGTGCCGGGAGGTGATGTGTAGACTCGCAGACCGCTATGGCCACCCAGCTCGGTAAACATGATATACTGGTGGCAGATCCACCACTCGTAGAAGCCCATGGGAAGACCCATGAACTTGAGGGAGAAGTAAGTCGCGAGCGGGATGACGGCGATGTCGAAGATCTCCTGTTCGAAATCGGCGTAGAGTGTCAGGAGCGGGTTGGGGTGCTTGGTCAGGTGATGCGTGCGGTGGTATTTCCAGAGACTGCCGACCTCGTGCATAAGTCTATGGTACCAGTAGAACCAAAAGTCAAGAACGATGCCGTACAGGCCAATTTCGAGTGGGAGCCAAACCCAGCTGATGGATGAAGGGGCCTGGGCGGTGCGGTAGCTGAGGAAGACAGTAAAGATAGGGCGAAAGCTAGAGGTGGCGATGAGGCTTTTGACGACCTTGGTAACGCCGACATCAGGCACGCCGTCTCTCTCATGCACATCTCCATCCAAGAAGCCCGTCTGGTGACCGACTCGGCGAAGAGCATGGAGCTGATGCACAGCGGTAACCTTGAAGGCAAGACTGTAGAAGAGAAAGGCTTGGAGGGGTGTAAGGTTCTGCCCAGTGTATAGCACATAGGCGTGTTGTATAGCCATCGGAACGAGTGCATGCACAAGCACCCAACGATGCAACTGCCACTCTGGAGTATAAGGAACTTTGTCTCGCTTCTGATGCACAGGTACGTCTTTGTCCAGGGCGACGTGGTGAATACCCAAGATCTCAAAGAACCAGTGCGACCATGTCCAGTTATTTTTATCGGCTCGGCGCCAGGTCGACTTCATAGAGTCTTTCGGGTTCTGTCTCGACTTGAGGCTGGTAGATGGATTTGCGTCGAGACGTGACGAGTTGGACTCGTACACGGCAGTTGAGGATCGTGAAGCCATTTTGCGTGTATTGTAAACAAAGACGAAGATGGGATTCGATTATCTTGGTCCGTTGAGGAAGTCGGGATTAGTCTTTATATAGTTAATCATGATGGTTGGATGCCACATGTAAATCTGGTTACATTTTGCCATCTGGCTGGCTTAGTTTCTGTGTTCTTTAGTGGACTCCACCTACGTAGCTAAACTTGGACTACCGTGTTAGTCGATTAGGTCTAGAGTTGCCGAGGTTCTGCAGATCATCAGTGCACATGTCAATGGACACCCCTAATTCGGTACTGGTTTGCGATGGGGGAGGGGCATCAACGCTGGCCTGATCATGCGCACTATGGTGCTTAGACTGTCAGATTGGGAGAATGAAATGATCGCTTATATCTAGGTAAAACCTCGGCAAGATGCCAGAAGTTGAGGGATTTAGATATAGAATTTCCCCTCTTCTAGAAGAAGGATAATATATAAGCTTTCTAATAATTAAGAGTCTTATTTGCAAGAAAAACTACTATAAATATAACCAAAAAGGAAAGCCTAGTGCTCGCTAAAGATATTTAGAACGATAACCAATTAGATAATTAGGCTTAAATCTAGCAACAAGTAGATCAGCTAGTATAAGGCCCTAAAGGTTAAATTAAAGAATAAAGATCTATAGGCCTATATTAACCTAATGGCATCTAATAAGCCTACCCTTAAGGTAATTACACCTATACCCCCTAATATATTAGCAGTAAGATAGTAAAGTGCTATAGCCGCCAGAGCGGTAACTACTATAAAAGCATTATCTTTATTAATATAAAAGATAGCTATATAGGAAGTTAATCCCTTTATTATTAAACTAGATAGAAACTATACTAAATATAAAATATAGACTTAATAAATACTATATCTTACAGAGAAAGATTACTAAATAGTTACTATAATAAGGGCAATATATAAAATATATCTAAAGAACTATAAGGACTTAAAGAGGAGGATATCTATTATTTAAGATTAAGTGCTAAATATAGTAAATAAAGGGATTATAAGGTACTATTTTTTAGAAGATAATACTTTAGTAAAATAGGTTTAATCTCTCTATAATAAGTTCTCCTTAATGCAAATAGAGTAAAAGCAGAAGGCTTACTAAGCATATAAAGAAGTCTTAGTAAAACCTATATGCTATAGATATATAACCTATAAAGGAGCAAGTAATTAGCTTAAGTAATAGAGGACTTTAATTAATAAAGCCTAAAATATAGGCCTATAAGAGGCTAAAGAGATAGATTAGTGGTTTCCTAATCTTATTATGGCTTTAAGGTTAACCCTACTAAAGTTATAGGTAAATGCCTATAGTATTACCTAAATAAATCATATTTAATCTAATACTCTATCTATTAGTATAATAGCAGCAGATATTTAGCTAGTATTAGTATTACAGCTAGATATATAAAGAGCTAAAGTAAGCCATAAAGCCTTTCTAGTTAAATAAGGGGAAGAGGCTAGAGAAGACTAAAATACCCTAAAGAAGCCTAGGCAAAAGGAGCAGAAAGGAAAGAAGTATCCTCACTAAGGACCTAATAAAGATAAGGCAGGAAGATATAAAGCATGCAAACTGAGGCATACCTTATTAAACTGCTTTTATACTTTCCCTAAAAAGGCCTATATTAGGTTTAAACCAGTATAGGCTTTTGCTAATTAGGCATAAAGAAGGATAAAAGAAAATAAGGAAGGTATAGCTAATTAAATCAGAAAGCTAAAACTAGAAGGATTAGCCTAACTACATCCAGTCAGCTCTGCTTAGCTAAATGCAGGCCTAATAGTAGCTAACCATTACCCCCTAAATAAAAGTATATTATTAGATTTAGGAGTAACTATATATATATTTAGGGATACAAAGTAAATAAAGAACCTTAAGGCAGTAGCCCTTAGGGACTTCTTTTAGTTAAAAGTAATATAAGTCTTAATAGAGAGATATAATAAAGTGTAAATTAAACTTAAGTTAAGTAATAATATATTAAGAATACTATAACTCTATAATATAGCCTTATATACTATATTAGCTATAAACCTAATATTATTTATTAAGCTAAGAAAATAAGGAATTTAGTAGAATATAAGCCTAGGAAATAATTATCTATAGCATTTAGATAGAAGTAAACTTAATAAGGTCTTAGAGATTAGAGGGCAATAAGTGCTTAAATATAAGTATTCTCTCTAAGACCTAAAACCAATATAAGCTAGATTAGCAGTAAATACACTTCCTATCCCTCTAAAACGGCATATATATATAATATAAACTAAAAGAAAGCTATTAAGAGGTAATACCTTAATATAGTACCTAAAGTTAGGCCACCTAGGGCTAGAGGCTCTCTAATGCCTAGCCATATCTGTAAGAGGAGTATAAATAAAGTTAAAGATTTTAATAGAAATACAGCAAATAATTACAGTTAACTGTAATATATATAGAGTGGTAAAAGCTTACTAATTAATATACTGCACTCCTTAAGAGTCAGTTTAAGTTATAAGTCTAGGAGATTAAATAGCTATAAACTTCTACCCTATATTACTAAGATATATAGGCTATAGTTTAGTATAGATATTTATAGATAGAGCATTAAGATTTACCTAAAACTATTATATAACTAATTAGATAACCTCTGCCATCCTCTTAGCACTAAAAGGCTTCTTAAATATAATAGAAGTATAGTACTTTAAGAAAGTAAAGGTAATTAAATATAATAATAAGATTATAATAACCTATCTATAAGTATATACTAAGATAGTTTAGTAAGAAATATAATATAAACTATTTACTCTAAATATATAGGCTTAAAATAGTAGTATAGAAAGAGTAGCTGCAATTATTATCTAGAAAAGCAAGGCAATAAAGGCAGGTATAAAAATTCTAGAATACCTCTAGCCTAAATTAATAAAGGCAGCTACCTATCTCTATAACTATATACTATCAGTTTAGAGATAGTATAAGTCACTATATAAGATATTTCACTTAAAGTGTATAGCTAAGCAGTTAGTAAAACCAGACCTATTATACCTTAAAGTATATAGATATAAAGTGTTTACACTAATAAAAGATATATAACTATAATATAATAGATTATATTATTAAACCCCTAGAGGATAGATTAAATACCTAATAGGATATATATTAAGTAATTCCTATAGGATCTAGAACCCGTTAAATAAAGAGGTATTCTTAATATAGGATATTACCTTTAATAAATACTAATACTTTAACAGAAATATAGCAACCCTTTAAGATAACCTACAGGCCAAAGACCTAGCGGCAATAGAGAAATGAATTAAGGAACTAATCTTACTTTAGCAAACTTAGCCTAATCTATAGTAAAGGCATCTAGTAAATAAAGAATTAAATAAAATTACTAATAAAAATATAGAATTTATAAGCCCTAAAGCCAATAACTTAGTGAAGATAGGCAAGGAATCGGAACTATATACCTAGTTTAGATTTAAGCTATTACTAATACCCCTAGAATTACCTCTATTAGGTTTCTTCTATATAATAGAAGATAACCTAAAGGTAAAGAGAGGTAGTAAGCCAGTAAGTAGAACCCTTACTAAAATATAAGTAAGAAATTATATTCTATTTAATATAGTATTCCTGGCAGGAACGCTATAGCATAAAATATATATAGGCACCTAATAGAAGACCTAAGGTTATAAAAGTTAAAAGAGTCTAGCCAGCTTTAAGAACTTGCTAGAGAGAGGGAGCTTACCTTAGCCTCTAAACCAATTTAGTGTAGGAAAGTAAGAGGCCTAAAGGGATAGAATAAGCTCTATACTAGGCAAGGAAAAGGGGCCCTATATCGGTATATATTAGAAGCTCCTAGAGAGGCTCTCTAGCTTATATACTAATATAAAGAGTTATCTATACTAGAATATAATCTAGAAGGCAGAAAAAGCTTATTTAGAGAGCTATAAACTCTCTTAATTATAAATAGAAGTAGCTAAGACTACAGTAAAGGGTCACTAAATACTTAGATATTACTAGATATATATCTATAAGTTAAATAAACACAGAAAATTCCTAAAAATCAAGGCAAGATTAATAGTCTAGGGAGACTAATAGGCAAAAGATAGCCGAGATACATATATAACTACACTAGCCGGAATGTCTTTTAGGGTTCTAATAGCAATTGCAACCAGATTTAACTATAAGATACTTTAGTATAATGCAGTTAATACATTTATATAATTAATATTAGATAAAGATATATATATAGAAATGCTAATAGGTTACTGAAAACCTGGTATAGTCCTTAAGCTATAAAAGGCATTATATAGACTCTAAAGGTTACCTCTTTTATGGTAAAAACACTTTAAGAAAGGTCTATTATATACAGGATTTCATTAAGTACTTAGCAAAAACTGTTATTAGGTCTAAGGCAATATAGTATTTTTCTTCTATATAGATAATTGCGTCCTCTACTACCTAAAGGAACAAGAAGAAAAGGCAAAAGATCTAATAAAGAAGTTACAAGAGATATATTATATCAAAGGAGGCAAGACCCTATAATAGTTCTTAGGCATTAAGGTCATAAGGGACAGACCGAACTGTCGCCTATGGCTCTCCTAAGCTGTATATATCGATAAAATGCAATAATTACTTCCAGACCCCCTACCAAAATATAGAGCAGTTATCCTAATGGCATAAGAAGAGTTATTACTATATACTAAATTATTAAGCCTAAAAAGCATAAATAGTTACTAATAGAAAGTAGGTACTATTATATATACTGCAGTAATAACTTGCCTAAATATTGCCTTTATAGCTAGCCAATTAGCAAGATTTAACTAAAACCTAAGACTATAATATTATAAAGCAGCAGATAGAGCACTATAGTATCTTACCTAAACTAAAGACTTAGCCCTTTAATTTAAAAGTAATAATAACTTTTTAATTAATAGGTTACTAGTAGCCTTAAATATAAGCTTTATTAATAACTTAATAGACCATTAAAGCTTATAGGCCTTTACTATATAACTATTTAGAGGAGTAATAAGCTAGTAAGTAAATAAGTAAGATACTATAACTACATCTACTATCAAGGCAGAATTACTTGCCCTATTATAAGCAGCTAAAAAGGCTATCTTTATAAGCCAGCTTATATCCTTATTATAAGTCAATCTAGAAAATAAGATCCCTTAGCGAGGCCCTGCTAAGCCACCAAAGGTAACTATTTAATATAATAACTTACAAACTATTTAACTAGTTAAGAAGGAATTAATTAAGCTATACATAAAGCTATAATATATATAGATCTATAACTATTAGCTAAAATAAGAAGTAGCAAATAGGACAGTAGATATAATATATACCCTATTAATTTAGTTAATAGCTAATAGCCTAACTAAAAACCTTATCAGTAAGAAATTCTAAAATTTTCTTAAGTAACTAAGGCTTGCTAAGATTATAGCAATTAGATAGCAAATAGAAATCATTTTAAATTAGGTTATATAATAAAATAAATACCTAAAAGATTTAATTTAAATTTATTACCCCTAAAAAACCACTAAAGTATAAAAGAGATAAAGCCCCAGCAAACACTTATATAACTAATGCTAACTATATAATAAAGACTAAAAAACTAAAAACCCCTAGCTAAATTACTTAGAAATGTAAGAAAGCTTAGTAGTGCCTTAGCGATAGGTAGGAGTAGACTGGCCAGGATAACTAATAGAAGTAATACCAGTAAAAGCAACTAAAACGTTAAGAATGGAGTTATTTAAATACTTATTAAGTAGAGTATAAAAAGCCGGCTTAGCTTTAAATACAAATAGAAGTTTATTGTAAGTCCCCTTGCCCTCAATAGAAACATCCTTATAGATATTTAGGCAAAGGATCGCCAAATAAAGGCAGGTTATAGCAGAGATATTATAGATATAAAAAGGCATTATAAAGGTAACCTAAGCAGATACTTCCTTAAGAGTAAGTTTAATATTACCCTAAAAATAGGTTAGCTAAGAAGTTAGAAAAGCCTTAATAAAAAATATATAGAAATAAGGCACTAAAGTGCCTAAAGGTCCTAAAAAGATATAATATCTTAAGACTAAATTATAGCAGCTAGAGTGCTGCCATTACTAAAGGCAGGATTATATATATAGTTAGTAACTACTTACTAAGCCGCGCTATAAGACTTAATTACAATATAGGCCCGCTAGACTTAAGTAAAATTAAGTTCTTTATCAGTAAAATAATCCTAAAGGCACTTAATTGCCAGGTAATAAGCCTAAACTGCACTAAAGTACTTATAAGAAACTGGCAAAATATTAGTAAAGACCTAATAATTAAGATAGAGAAATATATATAAAGCCGCACTTCTTTTAGTTATTAGCATAGAAAACATAACACTTTAGTAAGAGGCTGGTATAGCATTAGAGAGAGAGATCATAATAGATATTATAGATACAATAAAAACATAAGATCTTACTAAAGGACTAATTAATTAGCTAAATCTCTAGATTGTAAATAAACTCTTGGAGAATGTTTATATAAAAGTTAATATAAAATATAATAATAAAACTATTAGAAATTATAACTAAAGAATTTTAAAGATAAATAAATAAAATATTAATAAGAGCTTGCTAAAAACTAATAATTTTAGTAAGGCAGAAAAATATAAATACTAAAATCTAGTTACTAAAATAATATAAGTATAGACCACCCTATAATAGTTTACTAATATCTTGCCGAAGCAATATAATATAATACTCAAATCTTCAAGACTAGTATATTACTATTAAAATTATTATATACTAAAGAGAGATATTAGATTAGGAGAATAAAATAATTGCTTATATCTAGGTAAAACCTTAGCAAGATGCCGGAAGTTAAGGGATTTAGATATAGAATTTCCCCTCTTCTAGAAGAAGGACAATACACAAGCTTTCCAACATAGACAGCTGAATATCCTCTTTATCGCCTTCTATCTTATCGATCTAATGGGCACGACACCTCAAGGGAAACATGGATAGCAAATGGGCAGATACTACAGAAGGCCAAATCGACATCTATACCAAAATTCATCTTTTAGTAGGCCAACCCTATACCATATAGTACTATAGTTAATATTCCTTATAATTTAATATAAGCAAGGTAAATATAGGTCTAACTAATTATAGCCCTTTACTTAAGAGGGTTATATAGCTTTATATAACTTTATAATAGTTATTATTAATCTTAAGTTTAGCTTTATTTTTATCCCCTAAATCTATTATGCCTTATAAGATAAGAAATCCCTACTTTTAGTATATTATATCTATCTATAATTACCCTTTATAACCTAATATATGCCTTATTAAATTTATATACTTTAGAGCTTTATTTTTATTCTATTTTAAAGTAATTTAAAGTATATTCCCCCTTTAATTTTATACCTAAAGCTAGACCACTAAGGCGCTAGGCTTTAGCCTATATTAACCCTTTCCTTACCTTACCTTTATACCCTCCTATACCCTTATATTATATTAATTAAGGTTATATAATTAAAGGCTTTATTTTTATATCTCTTTTATCTTTTATTCTTTATATTTTAGCGCACTATATAAGTAACTTAAGGCTAATATCTAATTAGAGGACCTATCTAAATATTATAAAGACCTATATAATTCTATAATATTATACTTTCCTGTAAAACCGTAAAGGCTAAAAGAGAGTACTTAGCCTATAAAGCTAAAGAAGCCTATTTTATAGAAAAGGTTAAAGCTAAGTATATTACTATAGAGAAGGCTAAAGCTAAGTATATTGCTATTAAGAAGGCTAAAGTTAATTATACTGCTATTAAGAAGGCTAAAGAGAAATATATTACTTTTAAGAAAAAGCTTAAAGCTAACTGTATTACTGCTTAAAAGAAGAAGGCTAAAGAAGCTTATATTACTGCTAAGAAGTTTAAAGTAAAGTATACTAAATTAAAGTAATATTATAATAAGCTTATAGAAATGCTTATTTATATTAAGAAGGAAATAGATAATAAAGCTCTTAAAGAGAATTATATTATTAAGAAAGAATAACTTAAATATTAATTATATATCCTTAAATATAATAATAATAAAGACTATAGAGCTATAAAGGAAGCTCTATAATATAACTTTAGTAACTATACTTTTAAGTATTTAGCTAAAGAGGTTAATAGGATTTCTATCTTTACCTTTAACTATAAGGCTAAATGCCTTTTTATAAACCTATAGTTAACTATTTAGGTATATATAAATGTATTAAAGAATTATTCTTATAAAGGCCTTATATATATAAAGTTTAATAAAAATAAAGTAAGATATTTAATTACTTTTTATTTTATATTATATTATACTAATTTATATAGCTTCCTAAAAAGCCTAACTTACTTTTTTTATATAAAAAGAAAGGTAAAAATCTTAAGGTTAAGTATATACTTAAATTCTTATTATAGAATGCTAATACTATACTTTACTATTTATATAGATTTATAATACCTAAATTGCTTTTATATAATAAGTATATATTTAGTAATAGTACTTTTACCTATTACTATATTATAGCTCTATCTAAAGGCTATATTAATTGCCTCTAAAACTATTTAGAACTAAACTGTAGCTATATTAAGGATATATACTTATAGTGCCTTATATATCTCTATACTAACTTATTTAATAGCAACTCCTAAAAAGTATAAGGCTATATTTAATGCTATTTTTATTATTAGTAATAATAGTAGCTTTTTATTTAATAGTAAAGAGGACCCTATAGATATATTAAAGGACTTTATTAAAAAGGAGTGTTATAGACTCTCTCGATTTTTCTATAAGGTTATTAACTATAAGAAGAAGAAGAAAAAGTCTAAAGGTAAAAGTAAGTTTAAGTCTAAGAAGGCAAAGGGCAGTAAATAAGGTATTTTAATTCTATATATAACTATTTAAAATAGTATTGACTTCTTTTAGCTACCTATAATTAGTTTTTAGGTCTTTATTTTTATAAGGATATAGCTTATAGGTTATAAATTATAACTAGTATTATAGGCATATAAAGCACTATAGAGCATTATAGGCTACTATAGATAACTATAGGGCATATAAAGCATTATAATACCTAGTAGTAAAAGTTTAACGTTTTTATTAACTTACTTTATTAATTAATTATATCCTTAAATTATATCTGTAATAGATATATATATAGATCTTATAGTACCTTATAGTACCTTATAGTACCTTATAGTTCCTTATTGTAAGTAATTTTAAATATTTTTTTTAATATTACTAGCTATAGTTAGTATAGTATGCTTATATACTATATCTTAGGGCTATATACTGTAGCGTAAGGCTATATATTATTCTTTACAGTTTTATCTTAAGCCCCTTAATATAAATTTATTTTCTTATATTATATTAATCTTTCTTTTAACCTTATAATAAGCTCTAAAGGGCACTTCCCTATTAACCTTAATGCTTTCTATATTTAAATTAAATAATAGAAGTATTATAACTAAATAACTGCAGATAATATTATATAGCATATTTTAATTAAGTTTAATATTTCTACCTTTTATAGAGTATTATATCGATATCTTTAGACTTAGCAGTTAAATTAAATAATATTTAATATAACCTAGGCCTAAATAGAAGATATTAAGGCATTATAAAATTATATTAAAGAGCTTTTCTTTAAAAATATTCTTAAGGATAAAAATATCCTTTTTTAGTTATAAAAGAAAGGCTTTATAGTAACTAATAGGAGGCTAATTAAAATATAATAAAGCCTTAGCCTTTTATAGCATTAGACCTTTAAGCAGAAAGAGAAATAACTTATTAAATTATGCCATTTTTTTAAGAATAATACCTTACTAAATACTAAGCTACAGTCATTTAGTTAAATATATCTCTATACCTATATTTAGTAAAAATAGCTATCCTTAAGTTAATAGGCACTATATAAAGTATTTTATAACTTTATATTTATAAATATAACTAATTAATAGAATATAATATAATACTATTAAACTAAATAGATAGTATTTAGGCCTAACTTTATTTAGTTAATTAATACTTATAATAAGTTAAAGGCATAAGGGATTAAAATATATATATTAATTAATATATACTTATAATATATTATATAGCTATATATTAGTATATTAGTTAATATATTATAAAGTATATTTAAGTAATACCTTTATATTCTAGAGAATTAAGAGAGTATACCTCTTATTATCTAATTAGATTATAGTAATAAGACTCTTATAATAACTAGCGCTTATTTTTACCTTTTATAAATGTAAAGCTCCCTATAGGCTACTATAGCTTAGCAGATATAATTCTATAATTATTAAATATATAGTAAAAGTATATATAATAAAAAGATTAAAAGTTAATAGCATTAATTTAGTGATAGTTAAGTAAGGCATTGGCGTATATATATACTAACTGCTTATAGAAGTATTTTAGAAAAATTATAGCTAATAGGCATTTCTCTATTAATTTTATTTTAAATTAAATTGCTATTTTATATCTTTTTATACTAATTATATATATAGAACTCTCTAAATTTATATATATATAGGATTTGCATTATATTTATAAATAGTATAATAGGCTATATATTCTTTCTGGTTAGCCTTAAGTCTTATATTATTAGCTAGAGATCTGTAAAATAAGGAGTTATATTTATTTAATACTATTTAATTAATTATAGCCTCTTAAGGAGCTTTTTAAATATAATAATATTAATCTTAATATATATTTGCCTTAAGATATAATTATAGTATATAAAAAGATTTTTAAAGGGTAAATCTTTCCCTAAGATACCCCTAAGAACCTAAAGCTCTCTATATACTTATATCTATAGGCATAATTAAAAGTATATATACTTAGCAGGAAATAGCCAGCTATTAGTCTTTTAGAAACACCTATAGGTAGGATTAATTATATATAGTCTTATTTAGCTATATATAATATTAATATATAGCTACTTAACTAAAAGACTTAAGGTAATATTAATTAAAATAAGATTAATTATAGGGTTAAGAGCTAGCCTTATACTATTCCTTAAACCTTTATAGTAAGGCCTTTAATTATAAAAGGTGCCCTTTAGCTTTTTCCTAATTTTATTTCTCTTTATCTTCCTTACCTTCTTAATCCTTATTTAATATTATAGATTAAAGAAATGCCTTAAATATATTTAAATCTTTATATTATCTCTCTTTTTTACCTTTTATCTTTTTAGCCTTAACCTTAACCTTAATTTTAGCTTTAATATTATTTTTCTTCCTTTTATTTTATATAGGTTCTTTCTTATTTTTTATCTCCCTTTTAATCTTTATTATATACTTTAAAGTAAGTATTTTAGTTTTTGCCTACTTAATTGCTTACTTATTAGGCTATAAGGTATTACTATCTTTTAAATTATTTTATATATTAAAGTATAAAAATATAAAGGAAACTAGAGCTTTAGCCCTTATAGAAAGTATAATATTTATTACCTTAAAAAAGTCCTTTAGCTATAAGGTCTTATAAATAGTATCTTTATATATAATAGATCTATTTAAATATATATTAATAATATAGCTATTAATAAGCTTCTACTTTATTAATAAGAACTCTTTATAGCAGCTTAATATAATAAAATAAACTATTTTATTATAAGATAAAAATATAAAGCCTAATAGGGCTATAATCTTACTTTTAATATTTTTACTTTTAACTTTTTTATTATACTTTAGTATAGAAATGCCTAAAATAACTTCCTTAAGGTATCTTAAAGTAATATAAAATATAGCCTTTAATTTAATAGTAATTATACTCTTATAGCTTATTACTGTAATATTATACTGCTAGCTTTTAGTAGCTATATTAATAGTATTAGTATATATAATAGAAATTAATTATATTTATTTAATTTAAATTATTATTAAATTAGACTTAAAAGGGCTACTTACAGTAAGGTTAATAACCTTAATAGCTTTAATAAGTGGTTATTAATAGAATAGGTAAAAACTAGCTTCTTTAAGGGCCTTTAATTCTATATAAAGTTTATTATAGCTGCAGCTAGTTTTAGGGCAGAATTTAGTATAATCTATAATAATAAAAGTGAAAGTGGATAGTTTGGCTTTAAATGGCATACTATAGGCTTGTATAGGTATATATAAGAGAGAGGGCTATAGCCCTTAGTACAGGCCTTAGTCTATAGTGCTGCATTATAGCAATAATATTTAATATAACAATATTATATTGCCTAGAAGCCTAAAGGGGCCTTTAGTGCTACATTAGGGTAAATAGAGTAAAAAAAATCCCTTAAGATGAATTTTGGCATAGATGTCGATTTGGCCTTCCGTAGATACCGCAATTCCCCTTTGCCCGGGAAAAAGGCGCATACCAACACAGTCGTCACTCGAGCTCGTTTGAGCGATCCAAATATCGCACATGCTGAGATTCTTCGTTCTTGCCACTCGGGCCCATGGCCCAAGCGCGAATCTGTCTGTCACGTTCTAATCGAACTTTCCAGTTGATGCTCGGAGGGTTTTCAGTCCTTCCATTACCTTTGACGTGATGATCCACGTCATCAAAGCAACACTGGATCTAATCTACTAGCTGCACCTTCTGTCATAGCACGTGTCAAGCAAGCCCACGAAAGCGAGGTGCATCATCTCATGCTTGAGAAAGGCGAAATAGAGTGCGCTCCATTGCGGGTACTAACAGTTCATATCGCAAGCTAAACTCAAATAGTGCTCGGGGTCGGCTCACACTACCGACCAGATGGTCCCACTACTGGAACTAGTACAGCAAATGGTTACGGGGCAGATGTAACCTCTTTAGGTTTGTTCCTAAGCGGGAAACTGTCAAATACAAGAATCTGTTGGGACGAACCCTTGTTCTGCTACGAAGACGCCGTGGCTGGTTCTGTGGCTAGGGTTGAACTTTGAGTGGCTGTGTTCTGTCCTCTCGAGGCTGACAGAGAATTTGTGCTGCTATGTATGAGTCGCAGACATCGCATCACATGAATAAGCTTGTGCTACCTGATTAAAGAACAATGTCGGGCTCCGTCTGTAAAGTCCTGTACGTACCTTGCCTTCCGTATAGCTCCACCAATGAGAAGCATCGGAAAAAGGATGTAACGGTTTCCGGAATAGCCCCGCTATCACTACATGTTCATGACACGACTTGGCTTATCTTTCAAAGCCTTTGAGGGTCCGAGCAACATGTCTTCTCTTGAGAGGTTGCCACCTGAAATTCTCCAAGAAGTTTGTAACCATCCACCAGAGACTTATCGTGATACTGACCGCGTATAGATCGTGTCGTATCTCCACGATGGCTTTGAGCGTCATCACTTCGGTGGATACGATCCTCCCCTAGGCCAGCACGAGGTAGCAGGGATCAAGCGACGCTCGTACCTAGCATCTCTACGCGCCGTAAATGGTCTGTTCTACGACGTCGTCACACCAATCCTCTTTCAGCACGCCATCATTTACTCTGGCAGTGTCATAACAAGATGGGGCGTAACCGCCGTGACCAGCAGCGGCGTTACGGGTACTGCGCGTCTTGTGAAACTGTCAAAGAATCCTCAACTTCGCGAAATTGTACGCCGGCTGGAAATCTGCTTGAAAATTCGGGGTCCGAATGATTTCCAAGATTACAAACCTGTGATCGAGGAGAGAGACAAAGACTTGGAGTACATTGCACGAATGGGCTCGGTAATTCATAGCGCATTGCCTAGATTCACGAATCTGAAGATTCTGAAGCTTAACTTTGAGGACATTCCTTATAGTTACGGTCAGGAGTTTGATGACCCAGGTCTGAATACTTGTTGTTGGGTTCAAGACACTGAGAACTTTTTCGAGTCCCTCGCCACAGCTCTCTTCAGATCTGGGCTCAATAGTTTGGAAGAACTCGACCTCTCCCTTCCGCTCGCATATGACTTTGGGCATTTTCTCGAGGATGACGACGATGGGGGACCTTACTCTCCACAGGCATTCTTTAAACGGCTCAAGCGTCTGAGTGTTCACTATGGACACTGCACCGAGGAAGATGAAGACTTGGAATTTCGGTATAACCAATCTAATCAAATATTCGACAGATATATACGAGAGCTGATACCGCTCGCGACAAACCTAAACACCCTCAAGGTGAAAGGTCCCGATGTATTGGTGCTGGACTCATCAAGCCTGGAACCCTTGACCCTGGAAGTACTCGACCTGCAGAGCCTGTCTATAACAGGGGAAGCACTAATAGCGCTCTTTCAACGGTCCACAGCGCTACGAGAAGTTGTCCTCATGGGAGTCTACCTCGAATCCGGCACATGGGTCGACATCCTCACGGCCTTGAGCAAAACAACGCTTACAGAATTCTACATCGAAACATGTGGCTATCAAAAAGACGGCGAGACTATCCTTCGCGTGCCCGTTAACCCAACCGCCCAAGCCAAGCAGGACGATAGTTATGTCGAGACAAACCGTGCTGAAGACATCGACGCGTGTGACTTGGTGTTTGCGCGGGTCCACGAGAACATGCGGAAACTACACGGGAGTAGATATGATCAACAGGCGGCTGAGAAGAAGAGGGAGATTCTGCATGAGGATATTATTCGTAAGACAGGGTCGCTTGGGGAGTTTTGCAGAAGGTTCTTTGCGGAGATTGAACAAGAGGAGGATACTGATGACGATGAGGATTCTTCGGAGATTGAGTCTGAGGATGATGGGGAGAATATAGTTGACTTCCTTGAGATGGCTTTTGGTCAACGAACTGGAGATGTGGATGATGATCAAGATTCAGAGGATGACGAAGATGGTGTTTCTTCGGATTCAGGTTTATCTGACGATGAGTAGGCTTTCACTTTGTATGGACTGCGTTGATGGGGGTTTGTCTTGTGGCTCTCAGGATGCAAAAGCGATATAAGATTGTTTCAAAGGGGGATACATGGAATTCTAAAACTAGCTCCTTTAATCTCATTTGCTATATCAACGTTCGAGATCTTCTTGGTAACTAAAACATCACTAAGCCAGCGCCAACAAGCATACTGAACAGCACCGCAAAAATAGAGAAAAGCCCCCCATTTCTCAACAGACTGGAGGCTCCGTTATCATCGTCCTCTTCGTCCTCTTCCTCTTCATCGTCTTTTTCGTCATCATCGCTATTATCTCCGTCGTTACTTTCATCTCCACCCCCAGTTGGCTTCAGATCCGACTCCTTGTATACAAGTTTCACAGCAGGAAACCGTCTAGCAACTGCAAGTTCGTCATACCTGAATCTCGACTGAGTTTGCAAGACCGATATTGGCCAAATCGCTGACGTTGGCTCCGCCGTTACCGCTGAGTACAGGAATTCTGACACCTTGCTTCCCTCGACCGTGTAGACGGAACGCATCGCGCTTGGCGGTCGGTATCTAAAGCAGGCTTCTGTGTATGTTGCTGATTTCAAGGGCTTGATTGACGAGAAGCAGCCTTCTTCCTTTGCAGCAACCCAGCCACTGGTAAAGTCAGACAGCGGTATAATTTAAAGGAGCTGGGACATACCTAGGGCAGCAATACGCAAGCGTCTCAGAGGGACCCAGTGCATTAAACCACACTTGTTCAAGCGGCATATTCGGATCAACAACAGTCACGCCTGGCAACGTACTTGTCGTCTCCGTGAAGACACCGCTCCTCTCGACAGAACCTGTCTTGTTGCCATGTGCTAACGTACCAGCTGTAGTCCAACCCTTGGGAACAAAATATGCCGGGTGAATAATAGTCAATAGTGCCTTGACCTCCGTAATTATTGTAGTAGGAGACCACCTTGTCATAATTGGAGCCAGATGGGAGGCATTTTCCCATTGAAGTAACCTCGCATGTTGGGGCTCCGTAACTGACTGTTATAAAGTCGGGATGTGCAAAAAGGATTTGGTCTGTCGTTACGGTTGTGCAGTTTGTGGGGGGGCGTGTAGGTTGTTGTTAGTGGACCGTTGTTGGTGAGTCCAATGCCAAAATATTCAGTGATGGTTGGCATCGTGGATAGTTTGTAAAAAGTTCTGATGGCTTGTTTTAAGGTTAATTTTAAAGGTCTGTGAAGAGTGGGAAATAGCTTGATGCGAAGTAAGTAATGAGCGTTTGGCTGCTGTGCCTTACCATGCGACGTAGTAACGATGACCAATTGCAGAGGCTGTTGTTTCACCCCCTGCTTCTTTGAGCTTGCTGATAGCTTGAGAGATCTTCTGTCTATTGGTGGGATTCTAGTCTTTGTCATCTGACATTTTACAGCCGAGGCAACATGAATCAAATCTGCAATAATATGATATTTTCTATGTTAAAGATATGGAGGAAATCCTGCTTAGACTGTCTAGAGTTCCTCTCAATTGGGCATGAAATGACGAAAAAATGATAAAATTCCCTAAAGTTGTATAGAAACTTAGCTTGTCACGCCATCATTACCTTGGTGTTGGCAACAAAATACTCAAGCTCGCCACGGAGTGGCTTCAACTGGGTCGGTTCCAGTGGGCTCGCAACATCTACCCAATCGCAACCCTAGGGAAGCGAATCAGAACACTTCGAAACTTGCAATCAGGATATTAAACTCAACGATGTAGAATATAATGTCGGTTTCTCAGAGGCATGCAGCCGCTCACCTTTCCAAGTTGCACCAACTGCGGGGGGAGTCAGGCCAATAAGCGGTGGAATAGATAAGCAGCTGACTACAACTTGCATACAGCCAGTCTGACTGGCACGAAGACGAGGCTGAGCATGGAATTCCACTCGTCATATTTTCTTCTTTTCATGACATACCCGAACGATAGAAAATGAACGAACAGAATCCAAAGTCGCCGGGCGTGGGTTTGCTGGACGAAGAGGGCATTTGCATGCTGTCCCTCGATGGAGGCGGGGTACGCGGCTTATCTTCACTATACGTGCTCAAACGCATCATGGATGGACATAATGCCGATAGGAAGAGACTGGGACGAAGTGCGCAGAAGCCAGCGGATATCTTTGACCTGATCGGCGGGACGAGTACGGGCGGGTAAGGGTTGCCAGAAAGAACGTATGATTGCGCTATTGCTTACCAGCATTGCAAGACTGATCGCTATCATGCTTGGAAGGCTACAAATGGATGTCGACGAATGTATTTCAGCCTATAATGACCTAATCAAGGTGGTCTTCAACGAGAAGGCAAGGGTTCACCAGTCAAAGTTTAGCTTGCTGGGGCAGACGCAGGCTCGATTCGATTCTGGAGGACTCAAAGCGGCGATCGAGAAGACTTTGAAGGACAGAGGGCTATCGCCAACAGACAGTATGGTTGATAGCCGTGAACCTGACTGCAAGGTGTGAGTATAAAGCCCCGCCGATCAATTTCGCTTTCCCCATAGATCAATTCGTTAACTTCTGAAACCTGCTAGCTTTGTTTGCGCAACCTCAAAGCTCGATGCTGCTGTATGTCGATTCAGGAGTTACAGCAGCCATAAAAGCTCTGTCAGCGCTACCATCTGCCAAGCAGCTCGGGCAACATTCGCTGCAACCACTTTCTTCAACCCGGTCTCCATCGAGGGCATGAAATTCGTGGACGGGGCTCTCGGAGCCAATAACCCAGTCGACCAAGTTGAAGAAGAGGCCATGGAGATATGGTGTCCGGCCACAGGCAACCTGCAGCCACTGGTCAAGTGCTTTATATCAATAGGAACAGGCAGACTTCCAATATACAACATCGACGATCGAGTCGATAAGTTCATAGGTGCCCTGGCTAAAATGGCAACAGATGCTGAGAAGGTAGCAGAAGCATCGATTAAGAGGTGGAGGCAGCACTTTGAACAAGGGCGGTACTTTCGGTTCAACGTCGATCATGGATTACAGACTGTAGGGATGAAGGAGTACCGGAAGAAAAGGGAGATTCAGGCTGCCACCGATAGGTATCTGGACAGTCAAGTCCAAAGCTTCTGGGTCCAGAGATGCGTAGAGAACCTAATACTAAAGAAAAGTCCGTACTAAATAACTATGGGAATACAGGAGCTAATTATTTGCTTTGTAGGGAGTACTAGGCCGGATTTTGAACCGCTGATCACGGTATGTGCATTCGACTATCCCGAAAAGTCCCACGAAGTACTTATTTTTCTCAGCCACAACAAGATTTCGTGACTTCAAGCCCGAGTCCACAGGGTCCAGAAAGCTCTCAAGAAAATCAGTCTAAGCAACCTACATCTTGGGAGACAAAGTCACCACCACAGCCTTGCTACTATGTACCAACAAAGCTGCCCCCTTTCTCTATAGACAGGCCCAACTACCTCAAAAAATTGCAGGCCGCCTTCCCCCAAGATCAACACCAGAGAGCGGCAATTTCGGGGCTTCCCGGGTCCGGCAAGACCCAAATCGCAATTCAATTTGCAGAATGGGTTCATTCATCATACCCGAAATACTCTATCTTTTGGCTCTCAGCAGACAACTTCGAGGAGTCCTACTCGCGGATTGCACAGAAGTTGGATCTGTTTCGCCGCTATGAACATGAGTCCAAATATACGGATGCAAGAGTCCTGTTTCATCGTTATTTATCGTCAGAACGTCTTGGAAGGTGGTTCCTCATTATTGACGACGCGGATACCGACAATGGCCCATCAAGTCCTAGTGCTCAGCCCAAGAGTGTTTTCAGCGATCTACCTCATAACGAAGAGGGTAACATCTTATTCATCACACATTCGATGAAAGCTGCAACCGCCACCGTTGGAAATCAAGTGAACAAGGTCATCAAAGTCAGTGGACTAGAAATCCCAGACGCAATCTCCATTCTAAGACATTCTCTGTTCAACAACGGGCTGCTTTCAGATGAAGATATAGTGAAGGAACTAGATCCGAACTAAATGGCCTTCCTTTGAGTATTCAACTGGTAGCAAGGTATCTTAACAACCATGCCCATCTGACGATAGCCAAATTTCTGGAGTTACTGCGCAGCCCCGGCCAAGATGCATTTCCGTTCATCTCACAAAGTGCCGACGGGACAGGCGAAGGAACAGATTCCGAGGAATCCATACTCAAGAAAGCTATGAAATGCTTCGAGGCAATTCAGAAGGTCAATCCACGCACCGTGAGACTACTTGAGTTCATTTCTCAAACTGGATCATCCTCCATCCCAAGAACAATTCTTGCTGGTCCTGGAATCAAGGGTGGAAAGGCCGAACTCGAAGAGTCTATCGGTCTATTGTGTAGCTTCTTTCTCTTGGCTCCAAGGCAAGGGGGCAATATGTTCGATATGCCCACTATCATTCATTTATGCATCCGAGTATGGGCTAAACAGAAGAAAGCTTCCAAGGGCCTGACGGAAACAGTAACAAAGCGCCTAAATGAGCTTGTCCCGCCGGTGGATTGGTCGAAGAGATTAGCCTGGAAGACGTACCAGGCTCATGCTATCCGTGTCCTTAATAACTGTCAAGATCTTGATCTGAGACTGGACGATCGCTTTCAGCTTATGTGTAAAGTCGGATCTTGGCTCGTAAGGCAAAGAAACAGCACCCTAGCAATTCCATGGCTTCAGCAAGCTGTGGAATGGGTAAAGAAATCCTCATTCAAGTACTCCAAGCGGCGTCTTCGCATTGAACTCGACCTTGCAGAAGCCTATGCCGAAACAGGGCAGTCAACAAAGGCGATTCAACTTTCGGAAAAGGCATTGGCATTCCAAGGGAAGCATCTTCCAAGAGATGAGAGCAACTTGTTGGCGGTATCATGTGTTCTCGCAAAGTGCCATCGTTTTAACGGTGCGCCAAAGCATGAAATTGATCGCCTGGAGAAGCTCAGGAGAGCTGGCACTAAAAAGAGCGCCATGGACAAGTTGATACTCCTGGGTGAACTGGGGAAATGCTACAACTATGCTGGAGAGTATGAAAAGGCAGCTGAGAGTCTAGAGATGGGGATCGACGCAGCGGAAAGCAAAATCGCAAAAGACGACCCAATTCTCATTGCTGTCAAGAACCACCTCGCCTATTCATACGAGCACAAAGGCGAACGGAAGAAAAGCATATCCCTTCTAGAGGAGACTCTACCGATGCAGCAGCAACTCCTAGGCAAAGCACATTTCGACACCCTCAAGATTCAAGTATCCCTCATCGAGCAATACCTAAAGATCAAGGAGCTTACGAAGGCCATTTCACTTTTAGAAGACCTGGTACCTATTCAGAGGAAGACTCTTGGGCTGGTACATAAGAGGACTATGTCTTCTGAGAATAGTCTTGCGGAGTCATATCTTCAGAACAGAAATGTGTATACGGCTTTGAAGTTGTATGAGCATATGGTTTCAGTGCGTCAGAAGAATTTGGGGCCGGGTGATGAGCAGAGGAAGTGGGCGGAGGCGCGTTATGAGAAGTGTATTGAGACCTGGAAGTGGACTTGGGCCCGGAGATGATACTATCAAATGGCGAACAATTATTAGTTCATGTATTACGCAGATAGATGACCATAGATTTTGATTGGTCGTCGTGTGGCCTGAATTCATCAATGGCCCGTTTATGCCTCATTTATGGGATCTGTTGGTCGAACCTTGCACACAATCTCTGTTAGCCAATTACTGTCCAGAAAGCCGAGAAACCCCGCTTCTTGAAAATTCGACAAGAGATAACAATCGTCTCAGAAGTTAGCTTTTCCATCAATACGGGTCACATACTATTGTAAAGCTATTGTCGCAGCTCATCATGCCAGCCCGCTCACTGTATCTTGCTAAGTCCGGCGGAGGCGCGAACCAACGCTCTCATTTCGCCCTCTTCATCCCAAACGCAGAATATGATCGAGACACTATCAGTGAAGACTTCCGGTCTCTCAAGGCTATTGGAATAAGGATACATGTTGTGGGAGAACCTCTCATGTCTGGTTTTGCATTCGAGGTTCATAGGAACTACAACACTCAAGCCTATCCGGACCTGAAGCGGTTGGTCTTTCTTGGGAAGATCGACGATTCAATCCTTCACGAATATCCTGAAACTGAGTTTGAGATAAGAGAGAATAAACCAAGAAGCCTTATCGAACGAATTGCAGCATCGGTACCTCCGCCTCCCAAAGGACAAAACATATGTGCACCAATCGATGGAGTAAGAAGCCAGTTATAAAAGACGTTAAGACGACTAACTAACTTATCTTCAGGTGGATACAAAAAGATGCCAGGAGTGGACAATGGAGGTGCTGAATATGCTAGTTGAGAAAGAGTTGATTCCTTCAGAGTCTATAAGCATTGCTCAGAGTGAAAGAGATCCACCAACTAAGGGTATTTTTGGCTATAAGAATTAAGAGGTACAAGAGCATGGTAGTTTTGAGATGGAGATAATCTCGAATTTGGGTCTCCTGAAACAGCTTGCCAAATAAAGGTTTACATGTGGCCATCAGGTGACCATCACTCGTGACCTTCTGTTCCCTCCCTAATGACCGCTGCTGCTTCTAGCCTGCCCATTGCCAGAGGAAAATACCTCCATCGGTAGCCTATGGTCTCTTTTGCTTTTCTCAGATATTCATATGACGGGGTAATGCCTGCCTCCTCGTATGTACAAAATCCCAGATTCTCAGCAGCTAAACTAGTCATCATATGTTCGATATTAACGTCTTCGGTCTCCGTATTTTTGATACACTCCTTAAATGTGTAGAGATCAGTTCTATCGTCTCGTGGCTTACACAAGTCTTGCGAGAACCCGTTGAAGTCCACGTCAAAAAGCTGTTCGACATCATTTATGGGTAGTGGCTTTGGTGACAAGATGCACTGAAACGTCTGTCGAGCCCAGATGTCGTCCTCAGGCATACCAATTGCTGTCGGTGGCAGCCGGAAATATCGGATCTTGACTAAAGGTCTGTCAATTCTCGATAGCACATCCTGAGCTTGAGGAGTCGCCAGGATGCAGCCTGTTAGACTTCCGCCAATTTTCGAGAGCAGATATAATAACAAGAACTGCAGGTTGACTTCGTAGAATATAAACACGGTATCAGACAGGTGTCTAAAGATAGGAAGCATGGGCTGTCCCAAGCTAGATAGTGTGGACCCCTCAAGTGGAAGCGTTATCATAGGCCCAGTTCCACGTATGGAAGAAAACAGTGAAACGACTGCATTCAGATTCTGGCAAGTCACCGCCATATCTATTGCAATTTCCAAAGTTTCAGATACTGCATTTCGCGACACTTCTCCATCCACACACAGAGGATGCATTGAATCAGGTAACTTTTTTGATGTAATGAAAGATACAAGAAGATTGGTAAAGGCTGTTATCTTCCTGGCAAATGGCTGCAGGGCCTCATCATACAATATGCCATATTCGTGTGGATCCGCTCCAAATTTTATTAAGGTGGCAAACACTCTCTTAGACAACTTCTTGAAAGGGCTCCTAAAACGCCGTGGAGCCCATCCTTCAAGCAACAAACTGGTGGCCAGATCAGTCGAGGTTTCAGTTGCCAAACGGGAGATGACATAATCATCAAAGAGGTGCTCATCAGTCAAAAAACTGAAGAACGGGCTGGATGGTATCCAAAGATCCTCGTAAAGCCGTATATGTTTTCTGTCATACAATGGCCGAACGATGTCGAACATGTTTGTAGCCAATTGCAGGCCCTCATTTCCCCGCCGTTTTGCAAATTCAGTAATTATCTTGATGACAAGGGTGTCAGTGGATAATTGTTGCAGTTTAGATGTTATGATTATCACAGTAGAAATAAGGCCGTTTAACAATCGCGTTTCTGAGGAAATGTCGTTCAATGGTCCATATCCCAGAATGCTTTGACCCGCTTCTGTGTCTATCAGAAAGTCATGTGCAGTTCGATGAATGAATGCTACCTGGGCGAAAGCATTGCTATTGTCTCCTAGTCTTTTGAAAAGACGGAGATAAGCACCCTTATTCTGTCGTACTTCAAGTAACCCTGCGCACCGGCTTTGTATCGAAGCCTTTGTATCTTCGCACCTTTGTAGAATCTCAGCCAGATCCATCATGTTCGCCCTCTTCAGAAGTTTTTCTAGAATTTCAGGGTTCTCAGCGCAAGTGAACTGCAGTATCCACGGCTGGGAAATTCTATACCAACGCTGACTAGTAAAGATGAAAATGATTCTCTCTGGGTGCTGCAGGACATAGCGAAAGTATCTGCGAGCAGTCTCTGCATATACAGGGCTTTTTGCGTTCATCCTTTGCCACATGTCGATATATAAGTTCTCAAGATTTCCAGGGAGCGCATTGAGTCGTGAAATAAGCATATCTTCAGAGTCGACGTTCTCAATCCCTTCGATGATACTTCGTGTAGCGAGGTGGAGCCATAAAAACACGCCCAGCGCTTTATCGACGAGCTTATGACGCAAATGTCGGATGGTTTCTGAAGAGACTTGAATATCCGACGATAGTTTATGGAATCTCTTTTGTACAAAGACAAGCATATCATATCTTGTCAAGTCCTCAAGGAGAATCCCAGCAGCCTTTTTCGTCTTGAGCCACCTTACAATGCTTGCCTCAGGTCGAGTTGAGACACAAATCTTGATTTTTGGGTTGACTAACATGGCATCAATGGTCTCAAGAAGCTCAGAAAAGCCATCTTCGTTCCGGATCTCATCTAGACCATCAATGAAGATGCAGAGGTGTCGGATATCCACGTCTGCGAGATAATTCCAAACAATTTGTAGATCTTTCATCGCCCAATCGTGATGTTGCGAGTGTCGGGATAGAATATTGAAGTTTTGAAGAATACTCGGAATCAGTTGCTGTTGATCCTCAAGTCGTTGGTGGAGTAACGAGCACCAAAGACCTTTCAGACTCTTCTGCTCTTCTGATCCAATCTTCCAGAAGAAATATGAGAGAATAGTCGCATCGGGGTTCCATCTCTGCAACAATTTATTCGTTTGCTCCTGCTGTCCAATGAATTTAATCAGTGTACTTTTTCCGGAGCCAGGCTTTCCTCGGATGTAGAACAATTTGTCGGTTGATTGCAGCCACGTGTTTAACGAAGCCCATGATTGATGGATATCTTCCACAAGGCTATCATGATCTGAATCACTGCCATTGCCATCATCACCTGAAGCGTCCTCATCGGGTGAATCGTCATCTTCTAGGTTTTCGGCTTCTTGATCATCAGTTGCAGAGCCATCACTTTCTGAATCATAGTGGTACATGGTTTTCATATCTTCATAAGATGCAAATACTTGGTTAAAGCTTGCTTCTGTAGAGTCCATGATATCGTTGTAGCGATGGTTCATCAGGGGAGCTTTAAGGCTCTGAAGAAATACTTCACACTTCTTCTTTGTCTCAGAGGCAGTCCTGAGCTCCAAGGCTTGTTTATCCATGTGGGAATTGATGGCTACCTCAGCCCTGGCCGATTCTTTGACGATAATGTTGCGTGTTGCAGTGTGTTCTTGCTTCACGAGATTCTCCACGCCAGTGATACCTTGAGCGAGCTGGCTAATGAGAAACTGGACATCGATATCCAATTTACCGAATGATACATCTTGCTGCATGTATATCGCGTCGCTCTGTGAGCTAGAGTCGGCATATCTTAGTAAAAGGTCTAGGATTCCAATTATTGGGCTTACCATAGATGAGATGTAATCTCGGTAATTACGACCTGTTGGTACATAGAAAGCGACTCATGTAGAGCCTGTATCTTCTTCTGATGCCTGGAGGCTCTGAATGCCTTGCGGAGCGACTTGACAAGATCGCCCTTGGCCTGCAAGCCGGTTACGTACTGCACTTCGGCTTCCAGCTTTTTGGCAGCTTCTTTGCATTGTTTGGCAATATCTTGAAGCTTTGGGCTAGCAAATTTGGAGTTTGCGTTTCTCATATACTCGCAGCGAGTGTGTACTCGACCGATGGCTTCAGACATCTGCCCCGCATAGCGCTGAAGATCGTCTTGAGAAGTGGTGGCTCCATCATATGCATTTTTGCAAGCTACAATGACATCAGTTGCGAACGAAATGACTTGCAAGACTGCGCTCGCGGCGCCGAGTGCTTCAAAGCCCGTGAGCATTATGTTGCGCTCTAGAGTAATGATCTGACGCTCTGAAGTGAGGGGTAAAGAAGATGAAAAGTACGCAGCCTGATCAGGCTGTGCAGGTCTGATGTGTTGGGCTGAATCACGCTGACTAATGAGCATAACCAGTAACATGTAGATACCAGTAATAGATATGCATGCTCGGGAAAACCAGTTTTTGCGGTCTTATGCATCACGTCTGGCGTGGCTTAAGTGGTTGGAACTGCAAAGGAGAATATGATGTTCGTCTTGCTCAGTATAAGCTTATCCTTTCTACCGAAAACAATTTATAAAGTGGCATACAACCCGGACCTGCGTCGACATCTACATTGGCAAGAATCTAATCATATCGAGGCGGGCTAAAGTGACTGGATCAATTGCCAAATCACGCAGCTTCAGTAGCCAATAGACGACCTTCCTGTCAATATACCCGTTGCCGTATGAGATACCCCAAACCAGCGGATTTCTCAAAACCGGCAGCTCTTTTACGGAAAATACCACATTGTACTTTTGAGCTACTCTTCTCCACTGGTTTATACTTCCCTCTGCCAAGTTAATCCAGTCTTCGGATACTCTCCATGTAATGGTAACTTGGTCTTTCTCATGCTCATATCTGAACATAAACGCGTTCATCCTGTCGTGACACCATATTTCCAGAATCTTGAGGTTTGGTAAGTGCCAAGCTGTAACTGCACTTTCTTTCAAGAGACGATTTATCCGACGCTGGAATAATAAAACTTCTCCACGGCAGTTATACGGAACTTCAAGACATAACTGCTCCAGTTTTGAACCATGTTCGAGTTGCTGTGACTTTCGAAGATTCTGAATTAAATGCAGTGAGTTCGTACCAGGAGGTGGACAGAGTGAAACTAGATGGCGAGCCTTCTCTGCTAGAGCCTCCTCAGCTAAATATGTCTCCAGTTCAGACATTGCGTTGATAGATAGAATATGACAGATAGTTCTTGGAAAAATGTCGAAGGAAAGATGACGGATATTATGGGGAAGCTGAGGAATCAGGTTGTTCAAGTCGCTGAAATCTGGATCTTGGGTAGTCTCGAGCCGGAAAGATGTGACCTTCGTTAGGGCCATGCGCAAGATCCTCGCCAAGCTCGAGCTCTTTATCCCTCTTTTAAATTGATGACGTATCCAAAGAGTATGGACGATCGGGACCTCCTTCAGGTTCTTTCCTGTCGTCAGTTCAAGTGGCGTGCCATGTAGTCGCTTCGAGCTTCCCAGGTTCATCTGCATTAACCAATCCTTTCCAGGCGCACGTTGATCCCTGGCATCTTTGGCATGAATGAATCCCGTAACGCTCGGTGAATTTGCGAGGTCCTCTTTTAACTGGAAGTTTTCATGCACAGCATAGTCCATTGATGCTTCTAGAAATTGCCTATTGTGACCAGGTAAGTAGGCGGTGATCTCGAGGATCAACCCGGTGTCTCGATCGCTGGAGGGCTTCCAACGGCGGAGGACATCGAACAGTACTTTGAGGGAATGGGTAAATCTTTGGTTATTCCTAAGAAATACTGTTAGAAACAAAAGAGATGACAAGACCTGACAATCTCACCAATTTATCGTGGCATGAGACTCTGGCTTATCGCATTCCGTGTCATCATAGTCCTGAAGCTTGATTCTCAAGCATATATAGCGTATATACGACAATCTCACGGCCTTTTCGCCCATGGTCATCTTGAAAAACCTGGCTAGCTGGCAGTTGTCGATCAGGAGGCGTCGAAAGGTAAACTTTTCGAAGTAATCTTGCCATTCTGAAGAGACGTAGGTATAGCGACTGAAGCCCATAGCTCGATGTTCCTGCTGTCCAGCCACATATTCGAAGATTTGCAATCGAAGCTCGAGAGGGAGCGATGACTACTTGTAGGAAATATGTGTCCTTGGGTTGCTGGATGCCAGAGTCATGTCGAAAAGTTCGTGTTTTGTCATACTTGAGACAGCGAAAATTGCGACGGCTAGTGGTTTATTAATATATATCAACTGAATTTTTGTTTCTTTATGAACTTTTTGAGTAATCCACTGAGGGCGGGAGTTTCAGCAAATCTTTAAGTCCTTGCCTTTTTAAACTTCAGGCAACATGGGCTCTTATTCGCACAAACCACGAGTGAGTCATTAATCGAAACAATAAATGAAAAAGTTTAACATGATACACAGCATATAATTGGGAAGAAAATATGATACTTCTCCCTAAGTGATCCAGCTCACGTAACTATATCCACCAACTCCCAATCCTTTTCTTAATCCACAGATGTCCTTTCTAGCCCAATTCATACCAGCTCCAATCCGCAGAAACCTCATTGGTAGAGAAGGCTCCATTCCCCAGCCCGGGAAAATAGAGTGCAGGTGTCATCATCTATGCAGAACTGCAAACACTCTTGGGCCGAATATGCTCCACTTATATCCTTAATTTAGTTTCCGCCTCCGGTGTACTCTTGGAAAACGCCACAGGAGGATTTAGATGGGGATCTCCGGGACAGCCAAAAGCGGCGGTCGTTTCAGTGCTTGTAGCAAGTTTAGCCGAAGATGTTGTGAGTACTGTAGAAGATGTCTCAACTTCAGTAGTGGCAGTATTGGTAGTGAGACCTGTGTTCTCTGTTGTATATATAGTTGCTATGTCAAAAGCCAGGTATGTAGTATCTGTTGTTTCCGCGGTAGTAGTGGCCACTGCCAAACTCGTAGGCAGCTCAGGCAGATCGCAGAAACAGTCTAAAGAGTACCAATTCCAGTCGGTGTTGGAGCCATCAGTCTCCTGCATTTTGTCCACCAAAAGATCACAAAAGACATTTTCCTTCGCAACAAACGCAATACAGTCATCAGTTCCCCTACAGGTATCACGGCATCAAGAAAAGATCGCAGTCTCAGGTACGGTGATGAGATGGATGCTGTCCGGGTTTGTAACATCACCTTTGGCATCGTAGAGGACACTAGCTGGGAACCGGGTATATTCATTACTGGTGCGAGTGTAGCCAGTTGAGCTGGGAGTAAGGATCGTCACGGTGGTGGTGGCGATAGTCCCAGAGGTAGTTGTGCCAGTGACCGATGCTGCATCAGTGGCTATAGTCTCGGTCGTGCTTGTAGCTACTGATGAGGGCTTTCATGTATCTGCAATGGGAAGCCCAGTTACAGCAACGATTTTAGGCGCGATCATGTTGAAAGAATGGAAAGCTCACGAGTCAGCGGGTCAATGAGGGACGAGAATTGAACGGAGGCAGAACTCGAGTCTGGTGTCAACGCTTGCTATATGTACGCCGTTGGATGTTTAAGATGATTTCCACGAATTTTCGTCCTCGGCAGACTAATCCAGGGGGTCTCCTTAGAGAGAGAATTATTTTTTTGCTTATACTAGCCAGCTAAAATTTTATTTAAGCCTCTTTATAAGCTTATTCGTATTATTGATCGCAAGAGCTTGCTACGGTGAAACGATTCAGCCTTTTGGACGCTTGTCAGTTTCGGGCCACTAGTGTTAATGGGTTTTCTCTCTCTGTTTTCGACTTCCTGTTCGTGTAGCATTTTACTGTCGTAAGTAGTAATTCTATGATGTATGTCCGCTGTCGAGAACTTCTAAGACAATGTAAATGGAGGCGCTTTGCATCAATGATTTACCCGGAGTGTTTGAACCGATGACCAAGGCCCTTGAACCCACCAGCAAATATATCATACTTCTCCTTTTTGACTACTGTGCATCTCCGACGCTATGTAACTCGTATGTGTATCAAGTCTCCAGTGGACACATGATATAGTCCCGAAATTCAAGTGCCTTCAATGTTCAAACCTGAGACCTTAAAGAATTACCCTGCACAACAATTACTAATTTTAGCAAGCACCAAATCTGGCTTAGACGCTTTCACCCCTGCAGTAGCGCCTCGTCCTTAACAATTGATTCAGCATCCAATTTGTCAAGACCACGAGCTAGAGCAAGACTATCGATTTTGGGAGATGAGGTGAGCAAAACTGACGGGATGTGATTCTTCATAATTGCCCTCAGTGGCTGATTTCTTCCATTCTCTTTGGTCTTCCGTTTTGCCTTCTCGTTGCGCACTTTACATCCCACATTCGTCTATCGTTTATGCGCCACGATGCATTGCAATATCTTTCTTTTGGCTGTCAGCCTCATCGCTGACGCCGCTTTTGCTAGTCCATGCAAGCCGCAGGGCACAAGTGAGTTCAAATCCCCTGAGCAGATGGTGGCTGCTGACCGTGAGGCCTAGCTACTGTAGCGACAACATCAGACTTGACTAGCACTGTTGAATCGTCTATCACCACATTCGTGGAAGGTTCAACCACTGTCGCCGCTTCGGAGACAACAGAAGCTTCTAGCACTACGGAAGCATCTGTTACAACGACCCTAGAGTCTTCAACTGCCGCCGCTACTTCTTCAGATGCGACAACAGTGACATCCGAGGCTGAGACAACCACTACCGCCGCCAGCACCAGTACCGCACCAGCCGCCAACCCAACATACTCCCTCCTCGCAAGCGGCGGAAACCTCAACAATGCCCAGCCCCAAGGAAATATCGAAATGACATCTGTTCTCGTCTTCAACCCATCCAACCCCCAAACCGGCGGAATCCGAACCTTCAATATCGAGCCCTCTACCGGACGTCTCCAAGATGCCAACGGAGGAACCTACGTGTGCGCCTACTTCGGATCTTCGCCTAATACGTCGACTCCACCTACAATCGCATATTGTAATCCCACCAACACGGGTACTAACAAGGCGTACGATTACTTGACCTGCGAGGTTGTTGGTGGGACGCTTTCATGCACCGCGCCTCAGACTATATGTCAGGAGGATGAGGATATTGGGCTATCCTGTCTTACTCCACAGGATGATGTGTATGATCAGTTTTTCACTCAGCAACGTGTCACTGGTATGGGAACGACCGATTTCTGGTATATCAGCACCGGAAGTCCTAGTGGCTTTAACCCCATTTCTATTACTGCTACTCAGGCGTAGTGGGCTATCCTTACTCGGAGCGATCTAACATCATAGTGAAGGAAAGCAGAGAAGTCAAAAGGCGTGTGTCCATGCACCTGTGATCTTAGAAGACAATTTGGCAACTGCAACCTGGTACATGGATAGTGATCATAATCGGACATGCCTCGGTATCTAATTACCATGCAGAGATAATAAATACATCGCTTTGCATACTGTTCCTTGCCTCTGAGTCTTGTACCGCGAGGCTCCAGCTACTATTCGGGAAGTGAACCCGAGCTTCGTCAAAGTTGAAACGTTTTCTGGTATCAACGTCGCTATGACCACGCCAGCTCGAACTTGAGTGACATAGTTACTTCTCGGGACGACATCCAGGGTACCAACCTTCCGAACATTGAGCGGAGGAACGTGCGGATACTTATCCGATTGGCAGCCGCGGAGCCCCTGGCATCTCCATATAACCATATCTTGAAGCATTCGTCCGTTTCCGTTACGTTCTGGATCAACAACTCAAGTTGGTCTCAGCGTTCTGGACGGCAAAAATTTTACCCACTTCGATGTTTGCCTCACTTTCACAGCGTATCTCGAGCCGAAAGAACTTGTGCAACTCTGAGGAACGTGCTCTTATCAAGAGTCGGCGGGCCCGGGGTTCATGATATACTTCCCTATTCGCCGTCAGATATTTATACCCACTGAGGGTATTCTTGCCGTCTTTTTGCTGGCCGTAGATTTTTTGGGCTCATGCTGACAGCATGTCTATGCGAGAAGCGCTACCCTCCATAAACGGGAATAAGATAGTAGATCAGCGGGTGTCGGGAATGCCGAAAGCTTATGCAGCTGATGACGGCATGATCATCGGGTAATTGAGAGATAAGCCTGTTACCCCAGAGCAAGGCCATGACTACCATGGCAGCTGAAATGTCTCGTGTTACGATCAAGGTGGCTAGCGATGTTTCACGTCGGGATGATTCCGCACAGCGTTACATTGTTATCATAGTGTCCATCATATCGTTAACTGCATGACCCTCTTTACAGAAGCAGTAAGTACCCAACGTACGACATTTTGCTAACACAGAGGCTCTGAAGGGATACAGCATGTTGAAGGCAAGGAGAACCTAGCAGTACAACATTCCCAGACCTTGTTCAGACTGTTGACTGCATGATATCCTTATGTAATTTATAACTCGGTTCTCATAACTAAAGTCCGTTATGGACCCCGGCATCGGCCCCCGAGAAGCCTTCCAAATAGAGTTACCAATTTGCAAACTCGACATATCCAACGCCCAAATTCCCCGCCAAGATCCACAGAAATTCTCGAAGCATGCAGCCGAGGCTTCCAGAAGCATTCTTTGAGTGAACCTTCGGAGGAATAAACTCGGGATTGTCAGGCACAAAATGGCAAATGCCTCACAAGAAAACGTGGCAAATATGCCTCATTTTCATCTTCGGCGGCAGCGATATAAGTTTTATCAGATGACCGCCACGGCGTCGGACCCCGGCGCTAGCGTGATCGGCTCTCAACGCCGTGATACCGAACCCAGGCTGATCGACATCAACCAAGGGGTATAAAGTGGATATGAACTTGTTTTGAGCGTTTTTTTCATTTTCTCCGAGACGCCGTGGTGATCTTTGCGTATTGGACGGTTCGTGAGTAATGAACGGAGGGATGATTACGGATTAATGACACTTTGACCAGAGGACTTCGGCTAGAGTTGCACATATCTCAGAGTGGATAAGTCATCTTGTCAGAGAGTTTGCGAATAGAGTTTGGGCTTTATCGTTGTCGGCGTTATTTCATCTGTTTACATGGTGTTGATAGATGATCCTCCAAGGAATGTTTGGAGTATTGATACCAGATCTCCAGTATTTTCGCGAATTATTATCTTTACAGTAAAACATGAGATACAGTAATCTATCCCAAACAGAAAGATTATATCACGCAAAACTCAATTGGTCAAAAAGTCTCACCGAAGACGACCTATCTCGACCCCAGGCCCCGTCCAAAACTCCACCAGTACCCTCCCCAGTCATGGAAACGCCGGATGATAGTGACATGGAGTCATAGTGGAGCAGGGCGCGATACACGATCAAGTTATAATCCGGGGTAATTCAGTTTCTTGTAGTCATAGAAAGGGTCAGATTTATAAGGACATGACGCTCCCGGCTCCATCTTCCCCAGATTCTGCATCCCGTTCCCGACTCTTGTCCCTTCTCCATACGTTCACTTACCGTTTTACTTGAAGAAACATTTTGTTGAATATACTCATCATGGCGAAGAAGGAAGAACTCCCTCGTGATATCGAGGGCGTCGATGATCTTCAGCGCTCTCCCTCGAGATGTACCCAGGAGGGAACGACAATCGACGCCGTCTTTGGCGAAGTCTCAGAAGATGGACCTAACTACCGCAATGTACGAACCTCGGTCCGTTCTCTTCACAATTACTAATTAGTATCCAGGTCGGATGGATCGCCACCGTCGCGCTCATGACAAAAACGCAAATCGGCCTTGGAGTCTTATCAATCCCTCAGACCTTCGACGCTCTAGGCCTCATACCCGGCATCATATGTCTCATCGTCGTGTCAGCCATCACGACATGGTCAGACTACATGATCGGCGTGTTCAAGCGACGACATCCGCAGGTTTACGGTATCGACGATGCAGGACAGTTGATGTTTGGGCGGATTGGTCGTGAAGTCCTCGCGACTGTTTTCATGCTATGTAAGCGTCATTTCCCAGTGATTAGGAGAGGCTGGGGTGCTGATGACTCGCAGACTGGATCTTCGTTGCTGGCTCAGCGATGCTCGGTATCTCAATCGGTCTTAACTCGGTCTCTACACACGCAGCCTGCACAGCCGTGTTCGTTGCCGTGGCAGCTATTCTGGGCTTCTTCTTCGCTAGTATCCGCACGCTCGGCAAGATTGGCTGGTTAGCGTGGATCGGACTCGTCTGCATCATGACTGCCAGTAAGTTCAAGCCCCCTTCGTCTCACGAGATCATGTTGAGTAACACGAGAACTTAGTCTTTTGTGTCACTGTCGCTGTAGGTGTGCAGGACAGACCTGCAGCTGCTCCGCAGGGAGGACACTGGGAGTCCGACTGGAAGCTCTTCAACCATCCTAGCTTTGTCGACGGTATCACGGCTGTGTCGTCGCATATCTTTGCGTTCTCGGGCACACCTGCGTTCTTTCAGATTGCTGCTGAGATGCGTGAGCCAAAGCACTACACCCGCTCGCTATTGACCTGCCAATCGATCGTGACAATCACGTATATCACCATCGGAATCGTGGTTTACTACTACTGCGGTTCATATGTTACGTCCCCTGCTCTCGGTTCAGCTGGCATTCTCATGAAGAAAGTCTGCTATGGCTTTGCCCTGCCTGGTCTTATCGTGACTGCTATGCTTATGACTCACGTGAGTGTCTCCCTGTCTTGTCAGTGATCTATACTAACCTGCCAAGATTCCCGCCAAGTACATGTTCATCCGGTTATTGCGCGGTACAAAGCACCTCAACTCTAATGGTATCGTGCATTGGGGTACCTGGTTAGCCTGTACAGGAAGCGTGACCATCATCGCATATATCATCGCCAGTGCCATCCCTGTTTTCGGCGGCCTGGTGTCACTCATCGGAGCTCTTCTCGGTACGCTGATGTGCTTCCAACCCTATGGCTGCTTCTGGCTCTTCGACAACTGGCACAAGGGCAAGACTGAAAAGTCACTCAAGTGGTGTCTTATGGTTTGCTGGAGTGTCTTTGTCATCGTGGCTGGAACCTTTATGATGGTTGCCGGTACCTACGGGTCGATTGTTGGTATCAACAACTCGATGAAGGCTAATGGGGGTTCAAGCCCGTGGTCTTGTGCTGATAACTCCAACTCTGGCTCAGCTGGTCACTAAATGGCTTAAGTCTTGTGATCTTTATGTCGGGCCGAAGATGGTGGCTTAGATGCACTCGAGACTGGCCTCTTGAGTGGCTTTAACTGTGAAGTGAAGGTTTTGTTTTGAGCGAGAGGCTTATGTACGAGTTGTCATTTGCGGTGCGGGCACATTACTGGATGATATATCGAAACCTCAGATGCATTTGGAACGGTCATTATAGAATGTAAAGCGCTGAAATGTCGCATAACAATAGAATACCCATTTCTTTTTCTTTAATTACTTTTCCTTGTGAATGTTCATGACCTATCGATGTTAGTGAGGTGTTAGAGATGAGGAACATGCATAAGTATAACGACAACTAACCCGACCACCAAACTGAGCTTAATCAATGGATTAAATATTTCTTATCATGTTTTATGACGATAACGTCTTGAAAGAGTCACATGATGCCATCACCAAACCTTGTCCCCCCAGCCCCGTTATCCTCGTCATCTAGGCTTATGTAATGACATCATTGAACCCCTGCAGTTCCGTGCTCACTCCACTAACCAACCGGAAGCTCGGCTTGCGGCAAAAAAAAAGTTACTGATAATTCTCCTCATTACGAGTCATCGCCTCTTTTCACCAACCCTCATCGCTCATTCTCACAAGAAACAAAATGAGCTTCGTAAGGGCGTTTTCGTTCCTCACGGTCGTGAGCGTCGTTACCTATACCATCCTCTCAGTGGCCACGTCACTGAGTGGCGGACCCCCCGCTGTGCAGACGGGTAATGAAACCCACCCGATTCCGGCCTTTGGACTGGGGACTTGGTTGGCTAAGAAGGGCGATGTGAGTTCGAATACGAGGTTCACGAGAACAGTGCAGTACTGATGGGAGTTTAGGTTGCGCATGCAGTGGAATATGCTTTGAAGGCCGGTTATCGCCATGTCGACGCTGCTGCTATCTACCGAAATGAGGAGGAGGTTGGGCAGGGCATCAGGGCATCCGGCCTGTCGCGCGATAAGATTTGGGTGACGAGTAAGCTTTGGAACACGGATCATCGACCTGATCTCGTGCGCAAAGCCATTGAAAAGTCTATCGCCAATCTCGGCGTCGAGTACCTCGATCTCTACCTCATTCACTGGCCTGTCGCTTGGGTCCCCGACACCAAGGACCTCGACAATGACACCTCCATCGTGGATACCTGGAAGGCCATGGAGGAGCTCGTCCGCGATGGACTAACGCGCAACATTGGCATTTCCAACTTTTCACCAAAGGATATCAAGACCATCCTCAAAATCGCCACCATCCGCCCTTACGCGCACGAATTCGAAACGCATCCCTATTTACAACAGCAATCCTTCGTTGACTTTCACACGAGCGAAAACATCAAGGTCATTGCATACTCACCACTCGCCAACACGAACCCAACTTACAACCCCGACATTCCGAGCATTCTCCACGATGAATTCTGGACGAAACTGGCGGACAGCAAGAACGCGACGGTGGCGCAGACAGTGCTGGCGTGGGGACAGCAGAGGGGTACTGTTGTGATTCCCAAGAGTACGCATGAGAAGTACATTGATGAGAACTTTGGATCGCAGGAGATTACATTTACCGAGGATGAGAAGAAGGAGGTGGCTAAGAAGGATAAGAAGTATAGGTTTTTGAATCCTGGGAAGGATTGGGGCGTTGATTTGTTTGAGGGTCTAGATGGAGGGTCGAAGAAGGAGGAGGAGAGAAATGAGGACTTGTAATCGGATCGGGCTAATAGACGGAGGATATTTTTAGATGGTATTATTAATAAGATACCAAACCTCTCGGATATACGGATACTGGACTTGTGAACAAAGCGTCTATGTCTCGGCAACACTATCTAATATATGCATGTAATGGGCGAGTCTAACATTAAGAATTACTCAATAAAATGATCTAAATCGCCTTTCAAAACCACACTGCAGCAATTTTTCGACGTCGCCCGACGAATCATGAAAGGGATCAGATCGTGTCTTAAAAATGTCACACAGATTGGATTTCCAGTATTATCACACAAGCGTCTAAGCTTACTCTTTATAAAGGGTTAAAGGAAGAGAAACAAACGTCAGAAAATCCTACGAGCTTCAAATACTCCTCAGAATATTATCTCAATTAGAATAAATATAAACAGACCAGATTCTGCTGATTGACTTCCCGTCTTCGGGAGTTGGCCGTCCTCTGTAGGGTAGTCAACATCATCTGCAGGAATCCAATTTCCTAGAGTTTCACAGCCACAGTAAATACAACCCTGGCAGTTCAATCAGGCGCAGCGCAAAAGCTTCTACGTAACAACCAACTCTATCCCACATAAAACAATTGGTCATCAACTCCCTCTCAAGTCCTTCAAAAAGCAAAACTTACCCAGAGTTTAGTAAGGAAATTGGCATTTCCTGCACGACTCGCACCATTCAGGGTCCAACCCTGCGCCACTTCTCAACGCAAGTCAAGAGCCATGATCAACATGCTCAATACACTTAAATCTCGCCTCGTGGCATTGCATTCGAATCCAAGACATGATCATCCAATCCGTTATTCTAGCTTGCCCTCTTGGCTCGTAGGATCTACAGGTGCCATGATCCACTAACTAAGCCCCCTGTGAGGCTAGAGTCGTAGCCGAAGTTTGCGCCCTGACGAACGGATAAAGATGAATGGGCATGTTTACGCAGCGGGCGACGAGTCTATTCTAGATCGGATGATGCATTTGGCTGTGCTGCCGTTGTGCCGTGGCTTATCGGCTCTTGGACCCTCTTGTCAAATTTTATCTCAGTTGACTGTCATCTCGCTGACCGGCAGTTTGCATGTACGCTCAGACCTCAACTGAACTACGGGAAAAAGTAAAAGCTGCTTACGTCTCCCTGCTTAGACTAGACATTACATACCCGCAACGTCAGTCAGTCTTCAACCTCGAAACCGGGAGTATACGACGATCATAGTATAACAGATCAAAACCCCGACTGGGATAGAAAAGCCACTCTTATATCCATCCTCCTGTTTCAACGGTCGTGATCACCATGACCCCCCGAAACGAAACACCATCGTCCTATTCGCCAGCACGTGGAAACATCTCCATTAAAAAGTCTGCGAGGCCCAGACTAATTCATCCCGCGTGCCACATGATGCAACCTCAACTCCACATGGTTGACAGGAGAATTCCCCAATCTGGCAAAGCGCACGGCAAGGGTGTTAAATAGCGATCGCCGGATATAATTGTCACCGCTTTTGAACTCCCGCTTCACGAGGTAACATCGTCAAGGAGATGGTTCGACATTTACTATTATCCTTCCTTTAAAATGCTCTCCTTCTGCTCGTTGTTTTGTTCTCGTGTTCTGTAGTTTTCTGCACTCTTTTTTTAACCTAGTCACTCTCTTTTCACTCACTTATTCGGAAGCGTTTTACGCTCCAGTCACTCATTTACATTTGTTTATTAAAAAGATGCATTTTTCTAGTTTGATTCCCGCTTTGGGGGGTCTTGTGGCTGTTGCCACTGCCTCGCCTCACCTTCTCCCCGGCTTTGGCCTCGGTCTCGATGTCGATGTCTCGCTCGGAGGTAACAGTGCTGGGGCTTCTAAGCCCGTTGACACCACCTCCAAGGGTCTCGACCTAGCCCCCACCACGGCTGCCGTTAGCCAGAAGGGAGGCCTTCCTTCTACCTGCAGCTTGGCCAACAGCTGGGAGAACCATGTTCTCTTCGACGGTATCGCTGCTCCTGCTTCTGGTGCTGCTGCCGCCATTAAGCTTGGTCTTAACCTTCCCAATGCTCAGATCGAGGGTGATGCTACTCTTGAGCTTGTGAAGGACTTCCTTAAGGAGCCTCGTGTACGCATTGGTCTTGGTGCTATCAAGGCTTACGTCGAGCTCGATATTTCTGCTTCCGCTGCTGTTCACGAATCCATTGAGCTTTTCGCTTCTTCTGCTCTCCAGCTTGAGGTCCCCGGCCTTCTCGAGGCTGAGGCCGGTGCTGCCCTCGCTCTTGACCTTGTCGTCGGTGTCGATGCTGCTATTGACCTGTCCGCTGGTGTTTACCTTGCCTTTGGCGAGGAGGCTTTCGTTGAGGTTTCTCTTCTCACCAAGGAGATCGTTGACGTCTCCCTTGAGGGTCTTGTTGCCAAGGCTCTCCCCATTGGCGTTGCTGCCGAGGTTGACCTCTCTGCTGAGGTTTCTCTCACTCTTGGCCTCCGCCTCCGAACTGAGATCGATCTTTCGGCCGAGCTTGACATTCCCGTTCTCGACATCGAGGCCGGTGCCAAGATTGCTGTCTGGGTCAGCCTTTTCGAGTACACTGCCGTTCTCATCGCCACCGACAACTGCGCCGTCTCCGTCGATGAGCTCATTGCTCTCACCCTTGGCCTCGCTGTCGAGCTCAACGTTGAGGTCGGCGACATTCTCGACATCAGCCTTGCTCCTACCCTGACCGTCACCCTTGCTACTGCTGCTCAGGCCAAGGTCTGCCAGCCTAACCGCGGTACTCCTGGCGGCTTCATTGAGAAGCAAGGTGGCCCTTCTACCACTCACACTCAGGTCGTCTCTCTGTCTACTCTGCCTGCTGGAGGCTCTGATTCTACCACCGACTCTGCTCTCCCTGATGCCACTGGTTCTGCTGACGCTTCTGCTTCCGCTGATGTTACCGGCTCTGCCACTGCTGACTCTTCTGACGCTTACCCCGTTCCTGGTGCCTCTGGCTCTGAGACTTACCCTGCTGATGCCGAGACCACCGGTTCTGGCTCTGGCGCCTATCCCATTCCTGGATCTGGCTCCGGTTCAGGTACCTCTGCCGGCGCTGAGACCACTGGCTCCGGCTCCGGTGCTTACCCCATCCCTGGTTCCGGTTCTGAATCTAGTGCTTCCGCTGGTGCCGTGACTACTGGTTCTGGCTCTGGTGCCTACCCTGTTCCCGGTGCCTCTGGCTCTGAGACTTACCCTGCCGGTGCTGAGACTACCGGCTCTGGATCTGGTGCCTACCCTGCTGGCCCTGGCTCCTCTTCCGCTCCCGCTAAGCCCCAGACCACCGGCGATGTCACCAGCACCGTCACCTCCACCCACGTCTACACCATCACCAGCTGCGCGGCCTCCGTCATCAACTGCCCTGCCCGCTACACCCAGAAGGTCGTCACCTCTACCGTCATCGAGAGCACCTATGTCTGCCCTGCTACCGAGACCGGTGCCGTCCCCGCTACCACCACTGCTCACTCCACCAAGGTCCATGTTCCTGTCACCACCATCACTGACACTCTCACCACGATTGTGCCTTGCAAGACCCGAACTACCAAGACCTTCCACCCTCCTACTACTCCCCCTCCTGCTCCTACCGTCACCATCGTCGACACTACCACCTACTGCCCTGAGGAGGGAAAGACTGCTCAGCCTTCCAAGGGCCAGACTACTTTCCAGGTCGTGACCACTGCTTCCCCTAGCACCAAGGCTTACGAGGTCCCCAGCCACGCTGCTCCTACCACCGAGGGTGAGGAGAAGCCCACCGCTGAGGTCCCTGTTCCTGGCAAGCCCACTGGCGAGGCTCCCGTTCCCGAGAAGCCTACTGCTGGATACCCCACTCCTGAGAAGCCCACCGGTGGCAAGCCTGTGGCCCCTCCCGCCCACAGCGTCCCTTACCCTCCCAGCAACGGAACTGTCTCTACCCATGTTCCCGTCTACCCGGCTCCTGTTCCCACCACCGCCGTCCCAGTGGTCCCCGCTCCCGGCACCACCGCCGGCTATGCGCCTCCTCCCGTTGTCTCCCAGCCCGGAGTTGTTCCTCCTGCTGCTGAGACTCCCGTGGCCACTCCCGTCCCCACCACTCCTGTTCCCGTCAGTGGTGCCAGCGTGGTTCGCACTGGCTTCATGCTGGCTCTCCCAGCTGTCCTTGCTTTCTTCATGTAGATGATAAACGGTTAAGATTACAGGATCTATGTATAACATTTAGGCGACGGGACTTGGATTAGCAATAGTTCATGGTTTCTTTAATTTTTAATATTACTATGTCAACCAATTGAAGTATCCCCGAGTAATTACTTCTATTCCACCAACTGTAGTAAGTCATGTGTTTGTAATGCTTTTTTGCCAAGTTGGTTACTGCTTATTTATCCTGACTTGAAATAATGAATCCTGTTTGCATTTGCATGTCGCTAGGCTATCCAATGAATTGAACTCTCGACCTGCTGCTGCCTTGTTGACGGCTGCCTCAGCATAGGAAATGTCACAATTGTCTTATGAGTGTATGGCTTATTTGCCCTTGGAGCTGTATGTACCTAAGAATCTAACAGCAACTCTGTGCTAGAATTGATGGGCTTGGTCTACGTGTGGAGAAGCATTACCAGGAATTCTTTGTGCTCTCGTGGAGTGCACTACGACCTAATTCTTGGGAGTTCAATTGATGTCAATCACTGACTTGTCAAGAAGAGTGGTGCTCAACAGATATTTGGGGAGATGATAACATCCAACTGTCCTTGTTCTGCCATGCTTATCCCTCATCACCTCATGACATCTCAAACCCTGTGATCAATAACAAGCTTCTCGCGGCTCACTTTCCCATTCCAAACATCGCGGATACCTTGAAGCCCCTCCTCCACCCCCTTCAGGATCCTAAACCTCGGCGCCTCCCAATACTGTTCATGGTTCTCAGCCAGCCAATGCATACCTCTTTCGATGCGTTTCTGCCACTCGATGATCCTATTCTCCTCCCTCTTCCTCTCCTCATCGCTTCGATCTTGAGCATCAACTGCAAAGTCAACTTGCTCAACAACTCTGACGCTCAAAGTAAACTTCCACGCTGGATCCTTCTTCACGAGGAGAGTTGATACCAGACGGAGCTCTTCTGCGGATACCTTGGGGTCACAGCAACGGCGAGAAAGACTTGGCGAGCTTTGGTCGTATTTATCCTCCAAGGCCTTTTCTTCTTCCGGCGAAAGACCTTCAAAGACACCGAGACCAGCACAAACTGTGTCGAAAACAGTCTTTAGTGACTTGCCAGATCTTTCCAGGTATGCACGTATATCCTTCACGACAGTTGCGCTTCGGTAGTCAAAGACCTCATCCGCACCAAGCCTCTTCAAAGCTTCATGATTCTGAGGTGAGGCCGTCGTGATAATGGGGCTGAAACCCGCTGCCTTGGCAATCTGGATAGCGGCCTGGCCAACAGCTCCAGCACCGCCCCAGATAAGAATCGGCTCGTTCTTTGGGTCGTCGCCAGTGATGCTAGCGAGCGGGAAACCATATCCTGCGACATTGAAAAGAGCATCGAAGGTCGTTGCACTGCCCACGACAAGTGTTACTGCGGTGATGGGATCAAGATGCGCAGGCCTCTCGAAAGCCATCAGAGGTTCTGCTAAAAGGAAACTTTGATGCGCGCCAAGGTAATTAGGTCGATGATCATACGGCAACGATTGGCCAAAGATTTCCTGGCCAACTTTGAAGGGAGATTCGGGCCCAACTCCGCGAACTATGCCGGTGTACTCGTAGCCAGCGACGTATTCTGACATGTTCATGTATGAATGGCGAGTATCAGCTGGGTTGATTGCCGAGTACTGCACTTCTACAAGAGACTGTGCCTTCTGTGGGACATACGGCTCTTCGATTGTTCGGAGTTCATGTTTGCCATTTGCAAGCATGTAGATAGCTTTATTTGAGCGAGACATATTTGTAGGTTCTTTCAAGAAAGCACGTAAATGTAGTTTGATACCCTAAAAAGCCCCAGTTCTTCAGTTTTGTTAAATACTCTAGCATAACGTTGTTTAATGGGTCAACCTCGACGAATCATCCTGTCAATCGTGAGGGTGAAACCAAGAAGTCTGACGACCGGAAATTCCGTCTGGATTCGCTTGGCGATAACGTTATGCGTGACAAAACATCTAACCGAAAGGAGTCTTGACAGCGCCTCGAAATGACGCGAGAACGTGCCGAATTGCGATATGGGACGTTTAATTAATAATGCAGTCTGCGATAAAGTTATCTAAACGTCGGAGTGTTTATATAAGCATTCTCATTATATTGTCTCAAGGCTGATCATTCTCAACGAGCTTATGCTCCTGGGAAACCAGCGTGAGACAATTCGACTTTACAGTTAACTAGAACGAGTCAAGCTTATTTTCACTGGGGATAGATATATAGAGATCCTAGTCTTACATTGTTACGCGATACTTTTACCGTCACAGTTCAATTTCCCCATACGCGTCTGTCCTCCCCCGCCCGCCTTGTCACTCACCCTCTCGCCACGCTAGTTACTAGAGTACATCACCTCTCACTCTACCTGAATCTCACCGATTGCAATGACCTTCTCCGCTTGGACTGTCCAGGTGGATCAGGCACTGGATACGGCGGCACAGGTGCTCGAGCAGGTTCTTCATCCTGTTCATCTTCCGTCTGTACATATGCAAACCGACCTGGTCTGACTTTCTGCTGATCGCCCTCTACAATCTTTCTTTCCGGTGGTCGAGCGTCACTCCTTTGGACAACGGCTGTTTGTAGCCTTCTCCTATCCTGCGATGCAACACTCTGCGACGAGCTGACTCTTGTCCGTGGAGGTCTTGGTGCGAGTCTGAAGTCTTCGTAGTCCTCGTCATCATCTGGTTCCGGCAGCCTGGTTGGAAGCTGACGGGTACGTCCTTGGTTAGATGGCTGTGCATCTTGTGATGGTCTAATGACGGATGGAAGAGTCTGGCGACGACGTGGCGTTGTTCGACTTGTAGTTGGTGATGGTGGTGCCTGTACTGACGACCCTGAGGCGATAGATGGCTGACCCCTAAGGACCAAGGGCTGTGGCCTGCTCTCGTAGCCCTCGCGTAGTCGTTGCGGTGCCGGCGCGTCCTCCAATCCGCCCTCAAGCTGGAGATACTCCAGTATAGTATCGAGTTTGGATCGTATTTCCTGTGTGTCCTGCTGACTGACCAGTCCCATATCTCCATCATGTTCCCTTACTCTGCCTTGGAGAAGATCCATCATTGTCTGCCTTGACGAGAGCCCTAATGAGTCTTGGTATTCAGGTCTTTGCCTATCTTCGAGCAGCCGGTAGATAATGCTTGTCAATTGACGAGATCTTTCTCTCTCTATGTTTAAGGATCTTGTGTCATCGCTAGTATACTGACTCGTGACTGATGGACTTCTTCGGGGACGGCCTTGGATCCTCCCTGGGTCGGATTGTATCTCGGCTTGGTACACCTGACGTTGGAGATTTCTGAGTTCAGCCATGATGTTTTTCAAAGTTATGCCTTCTTCTGACGATGCTCTATCCCTTGTAGGAACAGACGGTCGTCTCTGCCGAGGTCTCGGATATGCCACATCCCTTCGAAGGCTACTTAGGTTAGGCTCGGTCTGAGGTTTCGGTTGTCGCAAGGGTTTCGGTCGGACTGAAGAACCCTTCGGCTCTCGCGTTGGGTACTCAGGGTACGGTGGGATTTTCTCATTATACCCGGAGGAATCGGCGGGACCGTATCCTGGGTCAGAGTATCCTGAAGGCGGAACATCGTATCCCGATGGAGTGAAGTACTGGGGATCCCGAACACTTGCTCGTGGGACAGAGAAATACCCTTCACCTCCAGGATATGTATATGAGCTGGGATAGCCAGCTGGCAGCGGTAGGTTTGGCGATGGATAGTACGATGGATTCGTGTTCGCTGGATATGCACCCGGCGGCGGGAAAGGATATGTGTTGGGGTCGACGCCGTAGCGCATCGCCTGCCTCATTACCGGATCGCCCGAAGGAACGTCGTTGGTATGTGTTCGATAATGCGTAGGCTGTTTATGACGAAGTTTATGTCCACGGTTTGATGTTTTGGGTTGCTTGGCTGGCTTCTTGCTTGGTGACGCGCTCTTAGCTTCTTCCCCGTCGTGTTCCTCGTCATGTGGACTCTCTTCTGGGGGATGACCCTCTGCGTCATCTGATGGCGGGGGTGTCGACACCATGGTGACTGGACCAATCACGTCAAGGACAAATAAAGATGAGAGAAAGACCGAGGGAATATCTGACAATAATTAGAACCGTTGGAGATTGAGTATTAAATCGAGGATCCGCGAGCTTATCTTGATCCGGGCCCAGATTCCACAAGTTAAAACCTGATGAGGCTCTGCTAAGGTTGCCTCTTTTTCGTTAGGTCGCAAACGACTGACGTGGACGAAAGAATGCCTTACGAAGAAAATGCATCTGCTATTGGACTATTGGCTCCCGCTGTCAACGATGTATCTTCACTGTCCGTGTTGCGTTCCGCTGCAGAAGTACAACGTTGAGCGACGCATTCTCTTACAACATCATTGGTGGCGTGATGTCTTCATTGGACACTAAAACCGGAAACGGGCGGGTTGGTTGCAACCGAAATGCGAGCGTGATCATTTGCATGACTTGGTCAGGTTACAGTGAGGGAATAATTCCACTGATCGCCGGCGTAGCTGGAGAAGTGTCGATGATTTCCTTAGGTAACTTGAGTTGCCAAAGCAATTGTATAAGAGCAGGAAGAGATTCTGTAACTAATTAAACATTTTGCTACGACATGTTGAACATGTTTGGGTAGAAAGACTGCCGTGAACCCCGGATTGAGGCCATCAGGATGTCGGAATGGGCAGATGCTGACCACCTTTTCTGCACGTCGTACTTGTCTCGCCAATCGCGCGGCCCCATCCGCTGCATGTGCATGTACCGTTCTGCGGCCAGACGAATTCGACTGTCCGAGTCACAGTGTACGATTATGAGTCTCGACGGGCAGAGATAAGAGGACTAACATTAATCCCTCCCCGATGGAACTATCGATAGGTTCATTCCCCGAAGAAGTACAGTATATCTCACCAGCGAGTAAACTCCATACCCCCCAAAACGCCATCAATAACCGTCGGGGAAGGTCCAAGCATATTACCTAACAACTTCTCCCCGGGTGAAAGTTTCTGATCTAACTCCTGCCAGCTCGTCGTTGCAAGATTTGCGTAGTCATCCTTATCGCCGTTACCATCGTTACCAACCAGATCAACCCGAAACGTCAGATCGTGGAAGTTATACGGCTTCTCTTGGTTGAATCCATCGAGGACTTTGATCTTGTCAATGATAGGATCCGTTGTCAAGGCAGTCGACATGAGTAATGCTATGTAATCCGATGACATGCTTTCGAACCGTGGGAAAGGTACCTTGAAGCATAACTTGTCGCTCTTCATTTCAGCAGGACGATTCAGGTTGCGTCGACCGTATGAATCATCAACAAAGTCTCGGAAGCCGCTAGTTTGATCGGAGAAAGACCAAGTGAGTCTGAAGGACTCGCCGAACTTGTAACGATCCCCCTTCAATCTGGATATACCTGATGTTTCCACGGGCTCGAGCCGCCAGTAGCATGGTTCGTCCGTGCTGCTGATAGAAGGAAGAAATACTCCTTGAGCATTGCGATATACTGTCAAGGCTAGATCAGCCTTCCGCATTGCCGCTGTTTTGATACATAGTAAGGTATCAGGGCCAATCTAAGCACAAATTAGTATCACTCGATACTGACCCATAGCAAGAAATCGGATTACTTACACTATGTCCCCTGGCGATCTCCAACCGCCACACCACGTGGCTGAATGCTTTATCTGTTTTGGTGCCTACGAAAGTCAGCTTGATCCTAACACAAGCCGGTGCTCCATTTACCAAGCTCAGCCCCAGACGGGAATAGTAAGATAGGTGTTTGAGTCCTATAGGTTTAGAATATTAGGTGTTGCAATCGATGTTGTAGCATATGTAAACGGACCTGCTTGGCTCAAAGAGAGGGGTGGTAGAGGAACCAGGATTCTGAGCCGTTATCTTGGCCATGTCGCCAATAAGCCCAAATGGCCCATTTTTAAAGGCTTCTTTGGGTTGTCGATCTGGTACTCGAAGATTTGTGCGAACTGGTGTTACCGACTCGTTTGGACGATGCCCTAGATAGGCCGGTATCTATACTAAGATTAGTAGGAAACTGTGTCCAGTTACTAAATGCCATATACCTTCTTTTGAGAGATGACGCCAAAACTCTCGTTCTGGCTGGCGACTTTGAAACGAACATGTAGCATCCTAGACTCCGGAATCACCATGTATTCACTCAGCTTAGGAACCGCGGCAAAGAACCACGACCTAGTCTCGCGATAGCCAGCCATCTTTGAGATAGCGTCAATAATTGGTGTTAGTTCTGTCTGCTCGATAATACGCCAGTTGTTGAAGTTTGCGACGGAGCCACTCCAAGCCGGCGGGCTACCAAACGTTTAGTAATTACGCAGAGTCAAGACATTCCACAACTCACTCTGCTGCCAGGATCGAGTTTCCGCCAGTGGCCTCAAATCCCATATTCTCGTTAGCTTTAGCAATTCTGTTATAACCCTCTGCACTGTCCTGGCTCTCTTTCGACCCCTTGACATTTCCTTTAGCTCCAAATGGCTACAGTTACAGATGATTAGCTGGACCCTGAAGAATCAGATGGCAAACCTACAGTGGAAACAGCAACTCCGACTTGTGCTTTGAACGACTCCTTATCCTTGCTCTGCTGGACATCTTCATCGCTCTCGACAACCTTGGTAGTCTGAAGGCAGCCTCCAAGAGTGACTGAATGACAGAAAAGGTGGCCAAAGGTGCTATAAAGCTCCCGAAGCGCGTTGATCTGCTATCTATTAGTGTTCGTTCTTGACGTTCATCGTATCACTGACATTCTTGGTCTGTTTGATCCCATCAAGGGCAGTACGAAGTTCCTCGGTTGGCTCTAGATCTTCTGGTCTCAGGAAGACATCAACACGAGGAAACATGTAGCTTCCAATCATCCGTTTTGCATAACCCTTTTTGGTCTTCGTTCCACCAGACGTGTTTTCTTGGGCAGCACCGCCTGTGACGCCTACTGAGTATCCACTCCAACCCCCAGACCTGCAGACACATTTCAGCAAGAGTTGCACGCGATTTGAATAGCGTCTGAGAGTGACTTACGCCGAAGCTTCCACTGACGATGCACTGAAATGGTTTCTGGCCATTGATTCCTGGAACTCGTTGCTCACCATGGTTATTTCGATTCTAGATCTGTCATTGATTGCATATGATGGAATTGCCCCGAGCTTTGCTGGAATAGGCGCCTCCACATCTTCTGCGGTGAGTGGCTTTTGTGTTTCGATGGCTGCCTCCGCCTTCTCTGTGCTTGTCGGTTTTTCGGGTTTGACGGTTGCTTCAGTTCCTTGTCCTTCAACTGAGACGTCTTTCGGGCTATCAGGTGATTTTTCAGTGCCGGCCGTTGATGCTACTGGCGTCTCGGTTGAGGTTTCTGGACTTATAACTGGCTGTTGAATAGCAGCAGGAGGAAAGGCTATCGGTCTCGGTGGCAGCTTGTTTCTAAGCCGGAAAGCTGGGGTCGTAGCTCTTACAATTCTGCTTGTCCTCTTATCGACTTTCCAACCATACAATAAGGAACAGTTCCTCAGTACAGAGTCCCAATCAGCTTCGTCCATTTGACTCGTGTACCTTTGTCCTGATTAGCATACCTGGAGTATCTCTAATAAGAGCTACTTACTTGAGCGGGGATGCCTCACGTGCAGCAATGTCAGACGAACGGAGAGTTTCCTGAACGTTTATAGCTGTCGTATCGACATGCATCTCCTCTGCTGATCTGTCTTTGAAGCTGAGATCGGGTTTCATTTGCTCCATAGCCTGCAAGACATCTTGGCTAGCACCATGGAATTTGGAGGCAGCGGCAGAGACCTTTGCATCACTACTTCGATAGCGTATTATAATAGCTGGTGTGCCGTCAGAGGGATGAACCTTGGCATTCTGTTGACGTATGAGCGCACAGAGACAAAATGAATCAGGGTTATAGTGGATAATCACTACTTACATCCAGAGCAAGGTACTTCTGCAAGGTCAATTCATCTCCAGCTGCTGTACCATCGAGAGAACAAAACGTGTGCATTTTTGGATCCGCGGACCTGATCAGCAGTTAGCCAGAGACTTAGTTCTGTCATACTTCATGTTTCGAGCCGTCTCACATCTTCCCAATCAGACGTCGTAGTTCTCCCAAAATCATTGTCGACGGATCTTTGCCTTTGAAAGCCGATGCATGAAGGGATCCGACGTTCTTAGCATCTTCAGGTTTATCCCCAACCTGAATAAACTTCATGATAAATGAGTCCTGCAGAGCAGCGCTTTGGCTAGAGGCAGGCTCAGAGGTCGGAGCGATCAGAACAGTAGGGATTTTGGCCTCGCGCATGGCACTACTGCGCATCATCTGCTTGTATGTCTCGAGGGTGACATCTTCGGGAACGAGAGAGCAGTCGTCGGCGCAAAACTTAAAAGTCTGTTCGCTGCTCAGAGCTTCGTTTATCTTAGTTCTTATTTCTGCCAGCGTAATACGGGTCTGAAATGTTGAAGCATCGCTATTCTCTGATTAGCTCAGGTCTTTGACTAGTCACTGGAAAAACTAACTCTGCGAATTTGAGGGTCGTGACAGCCATGCGGCCAATAGCAACAGATGCATCGCCATCTTGACCCTGTTTGGGTGATGTGGTGAGACTGTACACTTTGACAAATACATCTTCTTTCGTTGGTTTTGGCGGTTCTGCAGACATCATGATCTAATAAAAGACTCGCGTGCCGGAAATGACGGGACTTTTGACTTGTCAGCAAAATAAGGGGAAATGGGAGCTGATAGGCAAAGTCCTATGCACAGAGATACAGTATATTAGAGCGCTGTGTGAAGCCGCAGTAACTCAAATAAAAGACGATCTCGCAAATGACAACAGGAACACAAGTATAGCTCGCGCTCAAGATGGACGCGAACCAGGTGAGAGATTGGGCATGGTCCTTCACAAAATCAACCTTTATCAGCTGTCTTGGCAGGCCGAAAGGTCCTAGACCATGCGTATACGCGCTGTAGTACAGCGGGTCACCCCCACCAGAAAGGTCCAGGCCACGCACTATTGATGAACTATTGATGCATCTCCAGGGATTACCGTCACAGGCATCCCATTTCGGTCCATGGCGGAACGAGCATGCGTAAACGTCTCGGAACCCTTTGCCCGCTCTACGGATACAACAAAGTTCATTTGGTCTCTTCCAGAACTTGCAACTTCAACCGCACTCAAGCTTCACTATTCACCACTACGTTGTTGCCGATCATGGGCTACGTCCTTCTCGCTCCATACAATGACTCCATGCACTTGGGTCAAGGATTCAATTCTTTTCTGCAGCGGCCCTGCATTGATGGGGCTGTCAAGCTTACTCAAGCCGACCTTCAAACCCAAGCTGCACGCGCCGGAGGTCCTTCGAATGTCTCACAGGTTGTCTCATACAGCTCACGTTTCGTCGAAAAGATCTCCGATGTTGTCAGAAGCATGAATATCAGTGCAGCCTCATCCATCAAGTTAGGAACTATTGAAGTCTCTGGAAACTCTCTCAGTGTAGATGAGGCAAAGTTCGCAGGCAGTGATATGAACGCTGTAATATCCGTCAAAGTCATTAATCGTAAGTTTTGATGTATCTCTAAGTGAGGTGCTCTTGACAGCAGCTAATTTTTCCATAGAGATTACTACAGCTATTCAAAATCCTACCTTGTTAGTAGCTAGAATGGTGAATAAGCTTCTGCTAACGAAAGTGCCAGTCTGCCATTGGAGAAGTCTGAGAATATGTCGGAGCAGCCTCGAAAGATGACAAGTGAAAGATTTTTCAAAATCTATGGCGATAGTTATATATCAGGTAACTCAAGACAAAGCGTTTTTGTTTGGAAGTTTAAATAACGAGTAATATAGGTTTCATGGAAGGTGGTGATCTACATGGAATTGTGTCCATGAAAGTCCTTGACGCTTCCAAGAAAAGCAACGTTGAGACAGCGTGAGCCTCATACCAGGGTATAAATTCCAGCGATACTAACATGAAACAGGCTGAAAGGTGCCATGAATGGTTCCGCTGGGGAGTTCACACTTAGCGAGGGGACCGCCACCTCTACGATTGAAGCAGCAGTTCAAGAGACAGAATCCACTGTGACCGTCAACTGGTCCGGCGGAGGGCAAATCAAGAATGACGATGCGGAATGGACCCTTGACTCCCTAATCCGTGCTGCTTCCGCCTTTCCGGGCCGTGTTGCAGCATGTCCACAGAAAACATATGCAATTTTGACTCCCTACAGTCGCAACCGCAGCTTTGTCAAATGGGCAGAGGAGAACGAAATTACGGTGCCTGACTTCTCTCCCATTCAACAGTACACGCATGATCTGCTTGACAGTTTCATGGAGTTTAAGAGCAACCTGGGCCGCATACAAGCTGTGATCGCTAACCCTTTGGCATATGAGCCAAGCCGTTTCAATAACGCTGTCAACCTCAATATTGAAGCACTCGTAATTGAGCGTCAGGCAATCAAGAAAGAGATGGCCAAGATTGTCGGTATCATTGACAAGCTGTTAGTTACGCCACATCCTACTGTGCTTACTGACCAAGTCGTTCAACTAACATTATCCCCCGCAGAAACAACAACCCATCGGAGCTTATCACCGAAGAGGTGCAATCGCCTGAAGTATGGGCTTTCAGACTTCCGGTTCTGATAGAATCCTCAGCTGTGGACACTAGGCTTTCAGACTTGCAAACAGCGCGTGTTATCAATGGGTTCTGTGATAACGATCCAACACAAGACACGATTGAGCCTCCAACCACGGCCGGCCTTGGAAGTGAGATGAAAGACAGTATCAAGAACGTGCAGGACAAGGTGCAGGAAAAGGAAAAGGAGATAGAAAAGGAGGCACCAGCCGCCGAAATATGCTCAGCCAGCATCAAGGAACATCTCATCCCACAGGAGCGAGCCTTTGTGGATTCAGAAGACAACAAGCGGAAATACTCGCAGTACCGCTTTGATCGCTCGGCAGGCAAGCCAAGCGGAGGATTTTTCGTCGACGCTGTAGTTCTTGAGAAAGCGATGTACCCCGTATCATGGCCCGTAAGCATCGAGATAAGTCTACGGGTATGGGGCAACGGCAAAGTGAAGCTAGTACGGACGATGTACCAGCAAACATATCAGACGCATGGCACGGACAGAGGAGAGACGCAGACTAGCATGACCTTGAATCTGGAGGAGGGGGAAGTGGTCAATCGCGTAAGGCTGGGCAAGGGGAATGATCATGGAGGTATGACTGGTGTTGGATTTGTTGAGCTGCATACTTCGAAGAGTAGGAAGGCAAGTGTTGGCTCCGCAGAGCTTTGTGATGAGGTGGTTGAGTGTTTGCCATATGATGGATGCACGGGACTCAAGGGTTTCTGGGGTGGCAAGGGGGATCTCATTGACAGACTTGGTCCGATTTGGGGTAAATAGAATATCCGAGATACGTAGCTGTAGCGTAGAGTATGACATGGAACTCCGATCCACCTGAACGAGAATATTGGTTCCAGTCTATAGGAGCGCTAGCCAGAAAGCACCGTCAAACAAGAGGACTCCCGCACCTCGGCAGAACCGCTCAATCCTGAACAAGCTGCATAGGCTTCAAGTCTAGACCCTTTTTCAGCCGTGACAAGGACTCGCCGGTTCTTGAAAACGTTAGCGTCGTGAATACCTGTGGCTAGCTAGACTGACTTGTCAGATACGGGCCAGACCACCATTAGTGCCCCGCTAATGCGGAACGTGACCCTTGTTTCTTTTTGTGACTATTGATTTAATGCTCAGCCTGGATGCTTATCTGACGAGCTCGGCAAACCCAAACTTTTTGAAGTACCAGTTACTGCCAAAGTCTGTCGGCTCTCTTTACGACACATCAATCTGGAGTCGACATACACACACTCACAGCACCATGGCATGGATAGTTGAGAATTTCCAGGTCCCTGTACCTCTCGGGGACTGCTCAATCCACATCCTTATCAAGGACCGAGAGTCCGTAGAATATGCGTTCATTATGGACGGCGGCGTTGACTCTGGTGAATATTCAGCCTCCAAAGCTATAATCCTGGCGCTAGACTATGTCAAAGGATATCTCGGTTCCCAATACGGGATTGAAGAAAAAAAGATCAGGTTCAATTTATGGGTGGTGACACACTGGGATGCCGATCATTTTCGTGGCATGATGGACTTGATTGCAAATTTCGGCGAAAAGAACAAGAAGAAAAGGGTAAAGAAAAATAGTAAAGAGATTGAAGTGGAACTCCCAGAGCCCACGGGGTGGATGGCTGAAATCTTTGTCGAGGATCCATTCTTGTATTGTGGGCGGTTGGAAGAGCCATTCACTTCGCAAGCAGTAAGTGAAATACCACCAGGCTCTGAAGTCCAATATCGAATTCGGCTAATTGGATATCTTGTGGAACAGTCTTCACTTGGCTTTTCGTTGACAGCGGGTGAATCAGCACGCGGGCTTGATATGCTCTCTGGGGTCAAGATCTTTAATGCAGATGGGACGCCTGAACCCTCTGAGCTGGATGATAGTCGTCCACGTTTCTGCATTGTAGGCGCAGATGGCTACGGTATTGCAGTCCCAAGATTTCAGCAGGATGTCAACAGAAATCAGTCATCAATCCTAGCCGTGCTATTCTGGCCTGGGAATGACGGGCAGTGCTGCTTCTACGCTGGTGGAGACGGATTTCCAGAATTGGAAATCAAAATAATCAGCGAATTTCTCAAGAAAAGCTCTATCGTCAAGTTGGGCAATGGACTTGATCTACTGAAGCTTGATCATCACGGTTCCTCGCAAGAGAATATCTATGGTGGTGACCTTCGGGAGGTAAAGTTAACACGGGATATGAAGATAGCCGACATGCCAATCGGGATTTTCAGGGCCAGAAACTACCTGGTTACACCAGGAAACCTGCATGGACACCCAAGTGAGTCAAGAACCGTACTGTTCTCCAGCATTTTTCAATAAACTCTGATAACAAAATATAGCCTATGACGTCGTTATGTGTCTTGTTGATCTTCTCCGTATAGCGACTGGGATAACGGAAGATGGAAGACCAAGAGGCAGAGTTTGGACCACGCGGTCTCCGTATTGGGCGACAAAGAAAACCCCAACGACTAAAGACCTTAGCGTGTATCACAACAAGGATTTGCAAGAGATCCTCGAGAAGGACCTCCAGGCGTATAGAGATGACACAAAGGAAGACTTAGAGATCGGGATGCTTCTAGCCACTGAAGCTGAAGTCAGTCAGAAACATTTAGATCGTGCAAAAGCCCTCAAAGCTTGGAAGACCAAGATACTTCAGCAAGCTGCTATACTGGTAGGTTTTCCGTCATTGCCTTGTGGATCAATGACATGGCCATGTCGCCGTTCTTGGCTTTGTCAAACTACTAAGATCGCTGCTTGTACAGGATGGCAAAAACCCGACCAATTACCAGGTGGAGAAGAAAGTGGCAGCCGAATGGGTGGAGATGGTAAGTGCTATTGTCTCAGAGATGCTGAGGTGCTGACGTTATCCTTTTTGAGCTGGACAATGTCAAGTGGAATATGCCATCATCTGATGAAGAGGAAGAACCCAAAACCGATAATTCCATTCAAGAAGAAAAGGAAACCCAAACGCAAAAAGAAGAAGCAGAAGAAGCCACGGCCAGCACACAGCTCGACTACGTCGATATAACACAAGATGATGTTATGAACATCCGTTTCGGAGGACATGAGATGTGGAATGGCATCTGCAGCCAGGGTGTTGTGCCTGCCCCTATTGATCCATTCTTTATCGTCCACTTCTCTTGGGTCGACGCAGTCTTCCAACCAGTTGAGTACCTAGGCGGGGATGGCAATCCCAAAGACTACAAGCCTGAGCCTAGCGTCCCGCCTCGCCACTCGAAGAGACCGCCGCGAAATAAAACAGCTCAAAAGCAGAAGATTGTAGATCCTCGCCTTACAAAATCCAAAACGTTAAAGATGGGAGAGGAATCGCTTGTGATTCGTCTCACGAAGCAGGATGACCTGTTTTACGTGGATGAAAGAAGCAGCTTCTTCCACGATAGTAGCAACCAGGAAAAAAGTCCAGATAGTGACATCGACCTTTCAATGCCTGACCTTTATGTTCCAATAGGTCGATATGGAAGTCAGGCATTGAAGGATCACAAGTTACTTACTAATATAAGCGAAATTGGGGGTCATTCCGCTATAGACAATCTTAAGGGTACAAGCTCTAAGGGCTTCTATCCCCTTCAATTGGGAAGCACTACCTTGAAAACCGACTTCTGCACGGTGGCTTCTCTTGCTACCGGAATAGACACGATGCGTTCATCTCCTGGCATTACTACGAGAGACATCAGTTCGACTTTTAAGACGAACGCGCAATTTGAGAGATCGGCTGCAATACTCGAATCTACCTTCATGAAAGGGCTGAAAGCCACTGGTTCCGAGCTTGAACTCGAGAACGAAGACGAGAAAGACGCCGAAAGTTCTATGGAAGAGGAAGTGGATGAAGACTTTGTTCCCGATGCTGCGTGGGAAGATGAAGACATTGAGATTGACAAAGTTCTCAAGACACTAGAAACCCTTAACAAGGATTATCAAGAAGCTTGGAAAAACAGTCAGCCACCGGGTGGTAATGGGAAGCGACAAAAAAGAACAGTTGAAAGGATGAAAAATGGAGTCTCTAAGATGAGAGAAATCAATGAAAAGGCAGAGAAGGAGGTGGCGGACATTGATCCGGCACTGTTCTTTGGAGACGTTGGCAAAATTTCCCAAGAAATGATCGAGAAGCTGCTCGTAATGGCTGTTACTTATATACCCCCTAAGCCAGAGAAGAAGAAGCGCGATGGCAAAGGGGTTGAAGGTAATCCGGTGCAATCTAATTTAGTGAAAAGGGGACGGAAGACTGTGAAAAACAGGGCATCTAAGAAGCCTAAGAGTGAGGGGTTAAAGGGAACTAGCAAGTCGAAGATTCAGCCAATAGGCAAGAAGGTTCACATATAGTACTGCCTTGGCAATACGGTCTATAGTTTAACCCTCTTCTTACCACAAAGCCCAAACGTACAGAAATGCGTGCTGATCAAATTTCTAAGAGTTTCAAATGCTAGATTTACTGCGGTAGAGTGTAAGATCGCAGTGATGTCTAATCTAATAACTCGGGATGATGTGATATCTCTAGTATATATGTTGGGTGAGGTAGCCAGTAAAGGTGAAATGGCAGATAGTACTACAGGACACTCTCAGTTTGCGTGCAAAACTGTATAGCCAGGTATAATATCAAGATTTTTCTATTTCCAGTTATGGAATGCCCATCTTTATGGACGATACTTATAGCTATTAGCCAGCAATTATATGGTTATGAATTCTTATAGCTTATGCTCACCCTTACATAAATATTCCTCATATTCTAGGTCAGGCTGGCCCTCCCAGTATAATGTTTCTGGGTCACTTGAGTTCTCAAAGGTATACTTTGCGCTTGCATCAGAAATAAGAACCTTCTGGATACCGTTAGCTGCAGCAGCCTCGGCAAGTAACTGGCATTGACAGGCCCGCTCTATAAGAGTCATGAGGAAGTAGGCCTCATCGACTGTTGTGCTAGTCGTAAGGAGACTATGGTTTTGTAGGATCATAGCCTTGCCCTTGGTTCCTACATGTTATCGTTATTACCAACTCTGGTAAAGAACAGAGAACCTCCAGACACACCTAAAGCAGCACCGATCTTGTCACCTTCTTCTTCAGTGACGACAACACCTCCAAAGTCCTATGCATAATCAGAAAAGGATAATTCAGTAAATAAGGAAAAACACTAACGCGGTAAACAGTCTGGGCATCGCCGTAGAGGTAGGCAGCGTCTTGTGTAATCATCTCTATACGTCGTCCAAAGACACTCCACGCCATGCCATGCACGCTGTGGGTATGGCATGCGGCAACAACATCTGGTCGAGCCTTGTGAACTGCGCTGTGAATGAGGAAACCGGCAGCATTTGCTGTTCGACTCATGTTTCCTGGTAGGAGAGCGTAAGTATTACAGGTCAAAGACATAAGGGGAGAATAATACCTCCGATCGGATTGCCTTCGTAGTCAACAAGGATCATATCGCTAGCTTTCAACATGCCAAAATGCACTGCCAAGGGGTTCTATGGTTCATCAGCGCTTGTTCCTACTATATCCATGCATCAAACCTTGGCACTTACTGTCCAGAATGTGTGTGGATTCTCAGGGTCTCGAACGGAAATATGGCCAGCCATACCGTCTGTGTAACCCAATCTTGCAAAGACACGAAAAGCAAGCGCCATCTTCTCCAACTGCCATTGCCTTTGCAACGCGAACGTGGGGTGTTTGGGGATGCCGGGGAGACAGACGCCTTGTGAGATTAATTGCAAGGGAGTCTTTTTAAACTCTTGAGGTTGTTCGTTAACTTGCGCTGAAGGGGGCATGATGATATGGCAGCAACGCTAGCAAATGAGATGGTTCTATAATTTGAAGAAAGGGAAGAACCTTTGAGTAGTTACTGAAATGTCCAGGTAGTCAGGGCTACCTTGCAGCCTGTTTATACCACGTCCTTTTCGACCCTTGTATGTCCATATCTCTGCAACTGCTAGCTGTGTACTCGTAGATACGCTTTACTATTTACAGCAGTGGAATACGATTACTCAGCGTTATCGGGGTTTAGAGCAGCCAGCAACAAATGGTCTCCGCATTTCTAACCCGCACTCCGTATTCACTGGCCAAGATCGGCTTAGCTTATAGTGATAACAGACTGTATTAGCTACGGGAAGGGGAAGGTCATTACGAAGTGATTAAACTACGCATCCTTCATTGGTCCTTATATTCTCCATACACTGTTTTGCGGTCTGATATGCCCGATGGCTGAAAGATTAAGAAAAAACTAGAGATATGTGGCGGGGCGAGCACACGAAAAGTGCCAGAAATACCTAGGTAAATTGATTCAAGGTACCTGCATTTTCGTAAAGTACTAACAGATCAGGTTAACCTCATCATATGATATCCCCACATGGGTATCTTTGGTGGAGTGTTACTGGACTGTCTGTCAAATACTAAAAGACGCAGTAGTGTTCACAAAAGAGTGTTGTCTCACAGTTCTTTCTTCTAAATTCTTGTGCAAATCTCAATATGCGTGCTACAACTAGACTTCCACTGGTGCGAACGACACACCTCTACCGAGGTGCATTCCCCGTCCAACGGCTTCTATCAAGCTCTCGATATCTACCCATGAGTACCCTTGTATCCGGCCAGAGGACAAGAACACAGGTGCGTTATGTCCAAGATCCATTACCGGCTGCGTATAGATACTCACAGGTTGACCTCAAGTCATTTACAATAGCCAGTACCGTACCGGACAACTTGAAACCCTTGCGGCGTTTCTCCACCATTATGCTTACTAAGAAATCATCAAGGGTCCCAATTTCAATCGATAGCAAGACTCAGGAGTTCTCTCCACTGCTTTTGCGTGACTCCTGCCAGTGTCCTCTGTGCGTACACGAATCAACCTACCAGCGTTTGTTCTCAACTGCCGACATCCCAGCCAACATCCAAGCCCGTTCGGTCGAGATCGATACAATTAGACAAGCTTTACCATACAAAGCAAGCGATAGCTTTCTGCGGCTTGTCAAAACTATATGGTCAGAATATGATGGGGCACAATTGAGCACAACAGCGAAGCATTGGTTTAGAATTTCGAGCCAGATAGGGTTAGATATGCCTCCATAATCTCGGTGTATATTATTACTGCAAAATATTAGTAAAAGGTGCACCGATCAGGGTCACTCCACCATTCCATAGGTATTGTTCCTTACCACTATCCACGCTTACAAGTGAGCATCATTACTCCCCATGATACAATTCATGCAGTACTATCGAAGAGATCCAACCACGTTCCCTTATACAGGGCTGTTCTGTTTTTAGCCGCGAATCTTCCACCCTCATTTAGATGCTTACTACCAATAGCTAAAGATCATGTGGTTAGACGGTCATCCAAGCGCCAGCTCCTTTGTAGATAAGCCTAGTAAGGTAAGCTTAATATCACGCCGCAGCCGTAATTTACAATAAATTTCGGTAATCGGCGATTATTTATAACACAACACAGAAACAATTGGTCCGTCGATTGTTGGGTACAATCTGAGATGCCGTGTAACCGTTGCTTCTCCTCATTTTCGGGTTCCGTTTCTTGGTCTAAATTCTTACTCATCTGGTGATATCCTTTCTTGGTTGGTGCTGAGTGAGACTACCCCAGGTCTGTTGGAATAATGTCTTAGTTCTGCGCTAGATATTTTACTTGCAGTTAAAACTTGTGGTTGATAGCAAATCAGCAGAGAGACCATAGAGACTACCCCAGCAAAAGGATTCTGCACAAATATGTATAAATTGAACGAATCTTTAGCTTTGGTCTTGGCAGATCTGTCTTGAGATACTATTGTTCAAAATGAGGACTTTTCATACACCTCTTACTATCATTGAGACGCTCGCCAAGACTCATGGGGATGCTGCGGCAGTGAGATATCTGTTACCTGATTCTTCTACTGAGTACAAGACCATCACTTATGCTGAGTACCGTAATGATGTCGAGAATGTAGCAAAAGCCTGGGTGTCTGTATTGACCCAGGCAGGCATTGCGAAAGGTGCTGTAGTGGGAATCTGGTAGGTTCATTTGCCGACACGGCCGCTCTTATCTAATATCTCACAGGATGAGAGGATGGTCATACCAGGATCTTCTACACTATTTGTCTCTCCAAAGAGCCGGTTTTATTCCGCAGCTCTTCTCACTTCGTATGACGAACCCAGTTGTTGTTTATGAACTCCTAGGCAAGAGCAATGCCGCGGCCTTAATCTACGATGCAAGCTGCGAGTCGCTTGTGAAAGATTGTCCTCTTCCAGCATTTCCTAGTAACGGCGCTTTGGGTAGGGCCGTGCCGCAGGACGTTGAGCTCGATGAAGTGACTACTGCTTTGAATGGTGATCAAGTTTCGGCCGTCTTTCATACCTCGGGTTCAACATCTGGAATGCCAAAGCTTGTTCCCACCACTGTCAGATGGATGGACTGTTTGATTCGCAAGAACAAACCATATACCCGCAGCGGACCGCAGCCTGTGTACTGCCTCATGTTAGTTCTTCGCAGCTCCTCATGTTCCAAAACTGATTCGTTGCAGGGGTTCTCATGCCCATGTTGGCAACACCATCAATCTTGCAGAAGCGCTAGCTATCGCAGGCTGTTTAATCGCCCCCAGGAGTATTCCCTATCCAACTTCTGAGTTGCAGAGCATGATTACCCATGGTGGTTTGACGGCCTTTTACATCTTCCCAGTTCTTCTCTCTGTCTTCATCAGAGAAGCACGCACCAACACCGTTTTACTCGAGCAACTTCGTAGTTTGCATCACATCTTTCACGCTGGGCAAGTTCTGGAGCCGTCGGATCAGGCGTGGGCTCACCAACAAGGGCTTAAGGTTTTTGATACCTACGGTTCCACCGAGATCGGACTATCAATGAGAGTATCTGCTACTTCCAAATACCTCACTCCATTTCCAGAATCAGGCTGTGAATTCATCCCTCTGGGTGGGGACTCATCTTCATCAGATCAACTTCTTGAACTTGTCATCCCTGCCGATGCGGATGACTGTCCTCATCCTTCACTCAGAAATAAGGAAGACGGCAAATTCCATACTGGTGACCTCTTCCAACGAGTCGGCGACGATCAGTACTCATACAAAGGACGAGTCGACGATAGAATCAAGATGCAGCTGTCTCTGGTATGTGACGCGGGATCGCTTGAAGCAGAAGCAATGCAAGTTTGTGAGGCCGATCTGATTTCCGCTGTATCTGTCATCGGATACGGACGTCCCAGTCCAGCAATTATTGTCGAGCCCAAGAATGACGACATATTAGAGTCAGGAAACAAGGGTTTGACAAAATTCAAGGAAGAAATCCTGCGCAGGATATCGCCGTTTCATGAGCGCAAGTATCTCCACGAGCGAATAGATGATCCACGCCTGGTCTTTGTTGTCCCCCAAGGAGCATTGCCCAGAACAGCAAAGGGAAACATTATGAGAAAGGCGGTGGAAGATATGTTCCTTGATGATCTAGAGAAGAGCTTTGGGGCTATTTTATCTGCGTAACATCTCAATGGTGTTCATCGGATAACGGGATGAGGAAGGTAGCACAAGGGCCAGAAACTATTCTGAATTACTGAAATAAAATGATCAGTGCATATTTATGACGGTCTTTGTCTCACTGCATATCATTTCCGCGAGAATCGTTGTTGTAAGACGTACGTCATTGACTCAGTGGAGTGGTGATTCATGGCTTCCCAAGCCACTATATGAGAAGGACTGAACACCATGAAACCCAAAGTGGCCTTTCTTTCCATTCATGACTCAGATGAAAGCTTTAAATCTCACATCACGAAAAAGAATATCTACAGGGTTATTATACCGCAACTAAAGATCATCTTCGACAAGAACCACGTTTGCGCATCAAAGCAAAAATAACATCTTCTACAGAAGAACTCAAATCAGCACCATGTCTTCCATCGTAGACAGCGTCAAGGTGCCTTCCCAAATTCCCTGTTCACTACCAGTGATTAACTTGTTAGAACACCATCGCCGAGAACTTCGGTGGACCAGCCGAAAAGCTCGCAACCCGTCAATTCTCGCTCGCCGAAACGCCCGACCTAATCAACAAAGTCGCCGTCGTCACCGGTGGCAGCGAAGGTATCGGCTACGGCGTCACACACACCCTCCTCTCCCATAATATCAGCAAGCTCTTCATCCTCTCCATCTCCGAAGACGTTGTTAACGGCGCCAAAAAGTCCGTCGCTGAGGAACTCGGCCAAGAGAAGGCTGATCGTACAGAGTGGATCCAGTGCGATTTGAGCGATTGGGCTGAAGTGAAGAAAGCAGCTGAGCAGATCAAGAAGTCGACTGATCGCTTGGATATTCTTGTTAATAATGCGGGAAGGGGAATCATGACGTATCAGCTTTCGAAGTATGGTGTTGATCAGCATATGGCTGTGAACCATTTTGGTCATGTTCTTTTGACTTCTTATTTGCTTGAACTTTTGAAGAAGACGGCTGATGAGCATGGGACAGTGAGGATTGTTAACCTGGCTTCTAATGCGCATCAGGGGGCGCCCAGCGATGTCAAGTTTGAGAGTCTGGATGAGCTGAACCAGGATCTTGGACCGAATCCTCAGTATGGGCGATCCAAGCTGGCTGCTATTTTATACAGTCGGTATTTGGATCGTCATGTCACCAAGGCTGGAAATCCCAAGATCTTGGTGAATGCCACGCACCCCGGATTCGTCAGCACCAGACAGAGTGTTGAGCATATTCATGAAGCGTGAGTGCACCTACTCTATCACTCTTAACACACTCACTGACAAATACTAGATATCCGCTTGCTGGATATGCCATGTCGATTGGCATGGAGCCCTTCAAGAAGGATCAATTCCAGGGCGCCACTAGTTCAGTCTTCGCTGCGACCATCACTGATAAGTCGGGACAGTATATCTGTCCTCCTGCTGTACCTGAGTCGGGTAATGAGCTTTCGCAGAATGAGCAGCTTGGCGAACAGTTGATGGAGTTGACGAGAGAGGTTATCAGCGACAAGTTTGAGAGCTTTGACGATCGAAGGTTTTATTAGACCATTAACTTATGTGATGATACTTGCGATGTATTAAAAAGAGATAAAAACAAATACTCTACTGCATACTCGCTTTTTGACTCTGAGTAACTATGGGGTGATAAAATGCTGATTTGCAGCGGCAATGAGTCGCTCATTCATGATCCCAATTCTGCCAATATATCTAAATAATTAACATCTCTGCAGTTATGCCTAAAAAAGTAAAAATAGAAAGGCAATATCTCCTCTTTACTAAGTCAACCTTAACACATATATACTTTCTTGAGTTTGGATTAATAATGCTGGATTATTTATTGTTTCCATACCCTAGAGTGCTTTTGTCTGCATAACTATCTCTTAAATGAGCACAATCTACATATTTACAGATTGTGGCCGAACTAATTATCAATCTTAATTGGCACGGTCCTATAGTCTAGTGGTCATGACGTTGGATTTTGATCACCCTCAAAGTCTTCCAAAGACCCCGGTTCGAACCCGGGTAGGACCTCATTTTTTCTCAACTTCATCAAATCATCACTTTTTGCTAAAATCCACTCTTCCCTCTGTTTCGCTCTGTGTTTATTGCAAAATACCAATGACGCGTCGCCATGCCTGTCACATCATCAAGGGTCCAACCCCAGCTTTTCCAAGTCATCAAGTGGAGCCCAGTCATCAACGCCAACCTTATAGCAGCCTAGCCTCACGTCACCTGCCCCCTTCTCCGCATCTTCCTCATTGGCTCCCCATACTCTCTTCATCACTCCTGAAAAACAGCATCATCCGAATTTCCTCGTCGATGGTATCGACATGATGCTGCTCGGCATGGGCTGGCATAAGCCTGACAACTTTGCCGGGTCGTCGAGTTGGGCTATCACGATTGGCTTGTTTGTTGCGTCGGGCGGGTTGTTGTTTGGCTATGATCTGGGGTGAGTTTTTAATGTCTCGTTGGATTGATTGATTCTGCGGCGCGGTAGGCATCGCCTTGTGCCTGCATGCGACGGTGCTATTCCTTCCGCTCTCTTTTATTCTATCGCCTGATTTTTTACGCGTTGAGCATGATTCTCGCGAGATAGCCTCAAAGGTCTCTCCTATTTACATTGATCGGCAACACTATGGCCCTGACTAACCTCATCTCACTCATAGCGTCATCAATGGCATCCTCGCCATGGCCGTCTTCAAAGACCACTTCAGCACCAATCAATCCTGCAAAGACGACCAAGGCCACATCGATCTCTGCCCCGAAGACTCATCTCTCATCGTCGCCATTCTCAGTGGTGGAGCAGTCATCGGCGCTTTAGTCGCAGCTCCATCTGGCGACAGCATCGGGCGGCGGAAGACATTGCTCGCAGCTGTCACCACATTTTGCATTGGAGCCATCTTTCAAATATGTGCTCGAGCAACACCAATGTTATTAGTCGGGAGGTATGTTATTTATCTGTAATACGCTGTGATTTATGCTGATAGCAAAAGGTTACTTGCTGGCGTTGCAGTCGGAGCTATTTCCGTTCTCGTCCCTCTCTATCAGTCCGAGACTGCGCCGAAATGGATACGCGGGACCATCATATGCATGTATCAATTCTCCATCACGGTGGGGATATTAACTGCGACTACTATTAACGTCGGCACATCCAATATCGACAGCGGTGCCGCATACCGAATACCACTTGGCATCCAGCTCGTTCCCGGCCTCATCCTCGCCTGCGGTATTGTCTATCTCCCCGAGACTCCCCGCTTTCTCGTTAAGAAAGGGCGTTTACTAGAAGCAGAAGTATCTCTAAGTCGTTTTCGCAGACTGGATAAGACGCATCCCGCTCTGGTGGATGAGCTTCAAGAGATTATTGCGAATCATCAGTATGAACTAACCCTCGGTCTCGATACATACAAAGCCCTCTTCGCGAGAAACTCCTCCCTTGGCCGTCGGACCATGACTGGCTGTGGGCTACAGATGCTGCAACAATTAACTGGTATCAACTTCGTCATGTATTACGGAACCACATTCTTCAGCAATGCCGGGGTCAACAAGCCCTTTCTTACCAACCTAGCCATGATCATCATCAACTGCGTTTGCACAGTGCCTGGTCTCATTGTAATTGAATCATGGGGAAGGCGAAAGCTCCTCATGGCTGGCGCTCTGGGCATGGGCATTTCTCAGTTGCTGATAGCAGCTGTGTACTCGGCAACCCAGGACAAGATGGAAAAGTCTCATGGAGGGGCCGCTAACATGGTCCTTGTCGTCTTTTGTGCTCTCAACGTATTTTTCTACGCATCGTCTTGGGGGCCGGTTGCCTGGGTGGTGACTTCAGAGATCTTCCCGCTCAAAGTACGCGCAAAGGCCATGTCTGTATCAACAACAGCAAACTGGCTCTTGAACTTTGGAGTAGCCTACGCGCCACCATACATCCTCGGCAGAGGCGCAAACGCATTCGGACTCAAGATCTTCTTTATCTGGGGGTCGTGCTGTCTCCTTTCCATTGCTTTTGTATGGTTGATGGTATACGAAACTAGCAAAATGACCCTGGAGCAGATTGACGAGATGTATGAGAGAGTGAGGCATGCCTGGGAGAGTCCGGGATTCAACCCGACATGGAGCTTTCAACAGATGCAGAATGCGGGATGGGCAGCGAATGAGCAGCCCGAGCAACAGGCTGGCGATGGACATTCGGCATCGAACGTCAACTCGACAGACGACGAGAGTCATGAAACGGCACCGATAAGGCCGGATAATTCACACGGATCCACGACTCCAATGGTGAATTTGGATTTTAGTTACTAATTAATTTCTCTTTACATTCCTTGCCACCGAATGCAGTCACAATGTGAGACCGCCGTTGGCCAAGCTTTGCCAATGCAACAGTGAACTCAACCGAATTCTTGGATGCATACAACAATGCAGCATGACCTGAAACTAGGCAGAGGACTTCACATGCCCAAAAACAAGTGCTACAAGTGCTTGGCGAACAATCAGACATTGCATGCCAGCTGATGTTTCACAAAAAAACCCTTGGTAACAATGCCCAGCCTAAAACGGCTGCATAAACCTCCGTCTGGCAACGGAGCGTTCCTCAGAATAATGGGTCATCCTATTCTGGCAACCATCTGTAACTTTCTAGATGCGTCGGGATCCTTACGTACTCTATCGTTCGATTTCTATCAAAATAGAATCATATCGAGCTTTCTAGACCCCACCACGACTGACCAAATCTATTCGGATCTCACACATTCCGACACGTAGCATAGGCTATCTCAAGGCCAACGCCGAGCCCGAAGCGCGAGCTTACCATTTCTGAGACTGTGGCCCCAAGCCGCATTCCAGCCCAGCGTCTTCCAGAACAAAAGTAAAACTCGTATCGTTGGCCAATCAATATTCTGATGACCGCAACCGTCAGTCACATTCTAATTCGGCAGATGAACGATGTGGCTGAAACCCTGAACGATGATCTTCCGATTCTTGGCATTCCATGATGTTTGTGGCTTGGCTATGTCGGGAACCAGAACGGGTATCAGCTCATGGGCTGATTCTAGATGGGGCTTACCGGGCCGGGTGGTGACATTTAACACACAACCATCGTGTAGGGCTGGAGTTTGGGGTCTGGTCCATCGGGAGAGCGGCATTGTTGCAGCTTTGGACTATTCTAAATGTCGACCGAAGAGGCTGACGATTCTTCAGCTTGCATATGGCTTACCGTTTGTGCAAGAGTGATGCAGCTCAGGAACATCATGGTACAGCTTTAGAATAAGTACTTAGACACAGGACGTGAATTGACTTGGTGAGTTGACATTTCTCACGATAGGGTATATCTCGCGCCGCTATCTAAGCCTGTAAGCTTGAATATCAACACAAACTCATAACCGTAACGAACCCTTCATTCTCCATAGCATAAATATAGCAAATTACCCAAGAACGTAATGCCATCCAAGATTACCAAATAAAACCCATTAGGTTCATCTTCCCTTTGTCTTCAATCCCGTCATTGACGCCGAACTCCTGATAGAACTTGCAGGTGTATTCGAGAACACAGGACGAAATCCTTCTAGTTTCTGCCGACGATCAAACTCTTTAAGAAACGTGTACACACTACCGAGAGGCATGTACTCTAGTAGAGGCCGCAATTCGCTGGGAAACATTTCCGCGCCGTGATCTTTAATATCCTCATTGACGCGATTGAGGCGAAGAATCTGCATCCAAGACACAATGCCATCGCCAACCATGAACGTCGGAAACTGCGCCTGGGCAATATCATCCAGGATCCACGTATTCCGAAAATACGGCCTGTTCAGAAAGCCAGAGATGGCTTTGTAGCTGGGTACTTCCGTCGGGTCCGTGATCCCCTCAGGAATGTCACTGAGATGAGCCACGGGCCCCATCCACTGCAGAATCGGCGCGTAGTTGGCCGGGTTCGCCTCACGATCTCCTGGCTCTCCGAAATTCGCCGGCATGCACTTATCCCACGCCCTGATAATCTCAATCGCAAGGTCAGACGTCGCATCCTTGGGTCCCAACCATCCCACGACCAGCTTCGCCTCGCGGTACGCACGAGCCATATGCGCACGTCGCTCAGCCTCTTCTTTTCTGTCGCGCCTGTTGATGCATAATAGATCGATCCAGATTCGTAGCGGAGGCTTGTCGCATCTCGCGGAGCCCGGGTCGACGAGTTTGCGGAGGAATGAGCGTAGCCATCCGGGCGGTTTCTTTGTCGGCGATGGTGGCGGAGAGGGCTGTTGCTGTTGTTGGTGATTACTGATTGTCTTTTCCGTCTCAAGATCGACCCTTGAGGAGGAGGCGTTGTTGATGACGGATTGGGCTCGGGGTCCTAGGAAGACTTCGCGCGTGTAGCGGATCGCTTCGGCGAGGTCGGACGGTATAGCTACTCTTTGGCCATTGAGTTGAATGGGCTCGGTTTTTGTGATGTCGCCGTAAAGAGCGGAAAGACCAATGAAATCAGGCGCATCGCATAGTTTCTCGTGGACAAGACGACATACTATTCGGTCGTTGATGTCGTTGTTCGGCGAGGGCTGCAGCTCCAGTATCCTCACTTCACGCGCCGCCAGATCTAGCGGCCGGTAGTGAATCGAGGACAAACCATCTGACGGCGGTGCCATTAGTCACTGCTGTCTTAGCAATCGAATGTGTGTGGGCTCGTATGTATGTTGGTTGGAGCCTTGTCTCTCTCATGCAGGATGTCATGCAAGGAGGGGGGGCAGTGTCGAGAATCAGGATGATATGATGAATGGCTCAAAGGGTTACGGTCACAAAGGGAGGGGCCAGAAAGTGGGAGAAACAAGGTACTTGTTTTAATCGACATTTGCCAACTGGTTTGTGCGTTCCCTCAGCACAAGTGGGTGAGAAAAAACCTGCCGAGACCCTGGAATGTGACCCAACGAGAGGATAATGTTCCCACTCTGTTACTGCCGGGTTTGGACATGTCAGGAATGGGGAAGATCACGGCAAGGATTTACACGAGCTAACAGCCTAAAAGGCAATCCACTGCCGTCGTCGCAGCTGATAACATGACCTGAACCCAGCTTGTGATTAGTATTCCACCGTCCCAAGCCCATCCCGCACGCCACTGATCTCGATCTTTCTAGTCTAACCATATAGACTTTAGAGCGAGGCCTGATGCAGAGGAGTAAGATGCTTGTCAGCAACTCTAAGATTGGAAAAACGCTCACTCGTGGCAATTGACATTTGCGGAGGAGGAGATTTGTGCTTTGGAGGCCCGGCCCGGTTTCAATTCTTGGTCAGGACGTGGGAAATGCTAATTTAGCGCTGGTGATAATGATTGTTCCTTGTCTAGTCTCAGTTTAGCGTGGGTGCTCTGTAGCTGAACGCGGAATACCAATCTGATGTCATGATGGTGTATAGCTCGTGACGAGGACTTGCTGGCATTACGCCTGAAACAACGCCTTCGATTTACTACATTTCTGAGAATTATTCTAGAAGTACGAAAATGGTTTCCAGAGCTTCTAGAATTTGCCACTTTTTCCTTATTTCCTACCTCAGCATCTGTGGACTCTTGATGTACGTGCTGTGCCTCACCGCCCTCCTCAAGACGTAACCAGAACTGTCCCCCTTCCTATCTCGGCAAGCGTTCTCTTTCTCCCGATGCGCGTATGTGACGAACCCGCATTCTTTGGTAACGCGAGTGGAGCTGGGTCTGTTCACGTGTAGACACGAGAATGGCTTGTTGCTTGACAGCGTGGATCTGCTAACTACCGAGTTATGCCACGTTTGGTGCTAGCGCCGGGAATCGATCACGCAAAGATTCCGCCGCACGGCTTATTTCCTATGGGATTTTAGCACAAGTGCACTTAAAATCTGCATGTTGATTGCAACATTACGATGCAACGTGGACGAGCTGTCAAAACACCTGATATGATACTGCATCTCGCCATCGCGATACAAACCTCGCGACTTCGCCTTTGCTGTTGAGCGAGTTGTCTCAGAGACTGGAATACTTCTTGGATTACCGGTTTGTCCGCCAGGGCTGCTCACTGAGACATTTAACAAACCTGCATCAATACCAGGGACCTGACTTCCCTTGGTGCTGGACTGTTGGCTGCGTAACCCACCACACCATCGTGATGATCTGCAGAACAAACTTCTCGATCCGAGACACGCCCCCGGTAATCAAGGAGGAGACAAGTGGATCATCACCACCAGTTCAATTTGTGCATCCCTGTTTTCTGGATCTAGGCCCTAGTTGATATGCCTCACCAACAACCAGAAAGAATTGCAGAACCAACAGACATACTGCAAGACAAATCGGTAATTCTTTCAGTCATGTACAGATATTCCTCGGTAATGCCATCTGCGCTTTTTAATCCGCAGTCTCCCTCTGATGAAAATGAAGTTATAAAAGGAAGCTCGTGAACCGCCCTAGTAGGGATCCATCAACGCTCAGACTCTCTTACCCTCGTAAAGTATCAACTCACTAATCTCCCCTTGTCGATCGAAATGTCTTTCCCCTTGTGTCTACCCTGGCCTCAGCAAGCCTACTGGGGCGAGTTTGACCTCAGCGGGCTCAAGATAAAACCTAAAGACCGTGCCCTACACGATTCAAGTTCCACCGCCGATATCCCCCCGTACTTCTGGGGCAAGGGTCTCCGGGGTCGTGGGCTCGGGAGATTCCTTACCCGAAGGACTGCCAAGCCCAAGCATGCTGGGTACACTGAAGCTAGAAGTCTCATCGGACGCGGCACTGTTGATGATCTCCAGAGACTGTCGTATCATGCAAGCACTTTCGTCATCGAAGTATTTGAGGATATTGAAGATGCTTCGGGTGCTTCGTCGACTGAATCCTTGTCGTCGCCTGGTTCAGGGCCTAGAGTTACTCAGCTAAGACTCTCCCCTGAGCTAGAGGCATGGAAATCCTCCCAGCATGCGATCGGCAATGTCTTACCGCCCAAGGGCGCTGGGTTGAGCCCTGTTTCCCAAGAGATCCTTCACGTCCTTGGCGCAGAGGATTGGCCTGAAGCTCTCAAGACGACGAACGCCCTGTTTGGATGCGGTATCGCTAGTCTTCTTATGGGCGCTGCTGATTCAAGTACCATGTTCTCCAACTATGTCACCGACATGGCTTTCTATTACGAACACGGGTACAACTATGTCTTTCCTAACCTTGAGCCTCTGTTAGAGAAGGGTCTTAATGATCCTCATGCGCTACGAACCCCTGGCGGTCGGGAGCGTCGCGATGCAGTGGCTATCGGCAAGCGATACATCCAGGGCAAGATCGCCCTTGAGAAGAAGCACAAGGGCCATCTACTAAATCGATCTGCGCGACTTGATCGACGAACTGCTCAGATCGTTTCGCTGTCTGAGAGTAGTCTTCTCGGCATGGCGGCTGAGGCTACAGCACGAGGCTTTGACCCTGGCGCTGTGATGGCCGATCTTGTCTTTAGTTCACCAGGCACCGATGTCGTTGACGTTGGATGTGACCTTGTCAACTCAGAGGTCATGAACTCGTTCTTGAATGTGACGGATATAACGGACACTGGTATCGTGAGCGAGGATGTTTTGAGAAGGGTGTATGATGCGTATGCTGTGATGGGCGCAAGGATGCTCACTCATCGATGGCATGAGCCTGTTGCGAGGATGTGTGCTGCGCTGTATACATGGCATATCCAGAACGATCGCCACATGTTCTTCCGTCGTGCTCTGCTGGGATGGTCCAAGGCGAGGAAGACACCCGCTCAGCCTCAGAGCGAGGGTGACTTTGATGAGGTTTTCGATAAGCAATTCCGTCTGACTGGATTCTCTCGAACTCTCGACGCTAGATACGCGTGCAACGGTGAAGACACCTGCAACCACGTCCACGAGCATCTTGCACGCCACGGCGAAGAGCCTCTCCTGAAAGAACTGTGGTGGTATCTCGTGACTGGTCCTCTCGAGTACGTGCGGGGTGGCAAGGTCGATGAGGCTCGCGAATTGGAGTTAGCCGAAGGGTCCAGGCTACGAATGGCTAAGCTTTTCGCTAAGGGTCGGGTATTGGAAATGGTCTGGCTGATTGCCCATGCGAACCATCACGCTTGGCAGGTCAACTACTTGTTTGAGGCTGCCATGTTTGGTAGCATTCTTGATGGTGGGAAATTGATTGGGAAGCTGGATAGAAAGGATCAATGATATGGGTCATGATACGATGATGATTGGATGATTTACGGTCTGCGCTGTGTTTCTTAGAGTTGTTTGAGTTATGATATCTCTTATGCTTAGGATAGATTACGAATTCATCTTCTATGTTGTGTCACTGAGCTTTTACTGGTAACCGTATTTGTGATCATCCGTCCCTTTAATGGTAAAGTTCTATTGAAACAAACAAGTCGCTATGCAATGATACAACAGCTCCAGAAATGAACCAACGAATGATGCCGAGCGCAAGACCTCTGCCCTCTTCCCATGAATGTCATCTGCCATCTGTCGCGTGTCAACATGTCATGTCAAACCTAATTAACGGCTAAAAATGGGCTGACACAATTTCCGGATCTAAACGGACCTTCTATTTCCCCCATCCAACAACGCATCATTCAGTGTTACATCACCTGAACACTAAGCCGCTGCAACCTTCGAAATGTCACTATCACTCCCCTTGCTAGGCGGATATGCAGTCGCATCGGTGCTCGGACGCCACGTCTCAGCGTCACCCAAACGGTCAGACGTAAGCCCGCTACTTCCGGGGTTCTTAAAACCACGTTCTTGTTGTCGTTGGAAGGAGATCTTTCGAAGACGCTCGGTCTCTGCGGGTGTTAAGTGAAGCTGTGAATCCTTGTTAGATCGTTGTTGGGGAGAGCTTGACGATCGACTTACATAGACTTCAATACCGATGGCGTGGATGGCTAGTGCTAGCCAGATGGCCATGGAGAAGCCTAGCGATAGAGCGGATGCAATGTTCTCGCTACTATCCCCTGACATGTCACCTTGTACTGCAACCCAGGCATTTGGATCATCGCAGGTAGGGTACTTGGCGATCAGAGACTCGGTGTCGTCGTAGAAAGAAGCGACCTTTGCGCATTGCATTGGGAGTCGGTAGCTTGGGTTCTTGGACATAACCACGGCAGAGATGATCATGATTATTCGCAGAGTGATAATTGAACCAGCCTGGCCTCGTTAGCTGCTGTGAGTCACAATGAAGTTTGTGGTAGACTTACATAGAACCATGCGCGAAGCATCCACGCACGGTGTTGCTCAAGCTGCAGTGTCTTGATATTCCATATCGCCAGGAAGAGTGACCCGAGAAACATGATCGACATGAGACCTACAGCAGCTCTAATCGGAAGTGAGCCACCAAAGGCGACAGGCGCGATAATGATGGCGCCGACAGTCCCGATAACCGCCAGAACAACGACGATGTATCCATTCATACGGTGAAACAGCAGTGCTTTGTATCGAATAAAAGGAGTGAATTGAAAAACAACAAGGAATGAAGCCGGAATGATGGTGTAGAGATGCATTTTGATGCCGATCTTGTAAAAGTCCTTTCTGTTGTAAGACCAGCATTCGCCGGGGCCTGCACCGTTACCAGTGCTGTTGGGGTTGCAGTAAATGCTGTTATAATTGAGGAACATCATTCGAGCGAGGGCGAAGCCGAACATGGCGCCGGCGAAGATGAACCAGAGGATGAAGTTGTAGCCTTTAGAGAAGCCAATTGGGTTGTAGACCTTGCGGGCCTTGGCGACGAAGGCATTGGCTGGGGGGCGTGTAGGAGCTGCCATTGTGTTGGGCTTGGTCTAGTTATTGCGAGATGAAGCAGATTGAAGACGTATTCTCATTGAGAAATTGAGCATGTTATATATATTTTACGGCTTCACAGTATATGGCCAGCCCTATGTCTCGGCAGTTAATATCGTAGCTGTCATGCCCAATCCTTTGGCGCACAATAAATCTACAAGTAGTCAAAGCAACGGCAATCCCTCGCATTCACTTTGCCAAGCCCGCAAAGACTCCAATCAAAGCGAATGCGAAACCCCCCGTAAACGAAAATGCATCGTGGGGTGTTGAGCGCTAAACTACATCGAGAGTCAATCCGCGCTGGAAAAAAGTCAATGCCGTCATCAGCCAGGGCTGAGCTGACCCAAGCGAAACCGAAGAACTAAGCGAAGCATCACTGAAGAGCTCGGTTTGGTGGTCCAGCCCTGCGCCTTTTGGTTCTTCTTCTGGAATGATACTGTCGCCTTATATCTTTGTCCTGTGGTTGCCAGAACGTAATCTCTGAGCTGACGGCAGTTCTTAGCCCAAGATGGTTGGTGTGCCCGGTAGATCCAAGGCATGCGTCACCTGTCGGAGGCGTAGAAAGGGTGTAAGTCCATCGGTCCGTCCAACGGTCGCTGCTAACGATTTGACAGTGCGATAAGAAAGTGCCCTTTTGCGGCCAGTGTCTCACTCTAGGTATCCCATGCGAGGGATATGAGCGTCAACAAATATGGCTCATCACCGAAGGATCCACGCAAAAATCATACACCAAATCTCCATCACGAAGTCCATCCTCATCACCAAGCTCAACTTCGGGATCGGTGGTAATACTTCACGACTCACTTACAAGGACAGCCAGAGCCCAAAAGTTCACTGGTCTTTTCTGGTCAGATTATCTGTCTGGTGGAAGTGGTTATTCCCTAAAAGCCTCAGGTATAACCAGTACCAAGTGGATGAAGCTCTATGAGGCTCTGAGCGAAGTTGAAGCTAGTCTTCAATACGTCGCTATGGCACTCAGCACAGCGACGCTTGGCGCCACCAACAATGACATCCAGCTCATGAACAAGAGTCAACAGGCGTATGGCCTAGCAATGCAGCAAATGGCAACGTCATTTATATCTCCGTCACGAAACAAGGATGGTATCCTCGCTTCTATCCAGCTCATGCGAGTATACGAGGTCAGATTGCCCCATGAATTTTGCGAATAGAGATACTAATTGGCCAACAGCAATTATTCGGCACTGGCATTTCCGCAGCTCAAAAGAACTCGCCCGTATCGCAGATCAAGGGTTTCAGAAAGCATATAGATGGGGAGACTGCTCTCATTTTAAGTCGCGGACCTGAAGATTCATGGTCTGCCATGGGAAAACAGCTTCTTGCGGATGGCCGTCTAACTTTGGTATGTCTCACCTCATATGCTGCCTCACCAGCTCACAAATATAGATCAACGCATACATCTCACGACGCAAACGATCACCATACAACAACGGCTGGAAACAATCACAACTCTGGCGCTCAGTAACAAACTCCCCCCTCAACCAACTCATTGACATATTGGTTGAAGTACCAGCACTTCTAGAAGACCTCGATATCTTCCGAGAAACTCTGAATATCGAACTCTATAATTCAATTCTGACTCGATGTCACTCCTGCGAGGTTGAGATATTAGCGCTAGGGTTGGGATTTGGCGAGTCACTTACTACTTATGACTACACATATACCAGGGAGCCTTTACCGATACCCAAGAACGATGATGATCTCGCAGTTGTTTATCTGAGCTGCTATTACTGGATGACATGCATGTTTATATACTCAACATTGGGCTTCTGCGAACTCGAATCCATGGATATATATGCAAGAAGCCCTATACTGAGTTACCCAAGCCAACGAATTGCAATGTCTTATGCCTACAAGATTGCTCACGCCATACACCTGCTATTTGACCCTCCAGCCGGAACTTATAGCTCAGTAGCAGCATTTTTCCTTCTCGGGACTGCTCTACGATACCTCATCATGATAGAGACCCACGGCGGCAATGAAATTATGAGCAAGGAGAGGATGCTCCTGGTGAGCATATTTACTAGGCCATTTCTGGGGAGCTTTGTTGGGAGATTTCTTCAAAACTTGCAGGTGGATGATGGTATCGACTATGGATATCCTGCGGATATACTCTTGGGGATGAGAGGGGTTGAGTATAGAGCCAGAGTCTGGTGGTGCGGAATGATGCAGGCTGGATTGCCGGAGTTTACGCTAGAAGATCCATGTTATCCATCAAAATAATAATATTTGTCATGTATCTTATCATCCTCAACCTATATACAAAGGAGCCTCCAGGCCATCATGGCAAACGAGCGTGTTGACCAACCGCCATTCCGTCATAACCATTGCTTCATTGCTTAGCAAATGTTCTTCTGCGCGTTACCAGTAATTCCCCAGTAAATGTTCTCAGCACAAGGCGACTCCCGAACAGTGTTGCTGTTGACCTGGGCCTTAACGTAGATACCGCTGGTGTTGGGGAACTCGCTTCGTGCTGAAACGCGGACCTCGCCTCCTCTGTTGATGACACCATCTCGAATAGCAAAGTTATAACAGTTCTCAATCAGAATAGCGTTGTTTCCATTGTCTGCAAGATCAATGTTCTTGATCTCAGTGGCTCCAGACATGGAAACGCAGAAAATACCGCGACCGCCGCCGCGAGAGTAGACTTTATCGATGAAGACATTGGTCGTGGTGTATTGACCATTGGCGAGTTGGCCATTGTTGTTGGCGAAGCGAAGGGTGGCATACCCGGTGCCAGCTCCAGCATTGATGCCCTCGACATAACCGACCTTGACGTTTCGAGACTCCTGGATGAGTAAACCGCATTCACCGACATCCTTGGCCTTGACGGACGTGATAGTAAGACCGTCAATCTTGAAAGTCTCAACAGCGTGGCTTCCAGCACCGGTAACCACAATATTGCCCATGGAAACACCATAATTCCAGTTCGCATCGCGATCAAAGCGGATACCAATTCCACCACTAAGATTCAGCGTAATATCACCCAGCGCCAAGTTTCTCGTACCCGAGAATCTCAACCCAAAATACGGGTTACCCGTCATCTTAAGGTACGGGATCTTAACATCATTCTGGTTAATAGCCTCAATAGCACCACGACCAGACTTGTTGCCGACGTTCATGGTACCGCAGACCTCGAACGTCTTTCCGCTGGTGATGCTGATGGTGTTGGCGCCGATGCTGCCGGAGGCGCGGACCGTGACGCGCTGCCCGCTGCTGATGCGGTCGAGGGCCGTCTGGATGGCGAGACGGTAGTCCGTGCCGGTGTAGACGTTTGCGCCGTTGACGGTGGCGGTGAAGGTGCCGGAGCCGGAAACTACGCCTTGCGGGGAACCATCGCCGCAGGCTGCGTTGGCGGCGCTGATGAGGGCGAGACCGGCGGTCAGGACGGAAGAGAGATGCAGCATCTTGAACGATCCTTGAGCTTGGAAGCTTCGTGTGAGCTACGGAACTGATTCATTGCTTCTTTATATACTTGAAGCAAAGACATAGTGGTGATCAACTATTCGTGCGCTTTTCATCCACGATGATCCCCCAAACCCGGGGATGATATCTAAATTCGACAAGCAGCACAAGGATGCACGGCTTGGCGCAGAGGGGTACGTGATGTTCCATGTCGATAACGAGATGCCATTTCGGGTCACGCGGAAGTTTAACCTCCGCAGGGGACGCTGCGATGCATATTCTGGGGTATTCTCCCACCTATCACACTGGAGGAATATGAAGCTTACCGGGAATAAAGCACATTAGCCTGGAGCTCGGCACTTGTTGTCGAGAAGTCTGTCGGAGGGCCGATTTTTAAGCTTGAATTGGCTTCCTGAATTGGTTAGAGGTTGGGGATTAAGCTTGTATGTCGCTGTTAACTAACCCGAAGAACCGAATCGTAAATACACAATGATCGTGTCTTGGTATTAGATGTTTGTCACCTTTTCCCGTTGTATCTAACCTGGTGTTGGATTGATCACGAGAGCTCTATTACTGTTGCTCGCTGCCTACCAACGGTAATCGTCGGTAAATATTGTTAGGCGACATTATGAGTTACGTTTAGTTAGGTGCGCTTTCCAAATTGCATGCCCTCCTAAATATGCATATAGTGGTGGCATAATCCTGGGATATATGAATATTCACGGTCATCCGTGCGGCTGAGCAAAAAATCAGGGGTGCGTTTTGTAATTTCAGCTCTTCCCCTCATCTTTGCTGCCTGTCATATGATCACTATTATCACGTTTTGTTGCCTTGAAGCGAAGATACCTAGCTGTAGTGCTTCTAAACCGCCGTAGGAATGGCTTCATTCGAGACTTCGCAGTCTTGGCTGCCTAAGCGACAACGCGCTGATAGCGGGGATGACGCCCAGTCCTTGCAGTACGATGATTACACAGTCGGGTGGATCTCCGCTCTTCCGCTTGAGATGACAGCTGCTCAAGCTATGTTAGATCATGGACATGAGCCACTTCGCCAGCATCCACAAGACAGCAACTGTTACGAATTCGGAAGCATCAATGGTCATAATGTGGTTATCGCTTGTCTACCCAAAGCACAGTACGGCAACAACAACGCTGCCATTGTTGCGAATAATATGCATAGGACTTTTCCTCACCTCCAACATCGTCTGTTGGTCGGTATCGCGGGTGGGGCACCCGGAGCAGTTGACGTACGCCTCGGAGATGTCGTGGTCAGCACGGATGCCATACAATATGATCTGGGGAAAGCCTTGCCCGACAATCACTTTCAGCGAATTGCGAAAGCCATCAGTCCTCCCCAGGCATTACTGACAGTCGTTTCAAAGCTTGAGGCCAGCCATATAGGAGGACAAAGTCGAATGCCCGAGATTCTGGCCGAGAATGTGGCTCGCCTCCCTCATTACTCCCATCCAATGGTTGAAGATCGTCTCTTCCACCATGAGTGCCCTCATAACTCCTCAGATTCGAACTGTGATAGCTGTAACATATCACAGCTTATAATCAGGAGGGCTCGCCAACAACCCAACCCCGTCATCCACTACGGCCGTATTGCGTCAGGGAACCAAGTCATTAAGGATGCACTTACTCGAGACAAAATATCCAAAGAGACTAATAGCATTTGCTTTGAGATGGAGGCAGCAGGCGTCATGGATGCATTTCCTTGTCTTGTGATCCGCGGTATATGCGACTACTCGGATTCTCACAAAAATAAGGGATGGCAGGAATACGCAGCTTTGATAGCCGCAGCGTATGCTAAAAAACTTCTGATGTCGATGCCTCCTGCACTATTGCAGTCACGGAAGCAAGTGAGGGTACAGAAACACAAAGTCTCAGAGCCTATCAGTCCTGACGCATATGAATGCCTGCAGGCAATGTTTGTCACAGATTCTTCCCTGGATCGCGAGGGCATTATTGATGCAAAAGGCGATATCTGTGAGGGAACATGTGAGTGGATCTTATCCACCGAGGAATTCCAGGCTTGGGACCAGAATCCCCCTCACCTGCTATGGATATCCGCTCCACCAGGCATGGGCAAGACGTTCATGGCTATTTTTCTTTCTAAATACCTTGAGGCTCTTTCTGAAAACTTGTCTGGTGTCGCCACGATTTTCTTCTTCTGCGACAATAAGGTCGATACAAGAAACACGGCAGTGAGCATTCTTAGAGGCCTCATGTATCAACTAATCTCACGACAACCACACCTCGTCAATGAAATTATACCGCAGTGGAAACAAAAACTTCGGGGCATCTTCCAAGAGAGCTCATTTGGTGCCTTGTGGAAACTTTTCGAAGAGATGATCACCGAATCAAACTTCAGGACGATCTACTGCATCGTCGATGGCCTGGATGAATGCGAACCCAATTCCCTATCTCTTCTGCTCCGAAAGCTCGAGAGACTTAGTCGAGGCAGCCTAGGCTCATCCATCAAAATGAAGCTCATATGCCTCAGCAGGAAATACCCGGAAAACATCCCTGAGGCTCTTTTGTTATTCACAAAGATGGAACTTGATACGATGACAGCCAGAAAAGTCGACATCAGCTGCTTCATCTCGTCCCAAGTCCAAGAACTCGTTCAGAAGAAAAGTCTCAGTGGGAAAATGCGATCTCATTTGGAAAAAACCTTCCATAAAAAATCTGAGGAGACATTCCTATGGATCAGTTTCATGTCTCAAGACTTGCAGCAACAGAGATCCCTTGATTTTGAAGCCTGTCTTGATTCGCTCCCGACTGGATTGGATGCAGTTTATGAGAGGATTCTGGAGAATGTCGACTTCAGAAAACTTGAAACGATTCGCAGCATCCTTTATTGGATTCTTGTCGCCAAACGCCCTTTTACAATATCTGAGCTATGTGAGGCAGCGGATATAAAACCTACAGGCTTCTTGACACACGAAGAAGTCTGCATTGAGCTAATCAAGTCTTGTGGCCATCTGCTTCAAATAGTAGATAAATACATGAGAACGTCTGTTCAACGGACAGTAACGTTTTTGCATCAAAGCGCAAAGGATTACCTGATGAAGTTCGACCCCCGGTTTGGCTCACAGATACGAGGACTCGCACAGCCTCAGCTCCACGAACACGCTACAATTACTTTGATCCAGTATCTCGAAAAGATCAATTCTCAATACGGAAGTAAAGAAGGAGCCTTATATAATATAGCAAAAGATTTCCCATTGGTATATTATGCTGTCGAGGAATGGAGCTTTCACTTTAGGGAATTAGAGGATATTTCTCAGGTTATGCGGCAAGGCGTCAGTTTCTTTGAAAAGGATTCAAAGGCCAGATACATGTGGCAAAATCTTGATGATCTCCCCGAAGTGCATTATGACTTTGAGCCCGTACCGTTACTTCATTTATCTGTCTTGTTAGACCTGGATAGTTTGGCAGAGTGGTGTCTGGGAAATGATGGAGAACACGATGTGGAAACCAAGTGGGGTGTTAGGGAACGCACAGCTCTTGTCCTTGCTTGCGAACAGCGTCAAGAGCATATTGTTTCGTTGCTCCTTGACGCAGGCGCCATTCCCCTTGCCGACATATATTCCGAAAGTGCTCTTGACATGGCTTTATCGTTCTGCAACAGACGGATCTTGCACCTTATGGCACAAACAGAACCTTGCAGGGAGTTCTTAATTGCAAATGCAGCTAACCAAGATGGCGCCCTGATCTATGTAGCTGCCAAGGACGGAAATGAGGATGCATGCCGCTTTTTAGTTGAGGACTTTGGCTGGGATCTAAAGTGGCAAAGCGGAAGTGTTGGTCACAAAGCCCTAGCATGTGCCCTATCGAGTGGAAATCTCAAACTCATAAGCTGCTTTATCAGAGAGTGGCATGTTCCTATTAGGAATCACTCTGGTGTCCTGAAAGAGATGTGTACCTCTATGGTCTTTCAGATCAAATTCGAACAGGCCATACGGTTCCTGGTGGATGATTGCTCTATTGATATCAATATCACAGACGCAGAAGGCCATAATGCCTTATTCTTCATATTCCAAGACAAGTACAGGACATTCTCACCTATTTTCATGATCAGAACACTATTAGAATTTGGCTGCAGTCCTGGCCAGCTCGACCGCTTTGGCCGAGCCCCAATGCACTATCTCGTTATGGCTGGCACAGAAAATGATTTAGCAGACTTCTCGAACATCATGGACGTTCTAGTCGGTATGAGCCAATATGATGTCAACCAAGTGTGCTTAAAAGGGCAGACAATACTGCATTATCTCATTGAGCGCTTAGTAAATCTGCAACCTGATCAGTGCGTTGGTGTCAGTTTTCTGGAATTTTTGAGTATGGCGCCAGGAATAGCAAAAGCAATACTGAACTTGGGTGTTGATCGGCATATCCAAAACAGCAAAGGATTTACAAGCCTGCAAGTGATGCGGGCTGCACTCGGCCAATGCGAAAGGAAGATTACAAGGCGACTGAGAGAATACATGGAAGCCGTGAATAATGTTACGATAGTACTCGGAAGCTACTGTACCGTTCCTAAACACTAGGACAACACTCGAATCTGGAGCAGGCACGGCGCTTGTACAGAGGGTTCACTCTCGCAACATTATCAAGTCTTACTTCAAAAGGTGCTAGCTTCCCATACATCAATACCATTGAGGCATTCATTCTTGGATAATCCCAAATTAAAGACTATATACCAACTTCTCAGCACTTATCGGGCGCATGTAACCTTCTGGTCTCTCAATCTCTGACCTCTCACTCACTAAACCAGTCCCCAGAAGAGAGAAGCCGTCCTGGACTACCCTTTCAAGGCCTCCAGGCATTATTCTCACCGGATTTGACTCGAGCTGTGCTCTACCTGACGGATGTGGCTCACTCAAGAAGTCATAAAATTCCTTTGCAAACGCGTGCGCATTTGGATTTGCTGGTATAACAGCGTCTAGTTCCAGATAGTTAGTATGTAGCTGGGCTCATGGGGTCTTTGAAGGAGAATGCTGATTCACTTACTATTATATCCAACTTCAACGCCAAGACCTTCCCAAACAGCACCATAGGCAGGTTTGACAGTTAGTAGTCCTGGATCATATCGACCTCCAACTGGGCCGCGAATGACTGCAAATTTTGCCGAAGGAGCCAAAGTCTCGTGGGTTCTATACACTGTCTGACCTTCCGAGATGCAGTCTAGCGCCAGATCGACGCCGTCCCCGTTTGTCGCATCCTTCACCTTTTGAACCCAGCCTTCATCTCTATAATCCACAAGGATATCATAGCTGTAGGGCTCCGGCCGAAGCATTTCATGTTTAGATGAACTAGCTGCCCCTATCAGTCGAATAGGCATTTCAGATACCCTAGCAGCGATACGCGCAAGCTGTGCGGCATACAGTCCTACTGAAGTCGATGATCCATAAATGAAGAGGTTGGTGATTTTCGTATCGCCTCCGGACGTGGCTTGCGGCGCCAAAGAAAATGGGGATGGTAAGCCAAGCCGACCGAATAGAGCCTGAGCAGCAGTCAAGCCACACATGCTGATTGTCGAAGCTTCTTCGAAGGTCAGATTATTAGGGATCTTCCATACGAGATCATAAGGGACGACTATGAATTCTGCAAACGCTCCAGGGCGATCATTCACAGATGACGCTACAATTATCAGTCTTAGTCAAATAGCCAGTGACGAAATACATACCGCCCTGGAGGAAACCAGCCACCCGTGTCCCGATTTTGACTCTTGGATCAGGTAAATCACCAATCGCAGATCCAGCTTCAACAACGACGCCAGCGAAGTCAGTGCCGACAATTCTCTTCTCCTGAGCTGCAATCGGTGACGAAACGTATAGTTCATCTACTGGGTTTAGTGCTATTGCGCGCACGTTGATAAGAATATCGTGGGAACCGGGACTTGGGCGATCGACATCTTCCACGATTGCCTTTTTCAGGGCTGTATTTAGAACAAGGGCTTTCATTATAGCTATTGAGATTGGTATTGTCTTATTGAACAAGTATCTAGAGAACTATGCGGCTGTTATATACTGATGCTAGCTCAGAGCCTGGATTTGTCAGCTACCAGCTGATTATAAATGTGTTTTTGCATTACGAATATTAGGCCTCCTTAAGGTTCGGATAAATGTTTGTCCAATTGTCAAGTCTCAAAGATTACTTCACACCCGATACAATAATTACGCTCTATATATGTCAGCGGCTGAGCCTGGCTTTAATGATGACTGTTATAGGCCACAATATACATAATAAGATCTTTAAAAGTGTACTATGTGTGTCGATAAGTTTGGTATAAAGAGGATTAAGCGCCAAAACCAGGGCTTCAAAATGACAAAAGTATCATGAGTATAGCTTTATAATTGGCCGAAATTAGTATAAAGGAAGTTATCTGTACTTAATCGGGAGGTTGGGAAGTGGTTGGGGATGATCAGACTTTTGGCACTGTACTGTAATCCCCTCTCACCCAGCTTCCCACAATCTCTTTCTTACAGCTCCATCATATTAAAATCACCTTCCAGCATATCGCTTATAAGCTCCAAAATGGACGGTCTGGCCTCCCTCCCAAGAGATGTTCTCATTGAAATCTTCTCCTACTTTTGTCTGCATTGTCGAGGCGATCTAAGACCTATCAAGGGTGTCGGAACCCTGCGCCAGCAAAAGCGGTGCCGTGAACCTCAGCAGCCCGACCAAAAGTCGTGGTACTCGATCGACAAGTATACCTTGTTCTCTCTTGCGGTCTCTTGCAAATCACTGCATGCTGTGGCAGAGGATATTCTGTACCATGACTTTGCACCTGGCTATGGAGACTCCGAGCTGTCCAAGTTTTATACCTATGGCAACAGACTGAACCAATTCATGCGCACCGTCGGAAGACGCAAAGACCTCGCTGACAGGGTTCGGCTCCTCTTCGTTCATCCAAAACACTCCAATGGGTCTGTAAAACGAATCGTCCTGGCTTTGAGGCAAGGTGCCGCTGATCTTGGCATCGACATTGCCGAAGCTTGGCGGCACCGGGCAGAGTGCTTTACGAATTCTTGGGCGCTTGAGCAGATCCAGATGTTGGGACGACAGGAAGAGTATCCATTCATGCTCAATTCAGCCTTCACTGATGAAATCGAGGAGTATCCACTTCTAAGCAGCAGCCGTCAGTATTATCTTGAGAGGGATATGGTTCCGAAAAATTACTCAATGACGGCGAATAAACTGTACAGAGCTTTGCACCATGAGCTCATACCAATGCTGATTGCACTGCTCCCCAAGCTGAGTCACATTATTTACAAATACAATTCGGCGTTTCACATATTTGAACACACCGCTCTTGACGCTCTAGGAGTGACAGAGCTCCCGTATCTTCGGACAATCGGAGGTAGATAAGGATCTATTTTCCATTCTCAAACGGGCACCGAACTTGGAACAGCTTGACATTACCGAATCTCCCTTTCCAAAGAGGGATGAAGGTTCAGGCGGCGGCCAGTCCAAGATCAGAACCCTGCTGTTGGAAGATACATCATCACCCTCAGAACTCAGCAAAGGACTATCTTTCGCAGCCAAAGACCTTCGCTCGCTCGTTGCTGAGTCTAGTGGAGCATTCTCAATGCCCTGGGTTTCTGCAAATGTTATCGGAAAGATGCGGGGTTTTCGGCACAGTTTGGAGACGTTACACCTGGATCTTCGCGGCGTGAAAGTCACCTCCGACGGCCGCGCCTGCACGTTCCGAGACTTTGGGAAGCTTCAACGTGTCCTTATCAACACGCGGCTTATGTTTGAAATTTCACCCGACCGTTATTCAATTACCCGGGTGTTACCGCCATCGATAGTATCTCTGCACTTGGGCTGGGACGGTCTAGAGTTGGATCGCACTGAATGGGGGATCTTGCAGTTGAGATTTGTGGCTGAGAGCGTAAAGCAGCAAAGAGAACTTAGTCACTTAGAACGGGCTTTACTAGAGCTTGCTAATGTCAAATCTGAAGGCTTTCAAGATCTGAAGCATATTGGCCTTGACTGTTGGGACAAGATGGATGCAACCGTTCGTGAGGCCATCTGTGAGGCAGGTATTGAATTTGTGCAAGAGACTTGGCCGGCCGCTTATCAAAAATGAGCCAGAGGGGGAAAACTAGAAAGATTGGATGAATAATGGCATGCAATAAGGCTGTCCCAAGCCCTACTATGATAAAGCAGTAATGAGTAACAGTGTCGCAACTATATTTCCGAGCTTTTTTCGTATTGGACGACTTGTATTCAATTGCGAGGAAAGTCGTTTCAGGTACGATGGATGGCGGAGTCGAAAAGTAACACCGGTAGATTCACAGTAGTAAGACAATCCTATTTTTGTCGACATGCTTCCAGTATTATCTCATTCTCCTTCTCGCCAATAGAGAAATTATCAAACATGCTTTTAGGAAGAGACGCGATTAGATATTATCTTTTAACAAGAAGAAAAAAACGCGATGGACCTCGACCAACATGGGACCTGCAGCAATATCTAGGCTGTACTACCGAACGATTTAAAAATTACCGAGTTTTCTCTGCTGATTTAAGCTATTATCAACAAGTCGCCTTGAAGATACCAATCACTGCTTGGTCCAGATCTCGGCCGAGCATAGCGGGGTAGTAACTACCTAAGTTGTGGATGACTGATTACATGTAATCAGCTCGATCACAGGGTCAGATAAGTGCGGCTGCATGTAAGCTGTTATGGCACCTATGAGCGATGATGAGCCTAGACGTTGACCGCAAGGCGCTGAAAAGGCAGATTCGCTCTTATGTAAAATGAGCCTAGCTTGGTGTAGACCTTGAGGCTTTAGCGGTCCTTGGGTGGGCTATGCTAAGGGGCGTTTGCATACACTGCCTGGTTGTGCCTGCTTTGCGTGCGTTACAGCCCAATCCCCAATCGGCTGTGCATTACTCAAAGTGCGGGGCTTAATTGCGACAAAGGATGCATTGCATGACATTCGAGCTTTTAAATTGCCAGGCATTCATCTTCACCAATTTTTCCTTACATTTACGCCATTTCACTTATCCTTCTTCCAGCTGTGGTTGCTCATTGAAACTGAATCCACATCAAGCACTGACTATCTCCTCTCCTTGTAGAAGATAGTTAGACTTCACCTGTCACCTTATTAGTTATTGCGAAAAAGCCTCACGAAGCGGTACGGATTGACCCAGTCAAGATCAAAATGACATTTCAGTACGACAAACTGCCGAACAACAATTTCTTCCGTGTCTTTGAACTCGGGCCCGGAAAGAATAGCGACCCCCTTCAAGGCAATCTTCGAACATATTTAAGACAGCGAGCTCCCAAGTACGAGGCGCTAAGCTATTTGTGGGGTTCCCCAGTGCAAAATCAGCATATGATATGCAATGGTCAGATATTTATGATAACTAGTAGCCTCGACACAGCCTTAAGGCGCCTTAGGCTTGTTGGTGATTCCTGATGTCTGTGGGTCGACCAGATTTGCATTGACCAAACTTCTCTCGAGGAGCGTTCTGAACAAGTTTCTATGATGAGGCATATTTACTCTGGAGCCACGCTTGTTAATGCTTGGCTTGGCCCAGCAGACCCAGAAGAGGCGACCGCAGCTGGAATGATAATCTCAACTCTTGCCAAAAGGAGGCCACACGAATTCCGAGAACAAGAGTATTTTCCTCAAAACGACTATCTACTGGAACTTGGGCTTCCTGCTAGAAATTCGCCAGCTTGGGGGGCTCTGAACTCCATGCTGAGGACCCCGTATTTCTCTAGAATTTGGATCCTGCAAGAACTTGCACTTGCAGCTACGTATGCCCTATTGTGGGGGGATCTATTTATCTCTAAAAACCGACTTCATGTCATTCAATATGGCAACGATACGTCTTGGGATGCGTTGTCAAGGCCCGAAAACCAAAGTCTTGACTTGGGTGAACGAGGATCCACATGGTCGTTGTCCAGTACTCGAGTGGAATATCGTTTCCACGGCCTTCACTGGTGGCTATAGAGAAGGAATACTGGGTCTATATCAGCTTGTTTCTTCGACACAAGCCTGTCAAGCGACTGACCCCCGCGATAAGATCTTCGCGTTGCTAGGCCTCGCCGGCGTCTGGACGTATGGTATCACACCTGACTATCATAAGACTGAGTCAACAGTCTTTGCAGAATTCGCTTTGAAGGTTATATCAGAAGAAAGGAACCTTGAGATCCTCAATCACACATATATAGAGGAACCTAATGACAAAGAACGGCGTCCTCTTTGGGCGCCGAGGTGGCATCACAAGGACGCGACTGCACGCTTCACTATGAAACCTGGCAGTTTCAAATCTTCAAACACAATGGAGATGAGGATGAGATCACTGGATGGCGGCCAATCCTTAGAATTGAGAGGTCTGCATATCGACAAGATCAAAGAGACTAATAATAAGTGGGCATACCAAGATATCATGGCTATGGGTAGCATGGCCATCGATCACAGATGTCTCCTGGAAGACCAGTATGGTTCGGAAATTATTACACCAACTGTTTTAACGATGATAAATGGCCGAGTACAGTCTATTGTCGGTGAGCTGAGCCGCCCAACAGATAACTCCTACCTCAATTCCTTCGCCGCTTTTGCTTTCCAATCACTTTTGATGGTTTTCTCCAATAAAGATTACAACGAAAAGTTTCTGAAAGCAATGATTCAGCTTATCAAAATGGCAGTCCAAACTTATCTTTCTGTACCGCAGAACGAGTCTATCTTTGGAGAACCTGAAGTATGGGAGTTCATAGATGATAGGCTGGACCAGCTCTCTCCAGAAGACACGGAAACGATATCATCCTATGTGGATATTCTTGAGAGAATCTTCAGTGACATTGGAGAGGATGCTGCGGCCTTCTCAGGGAATCTCGTACATAGTCACGGTAAAAAGTTCTTCATTACGGAAAAGGGCTATCTTGGTACTGGCCCTTGTTGTTTAGAGGCTGGGGACTCTGTATGCATTCTTTTCGGGGGAGAAATGCCGAGTATCGTTCGCCCAGTTGCACCCTCCAGCGATGAGTATCTATTTCTTGGAAACGTATATGTACATGGGATAATGGATGGGGAGGCTATTACTACTTGGGAGGAACAGAAGGATTCCCAGGATCCTACATTCCAGGAACAGTTTTTTAAATTATTATGAAAGAACTCAAGTTATGTACGATACCATTTTTTCGTAAGTAGCAGTATGCAATGCAGTACTTTCACGCAATATGTCCATCCCCTAAAACCAACTATATTTTGCCGCTGTTTGTAGCAGAAGTCCAACTGTGTTCTTTCTGGCCATCACAAGTCTATGTGATAGCGGGCGTCAACGTAGAAAGGAGCTTCATCATGGCCGTCAATCTCTCCTAGTGTCCAAAGATGGTGATATGCAGCTTATTTCAAACAAGGGTAGTCTGCAAATGTGATAGCATCTGTATGAGCCACGGCCTCATGCCGATATCTTGGCTAAATGGGAGGAGCTATTTCAGTTCATAATGGGAGTCGCCAAAAAGTACCGTCTTCTAGGTGGGGTGACTTTTGGAGCCCAGGTTGAGAAGTGCGAGTCGTTCGAGAAGCAGAAGCGAGTTCGATGGTGTGTAAGCCGTTGTGATATGGAAATAGGTCATCTCTTTTTACACGAATTGCAGTTCCTTTTCTCATCAACAGGCTTATTCTCTAACCCAAGGCGGCATGCTATCACTAGTATTAAGTCTTTCAGTGGTCTTGTCATTCATTCAGCAAAGTGGCAATACGACGTCGATCTCACCAGGAAGCGGGTAGTGCTTTTCGTTACCGGCTTCACAGCTATACAGACCGTGCCAAAAACCAACCCTAGAACAAACGCAACTTCATATGTAAACCCAACAAGCCCTTGTGAAAGCGGTACCAGAAGATGGGAAAGCATAGATATTTGGGGATTTCGACAGAGACAACGGGACATTCATCGTGGCGCAGCATATGTACTGCGCTGAGCCAGTCAAGGAACTCCAGATCTTTGTTGGCCTTTGCCTTAAATAACGCCTGGGTGGATACTCTATGAATATTGAACCACTTAGAGTTAGCTAAAGCCATAAAGCATATTACTAACACAAGAACGCAACGCAATGGCACGCACATTCAGCTTCGATGTTGAGCTTCTCAAGCCTATTTACAGACTCTAGGTCAGGATAAGTAAAGCTTATTTCATTTACCGTGACAGGTACAGAGGGAAATGAAGAAGGGTAGTGCCCCATCAGCCGAGCCAACACATAAGCGACTTCTAAGTGGAGTGCAGAATAGGTTCTAGAACAGAAATTTGTTCGCTTAAACATCGATTCGGCGGTCATGGACCCGACTTCTTCTCGTTTGATCCACGCCAAGATAGCTAAATGCACGAGAACCCCTGCCAAATCCATCAAAATCTTTTATCTGATCTATCGGATAAGATTATTGTTATCAGATGATTCATTTGACATTAAAGAAGCTTAAAGACTAGCCGAACCTTCGTCTCTTAGCGTGTATAAATTCGCGCAAAAGACCCATCTGTCAACTTTCTCGCCCTATTACAAGACGCTGGTGACGCCCAAAATTGTTGTTAGCTTGCCAAGAGAGGCTGAGAAAGAAGCTTAAAAGTTAGTGCTTCTAGCTTAGAAGCCTTTGCCTTCAAATGCCGCGGAACGGGGCCATGGAAGCGGAAATGAACAAGAATGAGGTTATTTCTGGCCATATAAGGATGAGATCATCACACTTGACAAGAGTTTCCTCATCCAAGGTCCTATTCACAAACATTGAGAAGTTATTAGTCAATTGGTCGGATTATTCACTATGAGCGGCCAAAAACCTGCGAAGCATGAGGCTTCTTCAGGTCTGACAGAAATCAGTCCTGATCCAGCTCTCGAGGATGCCAAGTCTGAGGATTCTGTTTCTGGCTCAATCGTTGAAGATGCAGACTACCGGCCCATTGTCCCTATGACTTGGAGACTTGGCTCCGTCCTACTCATCTGTCTTATCAGCTTTGGCGCTTCTTGGTCTGCTCGTTTGACATCCTCACTCAAAAGCACCATCAAGAAGGAACTGGACATCAACAACACCCAATTCGCTCTACTTGAAGCTAGTGAAGAGTTCTTGGTCACGCTGTTGATGATGGCATCTGGCATTCTAACAGACCGCATTGGTGGTGCTGGTATGTTGCGTGAAGTAAGATCTTGGTGGGTTTAGCTAACGAGTTTAAGGTGCTATGCTCTACGGAAACTTGATCATGACTGCCGGCGCTCTCGTTATTGCAGGCGCAGCGACATGCAGGTCATTTCCCCTCATGATCTTTGGCAAAGTCACCGCAGCATTGGGAGACATTGCCACTCAAATCGCGTACTACAGAGTATTCGCAGGATGGTTTGCACCTGGTGGCGGCTTTGGTACTACTATTGGTCTGCAGATCGGTATCGCTCGGATCGGTGGCTTTGTCGGAAGTTCAACAGCCAATGTCATTTCAAAGGTACAAAATCTCCAAATCTCCAACAGGCAAAGAAGAGAACTAACTAAGTTATACCGTAGAACACCGGAAACTTTGCTTGGGTCTTTTGGATCGGCGCATGCGTTGCGTTCTTCACAAACCTGTGCACACTTTTCTTCTTTTTCTTTACAAAGGTTGCACATAAGCGCTTCCGCCCGCCTCCTGATCCAGCGACCGGCGAATCGTTGGTGGAGAAGAATAAGAAGTTCGATATAAACAAAATTATCCAATTGCCTTGGGTCTTCTGGACGATTATGCTCTTCTCGATGGTGCAGACTAGCTGTTCCAACATCTATTCTCAAAACGCCACTGAGCTTGCTGAACATCGCTTCGGAGTAGATGCTGTCGCCGCTGGTTGGTATGCCTCTTTGTCGCAGTATGCAGGTAAGCCATCCCCTTGGGTCATTTACCCAGAGTTGAGGTACTAATCAAAACACATAGGGTTTTTCCTCAGTCCATTGATCGGAGCTGTGATCGACACTTATGGTCATCGTGTAACACAGATGGCTATTTGCGGCACTGGCATGCTACTATCGATGGGACTTATTAACTGGGGCACTACAATCAGCAGTGCAGCTGCTTCATATGCATTCTATGCCATCTTCAAGACGTTCGGCCCTGTTACAATTATCGAGGGCATCCGAACTAGTATGTGGCATCAAGATGTTTTTGGTACTGCTTATGCTGCCAAAGTGACCATGAACAACGCGTGAGTCAAAACCAGCCCCCCGCAAATATCCTAATGGCTGACGATACATTAGGACTAATATCATCATTCGTATCATCACCGGCGTCATCCAAGATACCGACGGTGATTCTTATGACAGGGTGACCATTGTCTATGTCTTCCTCGCTACCGCCTCTACCGTTATATCTTTAGCAATGCTGATCGGCACCTTCTGGGCTCCCGATCTTCAAATTCTGCAATACTCTCGAAAACAGCGAATCTTGCGCGGGGATTTGATTAACGACCGAAAAGAAAAGAGCCAGGGACCCACTGGTAAGAAGGCTAGGATGATTAGCAAGGTCTGCTTCGTTGCGCTGTTCGTGTATGTGCTGGGAAGCTGGGCAGCTTGGATCTGGGGCGCTGCGACGGGGAACAATTAGACGATGCAAGTACACGGGATAAATAAGACTACTGTTTCTCCTGGCTGGGTTTATGACGGAACCTATCTGCGGGACCGATGAAACGCGGGCCAAATCTGCGGAGCCGCACGGATGTTGGCCGATGTGGCACGCGCTACATTGACAGGCCCAATCCTATCAATTAGGACCGATCGTCTGGCTTCTATTCTATGAGTCATGCTAGTCTAATCTATTTGCCCTCGACGATCTTTACAATTAGTTCTGCTGTTTCGTCCGTCTTCTCCACGAACGGACTATGACCTGCCGCCAACCTTGCAGACCTCATCCCAGGCGTTGACTCTACAAGCTTTTCCTGAAGAGGCAGCAAGATAAGTTGATCATTTTCACAAATGATGTATGTCTTCGGGATAGTGATATCCGATGCGATAAAGTCTAGACTCGTCTCAAATGCATCCTGCGAATGCGGCTCCGTAGCCTGCAAAGCCTGATCTATCGCTTCTTCACTGCATCCGCTGTACACACTTTGCCTCGCTCCCTCCGCCATCCTAGTAATCTGATTCTGCAAATCATTAGCGACATGATGCGAACGCTTTGATCCTTCTCACCTTTGTGTACTTCTCGCCAGCCTGCAGCCAGGGCGGATAACCCCCACCAAACGTCGTGATAAGATCCCAGCCCTTGACCGGGATAGCGAACGCAGCTAAGAAAATAATTGAGTGGAATCCACCCTTGAAGCCGCGTTTCGCACGTTCTTCTACGCCTTGACCCTCAGTGGCAGCAGTCGCGGGAATGCCGCCGTAGGAGTGAGCGATGAGAACGACCTCACGACCTTGGCTGAAGAAAGGCTCTGCTGTTTCGATGATCTTCGCTTTGTCTGCTTCCCACGTCACGCCGTGACTTTCAGGACCTACGGAGGGAAGTTTCGGGATGGTGCATTCGTAGCCGAGGTTGGTGAGGGCAGATTTTATGGCGTCATAGCATTTTGGGGGATGCCATGCTCCGTGAACGAAGAGTAGAACTGGTTTATCGCTCATCTTCAGTGTTGCTTGCGCTTGCGAGTTGATGTGGCTGGCTGTTTCATATCATAAAAAGGACCAAGCACAGTTCTTATAATTAGCCACAATGTCATGATGCAAGCTATGCAGGAAACAGCTGATACCGGACCACGTGGATCTCTTCAGTTACGTGCATGTCCTCGTAATACATCCCTGCACTATCTCCATAGAACCAGAAGCTTGACTGATGGTTCAGGGAAAGTGAGGTGAGGTTCGGCGGCTGGAAATCCTTCCATGGGCCAACATATGACTTAGAGTTTGCACCCCTGTGCTTCCGCACACTAACACCGCGGGTTTGGTACCGGACCCTTCACGACGCCTTGTAGGGTTGCATTCGCAGTGGGATTTATTCCTTTCAATGTCGTGAGCCCGCGTGTGCCGCGTTATGTTCCACTAAGCGACGGACGAGTCAGGAATCGGCTGTTTCAATGCGTACTCCCATTTTGGTCATGGTCGGTGGTAAGTTCAAACCATATTTCACGCTTCGCTCCCCAGGCTCGTTCCTAGCTGTTTTGGTGATTTAGTCTCTCTGCAATAGCTTTGTTATCACCGTCGGCAATATGTCTGGCAATAACTCGACTCCATCTCTTCCGCCTGATGTCTTAAATCATAATGAAGGGCCTTCTCTCATCATAGTAAGCGCAGTCTCTATACCCTTCGCTCTCGGCGTTGTGGCTATCAGAGTATGGGCTCGACATCGAAAACGAATGGCCCTCGAACGTGATGATTTCATGATACTCTTGTCATTGGTAAGATTTGTGCCTTTTCGATCCTCTTTCACTACGACGCGCTGACAGAAATTCTAGCCATTGCTTTGGGCGACTGCTGGAGTTGCAATTGCATGTAAGTTCCCTGCAGAATTAAGTTGCTTACTGTGACGCAACTAATACTGGTTCTAGCTGTTACCTATGGCGGCGTTGGCAAACCATTGGCGGTCAACATGATGCAAGACCCAAATCGTCTTGGACGAGCTCAATTGGTATGTGACTATCCTCGCCGTCGCAATACAAGTTATCTCACAGGTTCTCCGTAAATAGTGTCTGGTTTTAACCGAATTCGTCTACGGCACAGTCCTCTGCACGATAAAAGTTGGCATTCTCTTAATGTACTACCGAATATTCCCGACAAAGTCCATGCGGATCGGCGGCTACATCCTCGGCGGAATGACCTTTTCATGGTGGATAGGAATCATCTTCGCATCCATCTTCCAATGCTCGCCCGTCGACAAAGCCTGGAAGCCATTCATGAAAGACGGTACCTGTCTGGATAAGAACAAATTCTTCATAGGCAACTCGATCCCGAATATCGTGATGGACGCCATGATTATCGCGTTGCCGGTCTTTGAAGTGTCAAAGGTACAGGTTCCGAGATCGCAGAAGATTGCTATCGCCGGAATATTTCTGCTTGGTGGATTGTAAGTCATGGGTGAATCTAAAAGAATATTTGTACTCATTTTGTACAGGATCGTAATCATCAGTTGCATTCGGCTGAAGTACATTGTGGCACTCCTCCAAGCCGGGCAAGAAGCAGACTTTACGAGTAAGGATCTCGTCTCTTTCGTCAACGATCGGCGCCATTCTAACAGACATACACAGAACTAATCTCAACGCCCTGGATCTGGACAGTCATTGAACCATCTGTCGGCCTTCTCTGCGCCTGTCTTCCAACGATGCAACCCCTCTTATACGTTCTCTTCGGTCGCTTCATCACCAAAACTACACAAGATCGTAGTAAAGAAGGGATCATCACCATTGGAGGCAGCGGCCAAAAGTCAGCAGACAGACAGAAAGGTCCCGTTAAGGATGGACCATTTCGCAGACTTCACGACAATGACTCAGCTGAGGAACCTGTTCTGTGGCCGGAGACGTATCACAATCAGCATAGTACTGTGGTGGAGCACTCTAAAGGTGTGGCCGTGGATGAGATTCCTTTAGGAACTATTGCGGTGAAGAAGGATATAAGATGGGAAGAGTCATGAGAGGCTGTCTATATGTCGGGAAAGGCTTTTCTTAGACTAGTAAAATGGCACAATAGATTTTGCACAAAAAGGCTTATGAGATGTAATCAAATACATATCTTGATACTGCTTATTAATCCGTGATCAGAACTCGTATAAAATTCTTTGCCAGAGTCAACATAAACAGCACCCGGGTATAACATGAAGGATAAGCGATTTATAAAGATAAAGATCAGCATACCTGCCACTATTAAGCATGGTACATCTTAGTATCAACACCAGAACGACACCTGAGAGCCTTGATTTATCTATTAATTACATTTTATCACTTCATCACCTCTAGAACATAGCATCGAACAAGAATTAATGTCTTTGGGTCCATTGACTTTAAAATACCCTACACTCCCGCCCAAGCCCCCTGTAGCTCCCCCCGCAATCCCCGATAACCCAGTGGACTCTCCCCACAATCACTATCGCCCTTATCGTCGCCCGACGGCCGATTACATCCAACCAATCACACAACCCCTCCTAACCATAGCATATCTCCATCCGCCGTCTTTAGATCAACTCATCTATCATCCAAAACCTCAAAATCCACCTTCACCCCTTTCTCCATGTCGAGCTCATCACCCTCCATTTTTCTCCCCAGTGCATTTTCAGCAACATGAAGAATCACGACGCTGATTTGGCACGCGATGCCGCTCAACTCGCAGCGCTAGGCCATAAGCAGGAACTAGAGAGAAATTTCTCCTTTGTCTCTATGTTTGGCCTTGCCTTTTCGATCCTCAATTCCTGGACTGCTCTTGCGTCGAGCTTATCTGTTGGTCTTCCTAGCGGTGGTCCTACAGCTGTTATTTGGGGATTGGTCACTGCTGGAGTGGGCAGTTTGTCGCTTGCTGTTTCGAACGCCGAGTTTCTTTCTTGTTATCCTACCAGTGCTGGGCAGTATCATTGGGCAGCTATCATATCGCCTCCTAAATGGGTAGCGATTGTCTCGTGGGTTACTGGTTGGGTTAATGTTAGTGGATGGGTTGCGCTGTCTGCTTCTGGTGGTGTTTTGGGCGGACAATTGTTTCTCGGTATCATCACCATGTACGACCCCGACTTCGCACCGACACGATGGCAGTACTTCTTGCTGTTTCTTCTATACACATTCCTCGGGTTCTTTCTCAACCTGTTTCTGGCTTCTGGATTGCCGATGATGACAAAGATCGCGCTGATCTGGTCAGTTTGCGGTCTCCTCGCCACTACCATCACTGTCTTGGCCACTAGTGCCCCTGACTTTCAGCCAGCTAGCTTCGTCTTTGGAGAGTTCATCAACTCGACTGGCTGGCCTGGGGGTGTCGCATTCCTCTTGGGTCTCTTGCAAGGTGGCCTTGGCCTTACAGGTTTCGATGCCGTTGCGCATATGATTGAAGAGATTCCCCAGCCTTGTATTCGTGGACCTCGCATCATGGTCGCTTGCGTCGCTATGGGTCTGGCTACAGGCTTTGCTTTCCTTGTCTGTCTTCTTTTTGTCATCAAAGATGTAGACGCCGTCGTCGCCTCCCCAACTGGTCCTCTCGTCGAGATCTACTTGCAGGCCACCAACAGCAAGGCTGGTACTGTTTGCCTCCTACTATTCCCCATGATCTGCCTTGTATTTGGCACCCTTGGCATCATGGCCACAAGTACCCGTATTGTTTACGCCTTTGCTCGCGATGGAGGCCTGCCATTTTCTAGAGTGTTCGCTAAGGTTGATCAGCGATGGGGCATTCCAGTCAATGCCCTCTTGCTCACCAACGCAATCGTCATCATCTTTGGACTCGTCTATCTTGGATCAACCAGTGCCCTCAACGCCATTTTGTCAGCTGCTGTTATCGCTCTCGCTATCTCATATGCCGTCACTCCTGCTATCAATTGTCTGCAAGGACGCAAGGGACTATTGGATAACCGACCGTTTGTAGTGCCAGAGTGGCTGGGCTGGATCTGCAATCTTGTAAGTACCTCGAAGCAAAAGTATCCATGCTTGGACTTTCACTAACACTAGATCTAGGTTGGCATCGCCTACACGATCGTCATCACCATCTTCCTCCTCTTCCCTCCCGTTAGCGATGTTACAGCCTCCAACATGAACTATGCTGTAGTCGCATTTGCAGTCATCATAATTGTTTCCTCGATCCAATGGTTAGTCGATGGAAGGCATAACTTCAAGGGGCCTACTTTCGACGAAGATGCGCTGTTTGTCAGCGGAATCGAAGAAACCAGTGGAAATAAGAACGTAGAGGATAATGACTCAAAGGTCAACAAGATAGATGCAGAGGTCTAGAAAGCTTATGAACTGAGCTGTAATTCTATTTTTAAGTTTCTTCGACAGAGACGGCTTTGCCACTTTTAACAGTGAAGCGCTTTAAACTGATATTTCTTCTACACTTGACTTGATCGTCATTGAGAGGTTCGGGGTACCAGATGACCCGTCTTATGCTTTGAGTGTTCCTGCAATAATGCGGCAAGGCATCGGCTCCTTTCAATTATACGTTATCACTCCCAAAACGGTCACAGGTGCAACACTTGTGAGGTCATTACTGTGAACAGGCAACAGAGCATGCATCCGTCACCATGACACAAAACTGAGGGCAGCGACTCATGATCAGCCGTCATACCGAGACTCGCAAGTTACCACCGGACTTCAACCCGGTACACTGGAGCTGTACGGAGTATCGAAATAACAAACAACAACCCCAGTATCTAGCGTCTGAAGATGCGATATCAAGTCATACCCCGTGGGGGATAGGCCAGCGGCCATCGCTTGGGAATGCTACATCGAGTTTAGTTCCTCGCAATCGCCGTTCACCTAAACCAAAAAGAGAAAGGTGGTGCCCGTCGGCCGACGGCCGATTTCTGAGCCACGCGATCCAAGCCAGGTTGGACAATGGCTTCATTATCTTCGCCGCGGTAGATATGAGGAAGGAGCTTTTCTAAATCAGAGTTCAATGACTCAGAAATACAATTATCTAGTTTCTCTCCACATTTAAACATGACTGCTCTGCAGTCCGAGAGTCGAAGATGTAATTTAAGTGTATGTAAAATAAGGGAATTCTTTCACGAGCTGTATTGCAAGAGAAGGTGGTCGCTATTTGTACAAAAAAAGAGCTTTCATAATAAATAAAGATATCTATTTATTGATTTTCTCTCTCAAATACATTTGATAATAGAAAGTCGTGAGTTTTACGGACGATAGTCTACCAGCACTCTCATTTCATGCTCAATGGCCTGCAATAAATAACACTCATTCCCATACAAGTACATGCTCTCCCCTCTGCCTACAAGTTATTCTACAGGCGAGGCTTATCTTCAGCGCAGCATGAAGCCTCTTCGGCCTTTTCGGCCTTTGTCAGCTGTGACGTAAAGTTCTTCCTGCCGGGCACATCAATTGCCGGGTTTGCCGTAAAGAAATCGGCAGGCTTGATGTGAAGATCAAGAATCTCGACGGGCCTAAGTAGTATTGGTTAGCAAGACAAACTTTCAATGTAATGGTGTTTTTCGCTTACATGACTGGCCAGTCCTCTACTCTCGGATTATGAGTAAGTCCAAACACACTCCATAGCACGATGTCCTGCTGGAAAACATCATCATTCCTATCAGCAGCATCCGCAACGCCCTCAACCTCCGAGACCGATTGCAGAGTATATCGCCCACCAGCATAGAATTCATTATCTTTATGCTTGGTAACCCACAGGTGTCTCTGCGCAAATCTCGCTCGTTTCGCCTGCGTGGAATTCGGATCCGCAAGCAACGGCCTCGTAACTGGCGCAAGAATCTTATACCCCACAGGCTGTCCACTGATCGGATTAAGCTTATCCATATTCTGCACCTTGAAGGTCCTGTCTGTGAAGGGGTTTGCGTCAAGACCTGCTGAGGCTGTTATCGGGGTGGTGACGACCTGGTAGGCGTTGCCGTTAGGGTTGGTACGGGCATCGATGCGCATGGGGAGGGATTCTGTCTGGACGAGGGTGTTCTTGTGGCCGTCGATGGCGGGGTCGATGCGTACGCAGAAAATGTGTTGGTGGTTTTGGGCGAGGATCCCGGGGCTTACGACGTTGCCCCATGGAGCGGTCTTGCCCTCTTCTATGAGGACGGAGGAGACGATGCCAGTGGCTCGGGCTTGGACTGTGATGGCTCCTGCTTGGTCGAAGATATACTGGTGATGCGTCAGTGGGTTCACCATAGCGGGGAGAAAAATAGCTTACGTTGAAGATGTATTCATAGTTGGCTAGGGTGATGATGAACTGCACCACGAGCTCTCGCCTGCGGGTCACGACAGCACGGCCAGTGCGCCAGTTTGTATGCTTCCAGTTAATTCCGTTGTCTTGCTCATGAAGGCAGATGACATTCTTGGTCGTGCGAGCTGTACCACTGTGATCAACCAAGACTCCATCAAAATACTAGATTCGCGTTAGCATGCGAAAGCCGTTCCTTTCGATTGGCCATGCTCACCTTGATGACACCCAAACAATCGCACCCGAGCTGCAGATTATTACAAGCATCTCCAAGTGTTCCATCACCAAAGTCAAAAGCCTGCTTTCGATGAAACGGAGGTCGAGGGTCCGCATAAGGAACTGTCATATCGCTGATAGACAGTCTGTAAAGAACACTTCGGCCGTCGAAACGGACATCATGTAGCACCGCACCCTCGCGAGGGTTAAAAGTTGCTCGCATGCTCCACTTTTGCCAATTAATCACATTGGAGTCCTCAACATTGAAGCTGGGTCCCGAAGGCTGAACAACATTGAGCTCCTTCAGATCTCTTCGAAGACCGCCTGGCAGAAGTTCAGGGACATATTCTGAAGGCGTCATGTGATCGATGTTGAATTTGGCGTAGTCACCTTCAGCGAAAGTGTGAGGGTCATTGCCTCCGCCAGTCGCGACCTCGTGGATGCGGATGATTTCGCGTGTCTCGGCGTCAATAACGGGGATGATGGGGAGAGGATATCCCCAGAAGTTGCATTCGCGGTTTTTACTATCGGCAGCGTAGATCAGGGCTTGCATGTGTCTGCGGTTGGGGTCGTCAGCGGCGTCGAGACCACCATATGGCCACGGCTCAACGACGACTTCGAAGCCTTGGGGGAGGTTGAACTTGGCGATGCGCTCCTTGAAGATGGGCGAGTCTCGGCAGATGATTCGCACGTCATCGAGCTCCTCACTAAGATTCCAGATTAGTCGCCGCTATCGCTTTAGATCTCAAGTACAGGTCTGACATACCTTGTAAAGGCTGCCTGAGCATCGGCGCGGATGGACTCAATCTGCTTGATCTTTCTTGTGTTCAAATCGATGATAGCCTCATGCGATTGTGGGGGCTTGCCACCATGAGCTGTGTCAAAATGAACTCGAGCCTCGCGAGCAGGCCTGGGTGTAGAGCTGGTAATCTTTCCAGCATGTTCAAGATCTAAATACGGCGCCAGGATCTTCTTCGCCGGCTCCTCAAGGTAGATGACCCGGAACTTCAGGACATTCTGGGGATAAGCAGCACGAATGACATCGCGGGCCAGATTTGTCTCGCCAACTGACAGAGGAATAAGAGGATGAGGCTGAGGCATGCTGGATATTTCTGGGATAAGATGAAGAATACTGGGGAAAGACAGAAGAAGAGCGAGGTTGAGGATTTTTAAGCCGCTTTGGACCAGAACTCAGCTAGTGTCATGCCAAGACGTGTCGCCCGGCGGCGGATTTGGGCTCTAGCGCGTATCTTGGTTGCAAGGAGTAGGGATTAGAGAAGCTATCCTCGAGCCGGCTGAAAGTGGGTAATGAGGTGAGTTATGCTTGGTTCCGTGCGATCTGATTGGCTTACTTGATAACACAAGAAGTTGCAGAAATGTGCCCGAATTTGGTACATGGCGGACACTGTTGATGATTGCCTTGCGATAAAGATGTATTGGTCATTGTGGAAGCTTTTTGGATAGAACCTTATACTGCCGAAAAAGGATATCGTGTCCTCATTATTTCTGTTTGTGACTTGAGGCATAACTTCACGGATATCTAATTAACATAACCTATAGCTCACGCCAATATTGGATATATCTCAACTAGGAAACCTGTTTTGAGATCGAACAAACAGTAAGATTGTGAGCAGTTTTTACTTATCTGAAGTAAATCATTTTCATAAATCAGCTTCCTACGAGCCATCTTTTTCACAAGGTCTGTGTTATTACTTTAGTGATTAATGATGTACCCATTTAGCATTTTCACACCTTTACGTCGGTCACATTATTCCGAATCTATTAGCTATCTCACGGTTATCAGCTTAAATTCTTTTCAGAGCCGATCTCCAGCTAACCTCAGCGACATCAACTTAAATATCACAATCTTACCTATCCCCCAGAGCAACTGTATGCATGTAATATGCGGGGCCTTGTTTTTGAATCAAGCTCGGCTAATGCGCGGAACACCATACAAATTTATTCTGCTGTTCTTGCGCTCCTTACCGCAGTAAATCTGATTTCTCGAATAGCCAAGTCTACAGGTGAGAAACCCCTTTTTAGACGATGTATGTTTAGTAGCTGAGAGAAGATGAGCGACATGTAACAAGATAAAAGACAAAATGAGGCTCATGTCATTTTCCAGTCAACTGACATGAAGGTCAGGCTGCGATTGGAGGGAATAAGCACTTAATATCCAATAGGCATTCGAGAATTAAGCGACACAACAGCTCAGCTCCTGCAGTATTGCGGGCACTTTTGAATCCGAGCCAATAGGTGACTAAATTGATCACATCACATAAAAGAAGCAGCAATGCAATTGGCAGAACCCTAAAGCGGCGTAAACAAATTTGGCTAGCTAGAATATATTGGATGCCACAGCGAAGGCAAGGTACTTCTTCTTACATACTATTTCTATGACAGAGGTAGTAGATCCTTTAGCGGCTATCGCATGGGTGAGAAAGCCCTATGATCTGCCTTGGCGAGGACGTATAACCCCGGTACATACATACTCCATCTTTTAATCTGACAACACGTTCACTCTAAAATCCCTCACTTTGAAATCTCACTCTGAAATCTACCGATCTCATATACATACTGATTACCACCATTTCACCTAATCTCGGCTGCGCGGTAGCTGAGAAGGATGAAATGTCATGGATCCCTTCACTGCCATCGGCCTGGCTGGCAACATTCTGACTTTCATTGATATCGGATTCAGATTGGTAAACCAAACTAAGGGAATCTACGACTCCAAGTTCAATAAAACGATAGCCTCAGCGTCATGACGACGCGGTTCACCACGACCATTGCCGACATGCAAAGCAAGATACCAGGCGGAAATCTGAGCAAGGATGAAATAGCTTTGAAAGAGCTTGTTAAAGAATGCAGCAGCATCTCAGACGAGCTTCAGAACCTGCTTGCAGAGCTGAAGGCCAAGAAGCCGAATTCAGTACGCAGCAGCATGAAAGCAGCACTCCGCGACTGGAGCAAGAAGAAAGAGAAAGACGATCTTCACAAGAGGCTTGAAAGTTCCCGCCAGCAACTTGACTTGCTGCTCTCAACAATGACACGGTGTGAGGAATACTTGGGAGAACAGTCCCATGCTACATTCTTTTGACTAACCCTTGAATGCAGGAATCTCTAGAGCGTCTCAACCAGTTGCTAATATATGGCCAGTCTAACGAAGCTGAGATCACGTCTCTTCGCCGGAACATAGATGCCCTTCGCTCTGGGCTACAGGTCAAGTTCCTCAGCCTCGACGCCCTGGAGCAGATTCGGGAGATGTTCAGTTTGTCAGACCGTGCGACGTTGAAGGTGCGGGGAAGTTGCATCCTTAGTGCCTTACGGTTCGACTCGATGGATGAGAGATACGATAATGTGGCCAAGGCCCACGATAAGACGTTCGAGTGGATATTCGACTCATCCAATAGTGACGACGATAGTGACGACCCTGAGGACAATGGTCGTTCGTTTTACAGCCATCACACCACATCTTACAAACCAATGGAAAATTACGGAGCTCGTGACAACTTCGTTGACTGGATCGAACACGGCAGCGGCATCTCCCATATCTCTGGAAAGCCAGGCTCAGGAAAGTCGACCTTGATGAAATATTTGTGTCAGCAGGGGGAAACCAAGCAGTATCTCGATATCTGTGCTGCAGACAAGTCGCTTGTATTTGGTAAATTCTTCTTTTGGAATCCCGGCACAACTCTACAGAAGAGCCTGAGGGGTTTGATTCGTGGCCTTCTCTATTCAATTCTCTCCAATGCTCCAGAGCTTATCCCTCTCGCGTTTCCAAGGCATTGAGATGCCACTCTTAGTAATGTCGCAGTCACGTTTGATTCCTCGGATGATATCATGCTCGCCTTTACAGATCTCATTGGCCGCGACGAGGTGTATCGCAACCACAAGCTTGTCTTCTTCATTGACGGCTTGGATGAGTTTCACGGGCACCATGCATCACTAATAAAGGAACTGCTGCGATGGACTTTAGCAAGACCTACAGATGTGAAGATGTGCGTCTCGAGCCGAGAATGGCCCATTTTCGAAGAGGCATTCAAGAGTTTCCCAAATTTCCGCTTGCACGAGCTGGCGCGATCTGACGTGTCACGAATTGTGCGAGACAGGCTGAAAAATAACGACACCTACCAGAAATTGGCAGCTGCTGATAAATTAGCACGCTTTGAGTCTAATCTTGTTGATAGATCGGACGGCGTATTTTTGTGGCTCAAGCTGATCTTGCAAAACATTGAGGACGGGCTCCTGAGCGGAGATAGACTGTCGCAGTTGCAGAACAAGGTCAAAACGCTTCCAACTGAGTTGAATGACCTATTCCAGCACCTTCTTAACTCTGTTCATCCGTGTGATCGAAAGGAGGCATACTTGATCTTGTCAGTCGCGCTTGAGTGCCCTCCCGCTTGGCCCATCTTCCGCATCTCCTTTTTGGAAGAGTACATCGAGAATCATGATTTTGCTCTCAGTCAAAGATTTGAGCAGCTCAAAGAAGACCAGATAGTGGACCGGTTGGAGCGAGCCCGGAAGAAGATCTACGGTAAATGCAAAGGGCTGCTCGAGATACAGTTAGTGACGTATCCCAAATATTCGCTGCCGGTCGACCAAACCCTGAGAGAGTCTGTTCAATTCACGCACAGATCCATTATTGAATTTCTCGAAAGCGACCAGACTAAGCGAGAATTTACTATTGAGTTAAAAGGGCTCGATATTTTAGATGCCCTTTGTCACACGTTCCTGGCGCATATCCAAGCTGCCACCATGGACGAGCACTATTATCGAGATCGTCACGGGGCTTCTAATTTAGACAATGATTTGGCCTTCCCCTGGGGTGATCTAATCTACGTGCTTCCTCCTCCAAGCCTAGATTATGATATCTGCACTCTCTTAGGAGCATATGCTGCAAAGAACGACGCCGCAGACTCTTCGAGATTCACAGAATTTTTAGATAACGTAGTCGAGGTAGCCGAGGACCTATTCTCCACCCCATCGCAATTTCAGTTTGTCGACATCAACTGGATAAGGGGTGATTTGATCCACCACACGATACAAGCCAGCTTTGCGTGTAAGATGGGCCTCTTCAGTGCTTCGTACGGCATAACCGACTATGCTCTTCAGGAACACTCAATTGGCATAGACGGAGTACGAAAACATATTACACTGCCCCTGCTGGTACAGGCTGTATGTCAGGGTGCACTATCGAGCCATGCAGAACGAAATAGTATCGCTCGAGGGCTTAAAAGGATCGTGAATGTCTAACTCGACCTCGGTTGCGATCCTAATGGACCTTTAGCAGCGGAGAGCACGTCCTGTTGGCACTATATACTCATGCGGTGTATTGTCGCCAACGACCGGGGCCCTTATGTCTCAATTATTGCCTCATTTCTTCTCCCCGGAGCGAATCCAAGATTCTGGTTGAAATTTGATATAAAGCATCGGTGGAAAGACGATAACAATCCCTCAATTGTGGGAATTCCGATCGAATTCGAGAGTGGTGATGAGAGGCAACGCATTGAATACCTTGATGAGGACAGAGTCATGATGGTGGAGTTGGACTGGCGGGTTAGAATGTTTCTAAGACGGGGACAAGTGGAACTGTCATGCAAAGACTTACTTGGTATGATGTTTCCTCAGCAGAAAAGGGACTTTGGAGAAGCTATTGACTACATTCTTTACTGGAACGAAGAGATCCTAACACCTAATCATCTACGAGAGTTCCGAGCGCGATTCCAGCCAACATTAGGTATATGGATCAATTCGGAGAGCGATAAGGAAAACTCAGGTAATAGTAAAACTGTTGAGTTTCCCACTCCCAACCTTTTAACTAAAGCCAGAGACAAACTCTATTCAATAGATAGTTAATAAATTTAATAAAATATTCTATTATATAATTAATAACTGTCTATATATTTAGATTTTTGATATAAATATATTTATATAATATAATACTAAAAGAGATTAATAGTAAATACTAGTATAAGTCTTATAATGTCTTATCCCTTCTTGTAATTGTATTCTCGACCTCATCGATCTTTATTCTCCGTCCATGGCCTTTGAAGCGACTCATGATCCCCTGCTCCTGACCTTCGGTCTTCAAGAGAATACTAAGTTTATTTGCCATTTTCTTATCATCTGTGATGTCATTTGAAACAATCGATAAGTCTAATGTGAGTTTGAAAGCGTGTTTGCATGCAGTCATTGTAATATGAAGGATGTTTTCCCTGACTTGCTTGACATTCTCCCAGTAAAAGACGCCGAGGCCCAAGATTGTAGATATACCAATAGACACAAGGACTAGATTTCTCACTGTCAGTGGGATAGTCACCTAAGGTTCAGTAAAACTGAGGACTGACAGATAATGTAGGAAGCCCAAGCTGGAGCTTGTTGAAACGAGGCAACGTCCAAAGCAAACAAGGAAGACAGGAACGATAGTGGAAGCTGATTTCAACCGTCAGTATCTTCTAAAAGCCTGCTGTGTTGTTCTAAGGATGCGTCTTACGAACAGAACAGTTGCAAAAGTAAAAGTCATAACAGTTTTTTCTTGTCTAGTGGCTTCGGTCGCTTGACGATTAGCAACCTCACTTTGTTGAAGTGAAAGAGTTGTGTTGATCTTTTGGCCTTGGGTCAGAAACTCCAATGTCATCTTGGGTAAGGATCAAAGTCCAACTTACCGCCAACTATATTCTCTCGGCGATGGAATCAAGTTCCCGCAGATCCTTGACGACATAGGTTGACGAAAACCGTGATTCATCCACGTCCTTGCTAGCAAGTCTTTCATGTACGGTCTGTTGGTATTAGGCCACGGGCTTACGGATGTTGAGCTCATCGCAGACGTCTTTGATATCACAGTAGAGGTCTTTAGCTTTCTTCTCGAGGCGGCACCGAATATACTTGGCTGAATCTTAATATATTAGACTATAATAGTCTCAAACCAAGGCGCCGCTGAATTACTGCTCTAGATTGTATTTTCTTGAGCAGGGAGTAGCCGACGAGCGACTCGTCATGGATCTTTAGCAGCTGGAAAATAATGCTAACTCGTCGTTAAGGTAATGTTGAGGTTATATATGGCTACCAACGAGCTCATTCGCGGTATTGCACTGTAATGTATAAAGGATTGTATTGATTATGGATCTAGCGAGCACTCCAACATCTTTTATCTATGCACAAATCTCTGCGTATGTGATTAGTGTATGAAAGATAGTTCGTAGCGTCTTGACTATATTTCGGAATACAAAGATATTATCCATACTCTTCTTTGATGGCAAGGGATAGTAATGCTTTCCTAGGTAGAGATTAAGTGAACTTAAATATTTAGGAAAAATAAGAGAAAAAGCCTTAAAAGCTTTATAACGAAAGACAAGACCAAGAAGAACATATAGACTAAGTAATAAACTCTTATTAAAGATGATCTCAGGAAGCATAAAGGTATAGCTATACGTTATGTTCAGCATTGTATAATACTAATGCGAATTAGAGCAGAAAGACACCTATATATTTTTAGCACTAAGAAGTCTCTTAGTAAATCGGAGACTGAGTTTAATCAGAAGATAGTGGGGGCTGCCTGGGCTAACTTCTGTATCACGCTGTAGGAAGAATACAAGATCGCCGTAGCGCAAGGAGAGTGATATACTTGGCCTGGAGCTACTAGGGGCAATAAAAGCAGGAAAAGGTGAACATAAATAAAATACCCTCTAATCCAGAAACTCTTTTTAATTATACTTAAAGCCATTTTGGCTTACTTCTTAAGATACTTTACTATTATATATTAATTCTTTTATTATTTATTTATAATATATAACTATTAATTGTAAGCTATATAATAATATAATAATTATAAGGCTTTATATAAGATTTTTAAATAAAGATAATTAAAATTGAAATTCTTAAAGAATATTAATTAACTTAAAGAATGTAAAATTAAAAGGTAAAGATATTAAAGCTTTTCTATTTAACTTTTTATATTATATAGTAAAAGTAAATGTAAAAAAATATAGCTGTTTTTTTATTAATAAATAAAATATAGATAAAATTAATACTTTAGAAAGGTTACATTTTAGTATTACTTATACTAAAGGGTTAATAGAAGTAATTAACTTAATGCTTCAGAACAGAGCTAATATCACAAATGCAGACAATAGCGGATAGACACCAGTTATCACGGGAACATTGTATGGATACGTCAAGGGAGTCAAGCTACTTTTAGCTGTCAGAGTCAGGAGCAGTTTTTAGACAGGGCAGGTTCTTCCCCAGAGACGTGCTTTGCACAAGATCAAATTAGCCCGATACGCATTACCTTAGTATCGCGTATGTTGTGAAGATGCTGGTCAATTGTGTTCTAGATATTATACATTATGTTAAATGTATTAAGTTTACAGTTTTGAATTTGCTTGTTTAAAATAATATTTTGGGATATTTATTTGATTGGATTGAATGTTAGGGCAGCGCTGCTCTATAGGCTAAGCTAAAGGGTATCTACATATATATAAGATAAAGTATAATTGGGAAAGCTATTAAAATATAGCACGACTTATATATGTTAATATCTGTGGAAGCTAAAGTAGTAAAGAAATGTCTGCTTATTTAAATCGCTAGTTAAGTTCTAGCCAAGGTAAATTGCAGTTTTTATATAGAACTTTAGTTCTGTGTAAATAGGCTTTATTACCTATAGTATATATAAAATCAACCTCTAGATAAATACACCTGTAATAAAATATATAATAAGTAAGATTTACTTTATATTACTAATATCTTTTAGTAAAATAGTAAAAAACTTAAAGGAAAGAAAAATAAAGTCAAGCTTATATATCTTAAAGAAATTCTATAAGGTAGTAATTAATTAATTAGTTTTATTTTAATATAGTTATATAGTAAAGATAATATTAATTAACATATATATATGAGTATATATGTATAAAATAATATTATATAGACTTTAATTAGCAGTATGTTACTCTTGCGAGTTAGATTGCTAGCTGATATAAACTTTAGTTATTTATTATACTTATAGAGGTTTGGCTATAAAGTCCTTGCCTGAAAGAACTATAGCTAGTAGACCTAATTATTACAGAATATATTAAATACATTAAGCGAGAAGCCAGGTGCTGATTATAATCTTATTATAGGGGTTTTAATAAGCAATAAATACTTAGTCAGTTACTTAAACCCCTATAGCTATAGGCCTTCAATAGAAGGTTCCTTTTATAATAACCTAAAGCTCTTATACCTCGAAGTACCCGACAAGGGTCCGTAGTTATGGCGTAAGTTCTTCTGAGCAAGAACTTTACGACCTATCCTCTGTACAATGCAAACTATCACATCTCGTGACTACGGCTTTAGTAGCTCTAGGCCAATTGGCTATGTCGAGCAAGAATCACGTGAAATTCAATCAAAGCCAGCTCCACTCAGCATCGAGCAGTGATACATTTACACCTTGAGAGAGCTCATTTGTGGATGCATGTTTCAGATTCTGCCTTATCCCGATCCTGTACTGCAACCCCACAATCACCGTTGCCAGAGTTTATAGGTAGTAAGATCCACAGGCCGGGTTGCTGAAGTCTGCAAGGAATGCTCCTAGAAATCACGTCTGTACTTTCCATGGCCCAATGGCTATCTTTTCTGCCTCCTCCCTGGCGAATCCAAGTTACGTCAAATTGGTGGTCCGTCACGAATGGTCATACTTGACTCCAACGCTCCCTCCATACGGGGCAAAGTTGCCGGTTAGCGTCGATAAAGTAGATCAGCTGTTCCATCAATATCTTGACTAACCTTTTCAAGTTAACTTAAAGTTGTTTGCCCCTTCTTGCCCCGCACATAATGTGATAGCTTAACGCCCTTGGCTGAAGCCTAAAGCCTTCGAACTCTGTCTTGACGAATGGAAGGCGAGCTCCTCAGGCGATCTCCTCGTATCAGTTCTTAAGCCTGTAGACCGCTATTTCTGTTGGCTCAAGTGGCGGAATGACCGAGCCTAACAGGAAGATCAGTCGGTAATGTGCACAGGGTGTTGCGATGTGTCAGCGGTTTCCAAGCGAAGAGTGTCACATCGTGGTCTACAAGGATCATCACTGAAACCCTCCGATCAGACTGCCACACTCAAGACAGGGGTTATGAAGTTAATTGTGTGATAAGTAAAGATCGAATAAAAGTCTCATGTTACTGAAAACACACGACGAATAAACCCAAAAGTCCTTTGCAGGTTGTCCCTCTTTTATCGCTTCAAATCCATTAAGCCTTTGTAGCCTGATCCCAAATCAATAAAAGAAACGCCCAATGCCCTCTGTCATCCCGCAAGCTGTTTTTTTCTTTGTGATTGATACTAGTAAATGAATGGCTGTGTCCGAAAGATCACCTCAATGTGGTAAGGCTGGCCTTTGTGCATTAATGCGACGCATGATCGCCACAAATTCGAACGATAACCATTACTGGTGAGTATTGGTGAAGAGACTAAGCCATTAAAACCTGGCTGAGGCGTCTCATCTATCCAGCTGAAGGGATAGACAAAGACTGCTTGGTTCTCGATAAGCTGGCGTGCTTCTTCATTGGTAGGTCCCCGAGAGACGAGTCGTAGTTCTCCAATGAGGCATTTATGCAGGACGTATGCGGCATCTTGAGGGGTCTCAATGGCCCTGTGGCAAGTAATTTGCAGTTCAAGGCTATGATGTTCCATGTTTGTTTGTTAAGATAGCACTTGCAACGAATTTGTGAAGATGCTAAGAGAAATAGATATGCCTGATTGCGTTAAAAGATTCGTTACCTATGCCAGAGGAGAAACCGCTTCCTTTAAAAGCTCGGAAGACAATAAATGTCTGTATCGCAAATGCTCAGCATTTTCATCACCAACTGTCACATCTGCATTGAGCCACGGGCGCTTAAAATATGATACGATTCGCAAGGCTGAGCACCCTGGTTGCTGAAGCATAATTTTTCGAGCAGCTCGCTCAACTTTCGCCAGGATAGCCAAGTCTCCTCCCATCCAAAAAGGGAAGCCAAATCCATTGCCAAGGTCGAGGGGGATGCCCGGTACTATTTCCCGGCAGCAAAACCACCATTGGTCTGATGTGAGAGGCCCAGTTTTAGTAATTGTCTTTACATCATTGGGTGCGGGTGTAATTGTAGATCATCTGATCCGCTAGTGGTCGGATTGGCGAAGGCTGTCTTGCAGCCAGGATGAAACAAGAAGAAGCGAACATGGATCTACGACTTACAGAGCAACACGGGTAAATCTTACCGTTTTCCGTGTGGTGTGAAAAGGATTAAGGTTCCTGTCAGAGCTCTGTCGCTTCGCGTAGGCAGACAGGGGTTGATCAGGCAGCCAGCCATCCATGATTTTCAGGTAGCACCAAGTCGAGACCTGAATGTCTCACCCTCCATTCCTCACGGCGTCATAAGAGGGAGGTTGGGGTCTTGGTCAAAGCCATATCGGTAGAAGTAACTGCGTTGCCGTGGCAGATCGAATATCTCTATAGCCGATTTTGTCTAGCTTAAAGACGTTCGGAGAATAATAGAAGAGACTGACTGCAAGGCACTTTATTGACAAGGTTAGCTTTCAGCTGCATCAGCCTCAGTAGAAGCAGTACTCAATTAGAGATGTACGTACATGAGTATAGCCGGATTTGGCAAGCTCAGTGTTAGAAAGTTTGGTATCCCAGTCGCCGAAACGGCTCGGCTCTTCTGGGTTCCATGGTCATTGACGTTGAGATCTGCGTCGGTCACTCGGCCTGAAAAGACAGCCAATCCTTGCTTAGTCGTTCGATGACCCTCCTTCACTAAGCCCTTGTCATCTTCCACTGGCTAATTAGCTCGATTGGGCGACGGTCAGTTAGAATTGTCGCGATAGCTATGCAAAGAACTCACGTATATGGCCAGGTAATATAGGAGGCAACAAGTCACTACTACGAATCTTACTCAAAAACATGATGGAAAGGAGGAGATCAAGGGTTGGGGAGTCACCACAGAAGAGTTCTGTTTTGCCATCTTATCTTGGCTTTCTTATTGTATGGATGACACTACAACAGAAATTGACCGTCCCTAGGAAAATGGAACAAGCCCTGTGGATCTCCGTTAGTTGATCAATAGCCTATTTAAGTAAGATTATCTATGAGGCTGCCCTTTCCCAACCGCTTTACGCGTGATCAAGACTTGATCTTGTTATTGTGTTGGATCGGCCCAAACGTCAATCACGTCTCTCTAGCCGAAATAAACCAACACTTTTTCCTCGCTGGAAGAGATCTACCAAAGTAGCACTTGTCTATTACATTCAATACGCATTCAGTCTGAGCAAATGTTGTTCGTCGGTATTTTGACCACCAATTGCCTTTTACCTGTCGGCCGTTTTCATCAACAAGAGGACGTTCCTGGTTACTGGGGTGCATAAGGTCCGACGTTGCCCCGCTGATGTGAAGCCTAGTTCCGCTAGCGGAAATCCAATCCTTGCCAGGGTTGCGATCTTATCGCGATTGACAGCACTTCGCTAAGGAATTACGCACGGTTGCATCTGAGACATGCCACTAGAATACCCTGTAGCATACGTCACCGTTAACCTTGAATACTGCGTTCACCTTCCTTTATCATCACACTTTCTTGGCATAAAATTGTTAAGAAAGTGGTCCTATCGACACCAAAAAATCCTTAACAAGAAGTAGACAGGTTGGATCTGGGGGGTACTACCCTAGTACAGAGGATCGCCTAGTACGGAGGAGGCTTTGTAGGAGTCAGTAACAGCGATCCTTCAATGGCTACAGTATTGCTTCCATGAGTTTCCATGGATTTCAGCGCTACAACCTTCACAGCCGGCTAGGATCGGGAGAGATATTCTTCTTGCCGATGTTGGCTGCCCCTCCAACCTAGCCGATAAAACGTACTACCGTATGACTCATGACAGTTGTTCAGAGGTACTAGTGTGAAGATAGAATTCCCAAATCCCGGCTAGCTCTACTCAGCATCTAACAGCGTTGGAGAGTTTGACGTAATCGACGATCGCGGCACTGAATCATGGCCGTGGTTGTGAGTCTGCCTGGCCGTCTGCGTTGTTTTGGTTTCTATGGTAGTTGATAGGCTCGGCCCTCCAATCAAGCTTTCAACCTGAAAAGATTGTTTCCCTTTGTCGTTTGGGGTTTTCTTCTGTTGATGTTCGTTTGGCGACCATGTACGGAAGTCATCGAATGGAGTGGTTTCCTTCCTGCCCTAAAACCTCGTCAATCTTTGATATGCAGTGTTTAGCTAACGACTCACAATTCTGTTGATATAGTGAGACAAGGTTTGTCCAACGGAGATACGCTCGCCATCGTTGGATCTTCTCTCGTACGAGCCGATGCAATGATCGATTATCGCTGGTACTAGTTCAGACGCGGTCGCAGGCTGTGCTCCACTACCGCCGTATTCTCCCTGTTTGCTTAGAGAATTCAGGATCTCTTCGACAAGTAAATCAGGGCTGCCACCTAATGGTGATGAGGTAGCTGTAATGACACAGTCTTTGGGGTTCCGTTAGCTCAAGACTTGTTCGAGGCCATATTTAACCTACTTGTTGAAAAAGCCCAGATCCAGACTTGGTTAACACGTACAACTGTCCGCTGATTAGGCTCTCTCTCAATGCCCATATCCCCTGCTCTCTCATTCTCTCTGAGATACTTGCTCACAATCTGGCTCTCATTCCTACAGCTCTGGTCGTTTATGGCTTCGTTGTCTTCTCCAGCGAATTGGTAGTACCGTTCATCAAGAGTTGGCGAACCGTGTTGTTGTTCATCCTTCCCCTTGTACGTATCCAACAGCTCTTCGTAATGATCATGTCCTTGTTTTAGATCCCAGTCGTGTGAGAGTAGTCTCGAATCCCAATGTCTACAATAAGTAAAATAGGATAGGTATGGCATCTAGAAGAGGTTATTAGTCTCTAGAAACCTAGACAGATGTTCAACAAACATAGATGGTAGATGCAGACACGAATTCGTGAGACTTCTTTGGAAGCTGGTCAGAATTGCAGTCCCAGTCATTGTAGATCTTCTGATTCTCTGTCTTCGAGTCGGCGAGACCGGTCTCGCTCTCCGCAGCTACCGATCCCCGACTTCCATCTTCCGTTTTTTCCGTTTCTGTGAGTGTAGTAGATTCTGTTGTCTCTTCTTCTTTTAACTGGAGGTCCGTTGACTTCTCCGTCGGTCTGATCACAGACCGGGGCCTCATCATTCGTGAACGAGATTCTTTGTCAGGGTTTCAACCCAGCTATCTCGGAAGAAAGACCTGACTTTGTAGTAGTCGCGAGTACGATAACGTTCATGTGACATGATTGTGGTGAGAGGATCCTGGGAAATAATGTTAGTATGACTTCTGCCCATATGTTCTACGTTTAGCTCTGAAAATGCTATTAGGACACCGACATTTATCCAAACCATCTATCTCGAGTCAGCGGCCTATCCAGTCAGATTTGCACTGTTGCCTACCTTGGTAGAAGGTAAATGAACCCATGTGAGTTTGAGGTTCTCTTTGGCGTATAGATTGCTGTTGAAATGCATTGATCCTCTTTGAGTCATGCCAAGCAGATTCCTGACTGCCGTCCCCACTACTTCTGTAGGTCTTGGATCTTAAACAACTTCCTTTATCGGTTGATTTCTTCTAATTCTACCTGATTCCCCTTTCGCTTTGAAGAATGCTATAACTGTGGCCTCGGCCGCTTGGACTATCCGCCTGGTATTTGGTCCAGGTACGGGAGGTATGTAATCGACTTCGTCTCTGTGCGTTTGAGATATCTGTGCAAAAGGGGAATCCTTGAGAATGTCCTGTAAAGTACCCAAGATGGTAGGACTTTTTACCGCTTTGCTTGCCTCGACTCCTAACTCCTTTCCGCATTGCCTATCGCGTCTTTCTCCTGTTTCCCGAGGTTCGGGATCATTTGAATTTATGCTTTGAGCTTGCAATTGTCTTTGGGTGGACTTAACTCTTTATCGAGACGAAATAATTTGTTTTGTTTTTTTGTTGATCTCGAAGATAAGATGCTCGTTTTCGCGACATATCACAAGACCCTGCAATGTTAGATAGTGTTGCGCCCGCCCGACTAGTCGACCCATTCCGCACGACGTTCTAGGCACCTCTGACTGCTCCCATGTTCTTGGGCGTTCGTTGAGAGTTCGTGATAAGAATCCAGATGACTTGGACAAAGAGTTCGCAAGATGGCTCGTGCTCGAGTTCTTGAGGGGTTATTGACTTGGACGTTGTCAGCAATGCCTCATGGACCATCCTACCGATGTCTTCAGCACGAACAGAGTCATAGATAAGTTTGGACAAGACATTTGGAAGTCTTTCGTGTGCCGCCCGCTGGATCGGACCCCAATTGTCAGGTCCAGTGACTACAATTTCGCACTCGCTTGGCATCTCACAAAATAGTAAACCCAGAATATCAAAGGGCTTAATCATTTTAGCCGCCATTCCGATGACTTGAAGCTTTCCACCGTTCTTCCAAAAAGGCGCTTCCTTGACTTCCTGTGGCGAGCAGCGATTCCATGGCAGCGAGCGGATGCTCACCCAGAAGCGCAGAATAAATTGGGCTTTGCTTCCAGTCTCTCCAACAAAGAGTATCTGGTCGCATCAAGTCGAGGAGTTTTTCAGCATTTCCTTTGTGCACAGCTATCGCTGCATTGTGCAGAACTGTGCAGCCGTACTCAGCGATTATGGTTGGATCAGCTCCATATCGCATCAGAAGCTCAATGACGGATACATATTGTCTAGGCGAGGAGTCCCAACAGCGTTTCACGGATTCTGAATCTTCGAAAGAGTCGCGATCAGGTTTTATCAGATTCCGTTCTGGTGTCCGTTTTCTCCACCCCGAGCCGTAACCACTAGCGAGATGCAATTGAGTGCTTCCTTCATCGTCTGTAGCATTTATATCTGCTCTTCTTTCAAGTAGCAACTTGACGACACGCTCACTCCCTACTAGGCTTGTAGCGTGCAAGGGAGTTCTCCGATTCTCTGCTTCGGCATCAACCTCGACCACTGGTAATGGTATCTCTGGTAACAGAAGACTAACGATTTCGTCTTGATCATGGAAGCAGGCGACATGCAATGGTGTCCATCCAGGGGCATCTGGACAGTCAGGGTCAGCATGATCGTTTCGCCATCTAGCATCGCAATCTGCGCCAGCACTGATCAGCTCAGAGACAATTCCGCAAGACCCCTGCATGCTGTCTACATGGAGAGGAGTATAGTGACACTCATCAGTTATTTCCAAGTAACCGTCTCCTTGCACTGGACAGTAGTGGTAGATGAGCTTGCCCCAGCTGTCTCAATCATGGCAGAAGGAGACTCCGGAATGCAGGAATAGACGTTTGTATGAAATAGTATGGTGTGATTTGTGCTGGTGTTCAAAGATTTCTAGCGACTGTTTGGGCTGGGCAGGTGTTATACAACCCTCCTTACTTGTTCTTGTTGTTTTCAGCTTGATGATTCTTCGCAAAAAAGCCTCAATGAGAAACTCGTGTAACTTCGGTTCCTATCGTACACTATTGGTTTAAACTCGACTATTTCCAATCGCTTGCAGGAGTCGAGCTCTTGTAGTACCATAGTACTCGAATGGCTGTTTGGTATTGGTTGCATAACGCGAGTGCAGCCTGGTCATGGCGTCAGAAGGCTTGAGATGATCTTGTCCCTCATGTTGGAAATACTCCTTTTAGGAGCTTCATGAACCACACGGCTTATCTCTTCGGAAAGCAGGAGGAAAGAGAGAAAGAGTAGTAGTGAGACTAGTTGAGTTGAACGAATTTGACAAGTAGTCTTTCGCAAACATGACCATATAATCCCAGCTGCATGGTACTATCGAATCTGAGACTTGTGTCAAATTACACATGTTTCACTAATCACTGCACACAGCATGTATCCGTTCTGATGACCATATGATATTATCATTCCCAGAGATCTACCTACTACAGCTCTTTGCCTACACAATACTTACCATTCTAACGACACTATCGACGTCTCTTCCCAAATGTGCAGCTTCAAAAGACCGACGGTAGCTCTCAAGCTGATCCGCAGGTAAACTTGCTCCAATATTCTCCCACTTTGAAACCTGCCCAACAATCTTACATTTTCCATCGTCACTTCTCCGTATGAGAAAAAGAGTTGATAGACCCGGAAAAGCGCAAATTGCATCCTCAACAGCTGCTACTGCGTCACCGTGAAGTAACTGTCCCACTGTTCCATCTTGTAGCACAAAGTTACTACACCCAACCAAACTCTGTTGAAAAATTGGGTCTGTGACCATTCCATATGCGCCTTGCAACTGTTTTTCTGTTCCAAATCTTGTCCCCAGTGCGGACAGTGGTTGACCATGGATCATGCACACATAAGCCATCATGACTCTCTGCACGATGATGGGATTTTGAGTCAACCGCTCTTCGGTGTATATGTCTGACAGATGAAACTTGAACCACTCGGTCATGACTTCCATGCGAGCAACTCTTCTTATAGCTGCTGCAACTTTGACCACAGCCTCATCAAATTGCAGAAACGCCGCCGGCGATACGGCACCAGTATCGGGATCAGGAGTGATAGGCTTGCAGACAGACACACATTGGCCAAGGGCGATAGCTGGCATGGTGAGAGTCCTACCATCCTCAGAAACATTGAAGCACTTCCCAGGACTGGGAGTTAAATTGGACCTTGCTGTCCAGCTATTTCGGGGATCTGGTGTCCACGAGGGAACGGTTTGGAGGTTCCCGACAGTTCCCAGGTTCAAGATGCGGATATCTTGAGTTTTCTCAAGAACGAACATTGTAAATTTGTAGCAGAGTTCCTCGAAAGACTGTGTGTAGTCCGGCTGAAGTGCTGAAGGTAGAGGATCACAATCCAATAGGCCAATGAGTGCGTACAAACGATCATGAGCCACCGTAGCTTCCAGTTCTGTCGTCTCATTGAGCAACTTCACGATGTCTAGAGCGCACTGCTTTTCCTGACTCGCGGTGTCTTTTGCTTCTTCTGGGGTGTTTTCGCTTCTGGCTTGTAGAATGTTCTTGTACACCAGCTCAATGGCTTTGAACCTGACCGGGTTCTCCGCCATGAACGAGTAGAGCAGCTGTCCATCCTCCGATGGATTCAACATCAAGACCCAAGTCTTGAAGAAGATCTCGTACCCCAGCTCATGAGCTCCGCATAGCAAGATCGGCTGTCTCTTTGCTAGGACAGCTTCTTGAAGAATCCAGATCCTTCGGAACCATGGGCGATGACCAATGGATCTTAAAGCCTTCCGCACAGACTCGACTTCAATTGCGGCTGTCTCAGCAAAACGTCCGGACTTCATGAATGCTGTGATTCGGTCATCTTCAGACAGGTCTTGACTGGCTGAATCTGCAGGTGACTGGAAGTGCTTCAGCTTCTCGGCCAATCTGCAAACATGGCTTTCCTCATCATTATCAACCGGGCCCAAACACGCCAACACACGCTCACATTGGCCGTAGATCTCTGACATGCGGGGAACTTGAATTGACTTTTCAGTCTGGTCATTCTGGTTGATGCAAATGGCGTCTACCCAGAGCATTGCCTTTTCACTGCCGTAGCCCTGAAAAACATGACGGCGATACTGATAAAGAGCATTGTACAAGTTTCTTGTGATGCTGAATGGCTGATCATTCAGAAGGATGGTGGCGGGGTTTTCTCTTGCACCCCAAACGTAAGACAGAGCCCAGAATCTTTGCAACGTGCGGGATTTAACGGTTCTGAGTTCGACGCGTATCAAGCCGGTGTTGCCAGGTTCTACGTGCAATAAGCGTAACTCGTCGGATTTTAGGGGCTCGTAAGGAAAGAGAGCAAAAGGTTGAACATCCATGGTGAGGTCGGTGAAGATGTCATGATTTCTCTCCTCCTGGTTTGCCCCGCCCTGACAAGTCTCCACTGACATTTTCACCCCTGCAAGTCCAGTCTCAACGTACATATCGGTAATCAAGGTGAGTAAGACAAGGAAACTTGCCATCTAAAACACGGTAAATGGCTTTCAACAATCATTTTATCACGTTATGGCTAGATCATTGAATGACTGTCTGAAAAGGACCAATTGCCAGTGTTTCATTTTGTTCCCATCTTTATCTATATTCAGTCTTGAGAATGCTTCGTTTTTGTGAGCCTTTGTTCTCTACGGCGGTTGCTCAAAAACAAAGATCTAGCAGCTCTTCGCTGTGAGGTTACGAAAGTGAAAAGGGCTCAAGTCAACGTCAACGCCTATAAATTTCTGACCATCCACCCGGTACTCTCATTTCTCTAGCCATTTCTCCTACAACACATTTCAGCAACTGTCAAATCGAGAACGCGAACTATTCAGAGAACAAGCTTTTATCTTCGCAAATATGAAGATTACATATGGTTTAAAAGAGTCCCTGCGTACATCTCTCCATCACGTAAGTCAATTCCCCGATCTGTCCCAACGCTTCGACGTCTCCAAGGAAGAACTGGGACGTTTAGCCGATAGTCTCGCTTCCTATGGTAGGAGGGCGCCGAGACAGACAAAACTCGCTCATGAGATATACGCATTGAGGACTAGAATTTTGGGACATCGCAGTGCTGAGGAGCCCCATCATCGAAATGAACAGTGCGTACAATGGAATTAACAGGAGTGGTTACGTTTCAGTAGCACAGTCTATACTAGCCATGCGTGATGGGGAAACAATTCATAATCGCACCCTGCAGCGGGAGGCGTTGATGGTTGTTACGGCGTTTGATGCGCAGTGGGGGCGGATGAATGGTATGTGGGATGAAGCCAGGGGCTTTGCGGCACAGATTGAGTTATTGGGAACTGTTGCGCTTGAGGTCAGTGATCCTATCCATTGCTGGACTGGGATCCGTGATACGAGTCTGAGCTTAGCCTGAATAACTGCATCACATTACAGTATCTCATCTTGAACATTTCACTCTTGCAAATTTTATCTCTGGTATTCCCTGCTCTCATTATGTAACCCCTAGGAATTTTCTGGAAAGACGCTGGGCGCGTTTATGTCCGCGGTGACTCCAGTAGTCTGGAAATTCGAGTCAATCGTGACAAGTGAATTAACCGCTGACAAAGTATTCTGAAACTCTTTCACAGCGTTGGCGATTCCCGCTTGTATCGCCTGCTGGTTCGCAATCAGAGATGTTCTGACAGTTCCATCCGCAGCAGCCATCATCGTTGCAACCTGTCCCAGGTTGCTACCAATCGCTGCAAAGGTAGACTGAATCTCTCCCAACGCCCTCTCGACACTCTGTAGCTTATCACACAGGGCCTCATTCTGGAAAGAAAGCAAGTTCACTGCACCAACAAGAGCGTAGGCTGTCTTGTTGGCGTCAGTGCTCTTTTTCGCGATGTGTGCTTGGTAATTATCCCATGCCAATCTTGCATCTCTCTGCTTCTCAACGATAGCGTTTGATCCTGAAATCCAGCCAGCAACAGGCATCCAGATATAAGAAATCGTGGTACTAGATTCCATCATCTCGTGATCCTGCGCAACCAACCGTCAGTGCAGTTCCCATCAACTGTGGCATGTATCTGCCAAAAGGCTGAGCACTTGCTGCATCCGGTAACGAGGACTTACCCAATCTGCCTTCGCAGCCAGAGCTGCTTCGAAGTGATTATTGAGGACTATTAGATTCATGGGAGTTGTCTCATCAAGCGTAGAGATGAAATGGTCACCATCGTTCAAACCGAACTTCTCCACGACGGCATCGATTTCTGTCTTGGTCGCCTGAATCTTGCTTCCTTGCTACGATGAATCAGCCTCATTTATAATCTCTCAATCAGTCATATAGGACCACTTACAGCCGAGATGGTGCCTGCTAAAGCCTGAATACTGTTTGTTCTCTGGTTCACTACCTGGCTGAGATTCAGTAGCATTTCGCTGGCGCTTTGAGCAAGACTTTTGAACTCGGGGTCATTCTCGGAGCCTGGCTCGGAGTATGTCTGACTAGTCAATGTGTTTATGACTCCCTGCAAACTGGACTCTCCCGCACCTGTGAGCTGATCGATGAGAGCTTGGCAAACCATTTGCGTTTCGATGAATATGGTCCCTGCAAGTCTGTCAGCCTTATCGCAGTTCTATTTTCGCAATGCGCTGTCTATGACTCACAAAAGCTCGATAGCGCAAATTGGTTGAAGTCGCTGCAGGCGTTCCAAAAGTCCAGAATCGCAGTTTCTGTTTCCTTCGCGATAGGTAAGCAAACACGTAAAGACTCTACAGCATGTGCGTACCTTGTAGAGAAGGGGATCGAAGTTATTCAATGACTGCAAAGAGGAATTGGGATACAGAGTCTCAAAGGAAGGCGCATCTAAGGGGAAGTTCTGGCTGGCGACGAGGGACGCCCTCAGATCTGACAGCATGAGGTCAGTTGAAGAAGTGCTACTAGGAAACGAGAGTAAGAAGTACCGAGGTAGCCATTAGACTGAAGAATAAAACGAGAGCCCTTTTTGCCTGTGATATTCCCATCCTCATCAGCCAAAAGTAGTAATCTAGTCAGATTGCCTGTTGGGCTATTCAGTGCATTGATCAGAGCTTGTCCAACGTCGGTAGGACTCGTGGAAGTAGTGGCGGTAGACATAGTTCAACGGCAATAAAGATTTCTTTCAAGGGAGATTGTTGAGGAGATGTGATGCCGTAGTCAACAATTAAGTATCGAGCAAACTACGGGTGCACATGCCTTTGATAAGACAATTCAAGGTCTAGAACAAGCCACAACCAACCAAGTGGCTGGGCTATTGAGTTCCAGAACCTATTTTGGCAACCATATCTGAGAGTAATCAGCGCCTATGTAAATAGTTCTGCAATAGTGTCATTTCATAAGCCCAATGCAATTGGAGCTCTATTCGTGAGTGCTAACCGACACGTGATCCGCCTTGACACTTCCAACCAGTACAAAAGGTTTACTATCGCCAAATTGAGAAGCAATTGCATGACCGGCGATGCGCCGTTGAAAATAGCCGGTGACTTGGTCAATCTTGCGTAACCGTCCTTCGCGCATCAATTCCGCCCTCACACCCTCCTTCCAGTGCCGAAATCCGATTATCGACTCGGTACGGCCCGTATTACGGTGCAAAGACCGCTCGCTACTGGGGAAAAAGAAACTGCCGATGGGGGGTAGGCGATCACCCTTGGCACAACTAAAACGGTTAGAGCTGCAGTGCTGCGGCACAATCACATTATCCCCGTGATGATCTGACGTCGATTAACTTTCGCGTTATTGAAGTTAATCATACATTTGAGACGGCTAAGAGTTTGCACTGACGTTGATAAAGTTCGTCTCAAAGTGTAGCGCTTTACTACTGATGCAGAAATCAGAGACTTGTAGTAAGCTTATCTTCTACTGTAATTCTGTCTCACTTCTCATGCCTTTTCCCGCCATCTTTAGCAGACGCTCACTCTCCACTGTTCTCCTGTTTCACAACCATTCTCTTCGTCATCGCATGGCTCATCTGTGTCTCCTCAATTCATTCCGCTCTCCGTCCGCGGAGTCTCCATGGACTGTCCATGCTTGGCTGCCGTGGCCCGTGAGTAAGTGCATGGCGCAGGGCCATTGATACGAATCCAAACAGGCAATGCTTGGCGAAAATCTCGGTTATAATCGTATACACCTATTATCCTATTGGCTCACGCACTCCCCTTCGTGCATGGCTGTACGAGCCTGGCGTTACATTTAAACGGAGATATTCACGGGGTTGAGCCGATATGATGTGTTATTTCGTTTATGCATTGTCGATGTGGTGGTATTTTACAAAGGACTCGGGCTCTCGGGGCCTCAGAAATTCGAGTGACGCCAGTTGGGGTGACACAATAACGGACACAAAGTCCCAGTCATTAATCCACGCTACATGCGCCCCTTCTTTCTGACACGCTGGACTGAGGCCCTGTTATTTTTATGCCCCTCGTCGGGGCTCGCGTCTTCGAGCTCCGGGGAGATGGAGACTGGGTCAATGTACAGAAGAGTAGCATTCTATGCCGATCCTTCTTTTGATATATACCTCGTGGGTGGTATAAGTACAGCATCAATGCCGTGAAGGATTCAAATGCATCATCCCACCATCGGCAGTTCTCCAAGATGTCGACATACGTTGATACCGTTCTCCAGAATCCGCAATATGCGGTTCTTTCTGCGATATCACTTATCGCAATCTTAGTCGTCAACTTCTCTTTCTTCACTCAAGACGAAAAATACCCAGTGCTGATTCCCAAGAAGCCTTTGGAACTGACCGACAGACGGGTGGTCAAGGAGTTCCTCGCCAACAGCAAGAGTCTTCTTGCAAACGCTCGAACAATCTACAAGGATCAACCATACAGGGCTTACACCGAGATGGGCAAGGTTCTAGTTATTCCTCCTTCGTGGGTCGATGCATTGAAGAATAACCGACAGCTCGACTTTCTGACCCCGGCTAAAGATGCAAGTGCTGGTGTTCAAAAGGATGGCTTGATGCTAACGCAAAACAGGACTCTCATCAGTACATTCCTGGTTTTGGCCCTTTTGGATTCGATCCTAAAATGCCAACCGTCATCAACAAGTATATCACAAAGGCTTTGAGTTAGTTTTGTGAGCTCCTCTCTCTCGGCTACTTATTGACCTTGGTCCTCTAGCCAGGATAACTGGTCCCGTCTCTGAAGAATCATCTCTAGCAATCCGCGACTGTCTTACGGATTCTGCAGGTAATTGCCTCGTCTTGCAGTTATGATCACAGGGCTGACAAAACCTAGAATGGCACGCGATTCGACCCCAGGCAGACCTCATCCGCGTCGTGTCCCGCGTGTCCTCTAGAATCTTCATGGGCGAAGAGCTCTGCCGGGATGAAGAATGGAATAGGACCTCAAGCGAGTATACACTATTAGCTTTTGGCTACGGAGGCCATCTACGAGAATACCCCCGATGGCTTCGACCATATATCCACTGGTTTCTTCCTCAATGTTGGGCTATCCGAGCAAAGCTGAACGAGGCGCGAGCCTGCCTTAAGCCCCATATCGAACGCCGAAATGCTATCAAGCAGAAGGCGCTAGCTGAGGGGGAACCATGTCCCTTTGATGACTCACTTGAGTGGTTTGAGAGAGAGTACGAGAAGCATGACCCCGCCAAGGAACAGATTGCTGTCTCAATCGTGGCGTATCATACCACGTCTGACTTACTTGCCGAGACTCTTCTCAATCTCTGTCAGTATCCCAAAGTATTGCAGGAGCTGCGTGAGGAGATCGTTGATGTCCTGAAAGCCGAGGGCGGAATGACTAAAGCAGCTCTGTATAACCTAAAGTTGATGGACAGCGTGGTCAAAGAGTCTCAAAGGATGCGTCCAATCTTGTTAGGTAAGTTCTGTTGACACTTCCAACACATCATCACCCTCTGACAGTTTCTTCAGGTGCTTTCAGGAGGGTCGCGACAGCAGATGTTACGCTTCCCAACGGTGACATCCTCAAGAAGGGCGACAAGATCATTGGAAATATGTCTCACATGTGGGATTCCGACACTTATGACAACGCACTTCAGTTCGACCCATATCGATTTGTGAAGATGCGTCAGACCGGCGACGACAAAAAAGCGCATCTCGTCAGCACCAGCGCTGATCATCTTGGCTTCGGGCATGGCTATCATGCATGTCCCGGACGCTTCTTCGCTGCGAATGAGATCAAGATCCTCTTGTGCCATCTGCTGCTAAAGTACGACTGGAAGTTGCCTGAGGGTTGTAAGCCACAACCATCTTTCTCGGGCTTCAAACTGCTGGGCGATTATTCTTCAAACCTACTGGTTCGACGTCGCAACGAGGAGTTGGATTTCGATTCTCTTTCCAGCTCATGATGTCGCCATTCATCGCCTCTGGACCAATTGAGAATACTACGGGTTGAAGGCAGGATGGGGTTATTTGTATACTAGTCTCACCAGGATTGGCAATATTCATTTTATATCGCTCTTTTTAAAAAGTTACTCGTCAAATGACCATTTCGTCCCGATCCATTATCGTAAATACAATACGCGCACCGAGCCAAATACGAGGAACCAATCAGAGGGTCCGAAAACTCTCCATTATAAACAGATACGAGGATGAACCTCGCGAATTTCTTCTGACTCTTGCTTCCTAGCCAAAGTATAACGGGCTATCGGGGTCTTTGACTGTACCGAGACCAGGATTTTCGGAGTCATGACGCTGCACTGTGTTCGGTAGTTGATCTTGCGATCCGATATCCTGGCACGCTCGCTACTTAGCGCATTCGATATAAAGCTGGATTCCTACCCAGTACGTAATGCGATAAATATTATATTTAATTTTACAGATATCATTACGAACCAGACTCTCGAAATCTCACCAGATTCGACAGATCATCATGAACATCGACTACTATGGCCGCATCGCGGAGAGTCTCCAGTTCGACAACATGCCGGTTATGATCGCGACCAGCGCATGCTTCGCAATCGGCTTTCTCCAGTACACATACGCCATACGACTCCTCATCCGCGAAGGCCAAGGCCCTATGCCCTTCTGGATGCAAACCTTCTACGTCGCCCACGAATTAACATTCGTCTATCTCTTCGCCGAAGCAGCGCCCCGCTACGATTACCACTGGTTCTTTGTCTCAACCTCATTCTCACTAGCGGTATGGGCGTTTCTTGAGATGTTCTGCATGTGGTATACCATCCAAAGTCCCAAAGACCGCATCGCCACGTTCTCGCCACTCTTTGGACGACAGCCTGCTACTTCATCTATCTTGACGTACACCTTCTTCCTGCAACTCGCCATGTTTGCACTAGTCTGGATATTGATCGAGTTTCTTGGTGCTGGTAGCTTCATGCTCATAGGAGCGCTCACCAATGTGCTTTTGATCATCGGGCCGACACATGAGTATCTGTCTCGTGGTTCACGGAACGGCCTGTCCATTGGCTTCTGTCTCACGAATGTGGCTTGTGTTATATGGACGTTTGCCCCGTTCAGCTTGGGCGCCGTTGTTCTGCCTGAGATTTTTGATCAGACGGTCATGTATGTTGCGGGATTTATCTTGTTAGCATACTCTGTATGGTTGACGACTGTTGTGGCGTCTTATCCTCCCAAGACAGCTACTAAGGGACAGCCGACACCAATCTGGTAGGGGATTTGGAATGGTATTCATTACTTGATCCAGAGATGACTTTCGAAATTCTTTGTATTATGGTACAGTTATTGAAACACCCTGAGTCTTCATTTGCAAGCTTCAACTATCCTCTATAGAATCACTCCGCTCCAGTAGCATAAATCCCATCTCTAATAAGCTGACTCAACTTCTTATTCGTCTTAATGTACCGGGCCAGATCACGTCTCTTTTCAACCAACAAATCCATCACAATCCTTCCAAAGACCAATTTCCCAGAGAAGTTCAGATGAGTGCGATCTCCCTCAATCTCATTATACTTGTCGGCATTCTCCTGTCCAATAGCGTTGACGTACTTGGTGCTTGCGGTGTTAAGATCCAGGTACTTTACACCAGCCTTGTTCGCAACAGCAATTGCTGCATCGCGCTCGTTGCTAAGGTTCTCAACCACCTTGCCGTCCTTGAAAGTACGACGGGTAAGTGATGTAACGATAATCTGCCAAAATCAGTCACTGCACCAGAATTCCAAGGTCAAGCAAGCTTACCGCAGTGCCTCCAGCCTCTTTAACCTCCCCAATCATAGTAGTAAGGTTATCCGAGTACTGCTCCAGCGTAAGAACCTTCTGATCATTATGTCCAAACTGAATTGTGACAATAGCTTCATGATCCTTCTTGTGACTCTTGACATTGTCAAGAGCAGTATCCCATAAGCCCTGGGATCGAAAAGATACAGTCGTTGCGCCGTTCTTGGCGATGTTGATACCAGCTGCGGGTTTCTTGGTGCTGTTCAGAAGGGCATCACCCCAGCCTCCGCCGGTGGCAACGGTAGAGTCACCCGTCAAGATGAAGAACGGCGACTTCTTGGCCTCAACACCTCCGAAGAGGGTCAGGACGCTTGCAGCAAGGGGAAGAAACTTCATAGTGAGAAAGCAATAGTGACAGAACTTGACCGATGAAATGAACAGATCTGTCCCCTCAGTGAACTATATACCTTCATATCCGGCAAGTCTGTCCAATCACTTAATGTCTTGCAGGCATTGCAACAGCTCAAATAATTCCGCCAATAATCGTTATTCTACGAAAGTTTGGGGGCACGACAAGGCACCCCGGATCTTCAAAGCTTAATGCGCCAACTCCATGTCGAGCCGTTGGGGTTAGTGCGGATCTCCACGCTCCGTTTTACTAGGGTAGCCGATTGGTACAACTTACGTACCGGCAGTACTTCTCGGGTCTTGATACCCCGAGTCTTTTCAGAGCGATACAGGATAGTTATGTTCCAGGTTGGATCAACAACATAGTGAAATTTTTTACTCAAGGGCCTCCTGGTCTACCGGTTCTTTTATTCTTGACTGGGTATCACCAGCCCTGATCTCCATTTTCTTTTCGTTCATTTACACGTTTCAGACTTCCTTAAACATTAAGCTCAGCAGCCTTGGCCTTCTGGATAGAATCCTGATAAGGCGCAAGCTTCTTCTCCAGCTTGCCCCCAGGTCCACAGAACTTGTCAACCAACTGCGCGCTGCGACCAATGTACAGCTCGGGCTTCATCATGCCATCGAGATCAGCCCAGATAGGCTTGAAGAACTCGGTCTTCTTGATTCGCTCAACAAGATCGTTGGACTTTCCGAGGCTCTGGACCTGGTGGGATGCTTCGAAGGACAGAACGCGGATTTGCTCGTGAGCCCTAGTTTTGTTAGTGGATGGTGATTGTGGTTGGTGTTGGGACTTACTCTTGTCGGGACACGCCCATTGCAACGAGGCGCATAATAATGTTCTCGGTGATCATGAAGGGAAGCTCGGCCATGATGTTGGAGTGGATCTTGAGGGGGAAGACGACGAGACCCTCTGTGACGTTCTGAAGGGTGATGGCGACGGCATCGGCGAGGAGGAACATCTCAGGGATGTCGATTCGTCGCTGGGGTCTAGTTAGAGACGTCTTAGGAACAAAACAAGGGTACTCACGCAGGCGGAATCGTCCAGTGATCGCTCCATCCACTGAGCGGAGTGGGTGCTCATGTAGGTAGCGGCCTTGGACTGCAGGACTCGGGCGAGACTGGCAATTCGCTCGGATCGCATGGGGTTCTGCTTGTAAGCCTACCGGGGCATTAGTATGTAGTCAAGCTCGCAGACGAGTATGACTGACCATGGCGCTGCTTCCGATTTGACCCTTCTCACGGGGCTCGCCGACTTCCTTCATGAAGGCGAGATGTCGCAGGTCCGAGGCGATCTTGGTGACGGTGGTGCCGAGGCCAGTGACGGCGTTGGCGATGAGACAATCGACCTTTCGGGTGCTGAAGAAGTATTAGTATCAACAAAGAATCCAGCTGCATCGTCAGACTTACTATGTCTGTGTTGAGATCTGGAAATTGTTAGAAAAGTACTATAAAAAGAATATCATGCACTTACGTCGTAGCACTCCTCGAAGCCAGCCTTTTGGCAGAGCAGCTCATTGAGCTTATCGCACTTGTCATGATCACCACCGAAACTAAGAACGTCAGAACTTATCCCCAGCAGGAATAAATGACCGACTCACATCTCGAGGAAACTGGCCTGAGTACCAGTAGTGCCCTGCGCACCACGGAACTTGAGCTCAGCTCGCACGCGTTCAAACTCATTTAAATCCATCAAGAGATCCTGCGCCCAACCCGCAGCTAAACACCGTCAGAACACAATTCATCTCCCGACTCAGAAAGAATAACTAACCTCGCTTGCCGACGGTGCTGATCTGCGCAGGCTGGAGATGTGTGAAGGACAGAGTTGGCTCGTTCTTCCACTCGAGGGCGAACTTCTGCAGGTTGTACAGAACCTTGGCGAGCTTGGGGATGAGAAGATCGAGGGCGTCGCGCATGAGTATGAGCTCTGTGTTGTCGGTGACGTAGCAGCTCGTCGCGCCGTAGTGGATGATGCCAGCCGCAGCAGGGGCAGCTTGACCAAAAGCATGAACGTGCTGTACTCTAATCAGTTCTATCAAAATCTCATTGCACCGTGCTTCTTACAGCCATGACATCCTGGTACGCTAGTCAGCTCGCCCATTCCCATGACACTCTATCAATGGACTCACATGACGACGAATCTTCTCCTCATGGCGCGCAACCTCAAAGTCCTCGTCAGTAACAGTGAGATGAGTCCTCATCTGCTCGAGCGCCTCGTCGGTGATGGTGTTGATGCCGAGCTCCTTCTCGCTCTCGGCGAGGTAGAGCCATAGCTTGCGCCAGGTGGAGTGGCGGGAGCGCTGGCTGAAGAGGTGGGACAGCTCCTGGCTGCAGTAGCGGCCCGTGAGGGTTGTCTGGTAGGTATCGAAGGCGGCCATTTTGAGATATTGAATTGTATGATATGGTGAGTAAGGCTGAGGGCGGGGGAGATCGTTTTTGACGTGAGCGTGGAGAAAGAAAATTTTAGCCTTTGGCCCGGATAATTCTCTAGCCGTTTGTTGTTGTGCACTGCCAGCGCTGCGAATGCCAGTGGTTGGAAAGTGTGTCTTATGATTGGTTGAATTTGCTCTTTTAGTGGGGCATTTTCCTTAAAACCGCTCATCAGTATATCAGTCCATCAGTGCGTGGCAGTGCACTACGAGAACAGCTGAATACATCAGTCCACTCTGGATCACAGGTTCTCACCTGATCTGATTTTATTTGATGATGTTCCCATCGTCTGTTCTCTTTAATCAATCAGGAAAGTTGAGGAGTACTTGCAGATCAGCATGACTGGGCTGAAACTTTGAAGATGCCCCACCACTTTTGTGTTCACCAGCGAACCTTGTCATTCAATGGCAGATCTCATCAAATCATACCCTCAGATTCATCTAACTTTCTCGCAATACGCGCCTAACTTTAACTATGCTAAACCCCTATTTTGGCGTGTCGTTGTCAACTCTTTGCCCAATGACGCTAGCGCAACCCCGTCATTGACTGCATGGATCTTATCTGGAGGGCACAATTTGGACGGCAGCTCCTGAACGAAAGGATGAGCAGCACGGACCAAGTATAGAATTCTAGATTGTGCATACTTTCAGCCCTAGAAGCACTACAAGATAGACTTAAACATAGATCAAGCGTCTGCGTCAGGTGAGAATTCGTAATCTAGCAAACTTTATGTTATGGATATTGATGCCCAAACATGGAGCATTACTCAGCAGTAGGAAGAAATATGAGTTTCTTGTTGATACTGTAGAACTACTGTGATCAATTCGACTTTCCAATCTAACTCCGACTCATGTGTAATAGGCCTGAGTTGAGTCTCTAGCTGTGGTGCGATGAAATCGTTTTGTCAGAGCTTGTTCAGGTCCGAAAATTCTCAAATCGTAAAGTGACCAGATAGACCCCTTTCAATACTGACACACGAAGTATCCCTCTCTGATAAACTAATTGCAACTATCTCACTCCATAGTTTATTAAGTACTAGATCTATAACTATTTATCTGAAGATCAAAGTGTGTAATTGATATGAGCTGAGGACAGAGGTTTAGGGTATGGGCTGATGAATGTGGACAAACGTGTTGATCCGATAAGATAAACTGATAAGATAAATATACTGGCTTATCGCAAGCAAAACCACTTAACGCGTGCCACGGAAAAACAACTCACCCCATGCCATCAGATCTCGAATCCTTCCATCTCGGCAATGACGTAAACGATATGAATTCATGCCAAACGCATTAATGTTCATCTGATCTCTAAAATGACCCAAACTCTTCCAATCCCCATAAAACCCGTCCCTAGCGCCACGGAATCACCGGCGCAGCTACAAAAATAGCACCACGCTTACGAAGAATTGGCCTAGAACGTCTCGCCAGCATGGGTCAATACGAGGATCCAGCGGCAAAAAAACCAAGTCCGCCCCTGCAAGGAAAAGGGGGCCGCTTAATTTAAACAAACACTTGTCCTTCCCCAAACTTTTTTTTTCTTGTCCATCTCTTGGCTGTTTATACCCGTCACTCGCTTATTCATCACTTTCGTTATACTTTAATTTTTTCGATATGAAGCTCTTCGGATCTATCGGCGCCGTCGCGGCGGCCTTGATGCTCCTACCTGGTCAGGCTTTGGCTGGGCAGTACAAGGGCTTCAGTATGGGTGCCAACAGGGCGGATGGAGCTTGCAAGTACACTGCGGATTGGAAGAAGGATTTCCAGACTATCAAGAGCTGGAACAAGGGTTTCAACGCTGTGCGCCTCTACTCCGCCGATGACTGCAACAGTAAGTTACCCCTGCATCACATAGAGTTGCATGTACTGACGATCTCTCAGCACTGGTCAAGGCTGTCCCCGCCGCCAAGCAGACCGGCATGAAGATCCTTGTTGGCGTCTGGGCCACCGACGATGCTCACTTCGGCCGTGACAAGGCCGCTCTTCTCAAGGTGATCAAGCAGTACGGCACCGACTGGATCGCCGCCATCTCCGTCGGTTCCGAGGACTTGTACCGCAAGGACATCTCGCCCGATAAGCTGGCCCAGCAGATCTACGACGTGCGCGGCATGGTGCGCCAGTTCAACAAGAACCTCAAGGTCGGACACACCGACACATGGACCGCGTGGGTCGACGGCCGCAACGACGTGGTCACCAAGGCGTGCGACATTGCCATCACCAACGGCTTCCCCTACTGGCAGGGCGTTGCTATCAAGGAGGCTCTGCAGAAGAAGACATTCCAGAACTCGTACTGGAGTGTGCAGAAGCACGTCAAGGCTGTCAACAGCAAGGCTGCTGTTTGGGTTGGAGAGACCGGATGGCCTACCAAGGGACCTAACTACCAGAAGGCCGCTGCTACCACCGCTAGTCTGCAGAGCTACTACAACAATGTTGGATGCTGGTTGTGGCAGCAGAAGGATGCTAGTGGTTTCTGGTTCACTGCTTTTGATGCGCCTCTGGCTACTCCTGAGGTTGAGAAGTACTTCGGTATTGCGAACAAGGACCGCAAGCTCAAGTTCACCCTTACCTGCTAGATGGAGCGTATCTGATTTCGAGTATTTATTTTTAAACATGGGATCTGGCTGGGAAACAGGCGCTGGAGACTCAACTGGCATATACATTCACTCATAGACTATTTCTTAAAAGCCATCGGGGTAAAATATAATGGCATTGTAATTTACTGCAGCTCTCTACCTTGTGACATGCGACGATAGTTTATCTTCAAAAGCCTTAAGCCTTGATGCCAAATGGAGGACCTAGGTAGCTCTTCGCTACTCCACCGCAGTTGATCACGATCTTCTCAAGCAACATGTTCGTATGCCCCAACCTGAGATGTAGCGTATGTGCACCAGGTCCCAACCTAAGCGCATGCTCCCGCACCCATACATTATCCGACGCAGCAAAGAACCAGCCGTCGGCAGACGCCCATCCCTTGTCAGCAGCGTTCTTCTCACTCTCTGGAGTTCTCTTCTGCAGAGCATAGCTTTGGCTTTGTTCCTCGTCGATTCGAACGTCATAGGTCAGAACATCTTCTGAGGAAAGATCCAGAGTCGTGCCGAAGTAAAGCACCAACTTAGCGCTGGAAGTCTCGCTGAAGAGGTAAAAAGGATAGTGAACGTAGGGTATCGAATCGTCGCTGACGGTTCCTGGGGTCAGAATCAAAGAGCCAGTTTCGAGTCTGCCAGCGTCGGGCAGAACTAGGTACGAAGTCTCGAGGTGACAATCGGTGGCAGGGATAGACACGAAACCGTCCTGCTCAACGAAACCCTTGAACGAGTCTGGTACTCGTCTGCCATCGATTGGTAGATGGACCTGTTCAAAATCTCCCTCTTCCGACCGAACGTCGATGAGTATTTCCTCTTTGAAGTCATCAGGCACTTGATCCCAGTCAACTGAGATCTCAACCCTGGCATCATCCTCACCAGGTACCAAGACCCCCGAGACCTTCGACAGCTTTACCCAAGGCTCAGGCGCTGAAGTCGACCAGTTGATCCTCGGGACTCCTCGGGTAAAGATGTCAAAGTATCGAGCCTCAGGTCCATACCGACTCATAGGCCGTAAAGTCAAACCAGGAACAAGATCCCGTCTGCTTGGATGCGTCCTCTCAGACTCTTCATTGATTCGACCTGGTCTCACGCCCTCATGCCCTTCAACTGCAACACCCATCTGCCCAACAATAGGATTCGAGTTCTGACGTTTCTGAACAAAGCAGAGCCCGCCAATCATGTCGCGTGAAGGAGCGTGCCATGTATCTTCGTAGCCGTAGTGGGGCTGCATCAGAATATGGTTCCACTTCCCGTCTAAAAGGCTGTGATATTCTTCTGATAGTGTGAAGTCCTGGTCAAACGCGTCCAGAGCGATTTGGGCATATGTGTTCGCTGAGTTTCGTCTTTGACGAGCGTATAGCTTGTTTAGAGCTTGACTCCAGCGTACCTCGTTGTAGATGTAAGACGCCTTGGTAGGATGGAGAATAAGCTGGAAAGACGCTGCCTTTTCTGCTTCGGAAACATGGGCATGCACTCTTTCAGCATCGTCAAGAAGCTCTTTCCATCGACGATGGATGGTATCGGCTTCTCTGTAATGCAAAACCGAGAAAGTGTCAGGCTCGATATGCTCATGCTTTCTTAAAGCGAGCAGCCGATCGTGTCGATGCCAGATTGACCCAACTTCATCCGCAAGCTCAGCGCCAAATTCACGTTCAGCAGCTTGACGGAAGAACTGTAGGAGAGTATCGTGTTTGATGCTGTTGATGTTCCAAGCTAGAGCCATAGCAAAGGATATGGGGATTTCTTGAGGCTTTAGGTCACCTACGTTGAAAACCCAGATTTGGCGAGCGTTGTGATGGTACGCTTGCTGGAGTTGATGCCATACTTTTCCCTTATAGCGCATTAGCAATTGATCTAGAAAGAGGGGCTGAGACGTACTAGTGAGTTCGTGTTGATCCACTTGTAGCTGCGAGGATCGCCGACGTACTGAAGATGGTAGTATACCTAGACGATAGTTAGCGAGGCTGACATTTGAAGAGAGGAACTTACGCCAGCTCCACCCTTCCTCTTAGCCTCCTCCTTCGTAGGAAGTCGACGGATCGTACCAAAGTTGTCATCCTGAAACAGAAGAGTGACATCATCTGGAACACTCAGCCGGCCGGTTTCGAACATCGACTGGACCTCTTTGTAGATCGCGAAGAGTTCTGCACGACTTAGCTACTTCTAACCTCGAATGGGGTAATACTCACGAGGTACAGCGTCTTCACTTCCATAAACTTTCTTAACAACCTGCCTCTGCGTCTCAATAGCATCCTGAACCACAGCAGCAGGATCCTCAGCCAGCATCTTCTTGTCATATTCTCCTCTGATGCCCAGAGTGAAGTATGAGTCGCAGCCTTTGGCTCGACTAGCACCGTGCTCAAAGAATTCGGTTATTTTCTGCTTGTTGGTCAACCAATTCCAGCTTCCGTCTGGATTCTCGGCAAACCACTCGTTTGAGAGTCGTTGCATAGGCTCATGGTGGGATGTTGATATGACGATGCCGTATTCGTCTGCGAGCTTTTGATTCAGTGGATCATCTGTGAAGAAGGATGCGCCGGGGTTGGGATAGCCGGGCCACATTGCTGGCCAGAGGAAGTTGGCCTGTTTCGTTAGTGATGCACTGCAGTCAAACAGGTTGACTATATACCTTGAGTCTGAGTAGAAGTTCAAAGACTTGGACATAGAATTTTGAGTTGTATCCTCCAAACTTCTCTCTCGCCCAACCAGTCAAGGCAGGTGCTTCATCATTGAGGAAAATACCGCGATGTCGTACAGATGGCTCGCCGTGGACAGTCTGTTTGTCAATGGCATATATCTCTTTATGGTGCTTTGGTGGTACATCGGCCCACCAGTACCATCTTTTTAGTGTTAGAACATCTCGTTGGATTGACCTCATTTGGGATGACTCACGGCGAGACACCAATTTGTTCAGATAGCGTGTAGATGCCAAAGATGGTACCTCGCTTATCACTGCCAGCTATCACCAGAGCCTTTTCACACTTCGCCAGAGGCTGATCGATGATAGTCGTGCTGAATGTTTCCCATTTTCCCTCAATTGCCTTGACATCAAGTTTGCCCTGTTGCGCAAGCGTCTTGATGATCCCACTCGAAGCAACACTGCCGATGATAATGGCTGTCTTCGTCTGTATCCTCTCGTAGTCCGAGTCAGTCGATATCACAACTAACGGACTTGCATCTCCTTTCGTCACGCGAGCAAAGTCCTGGGCCAAGTCCCTGGCGGCGCGGATAACACCAGGGTAATCTGATTGGTCCACCACAATCGAAGCACCAACCAACGGGATTGACCCAGGAGAGGGCTTGAAGTCAACGATCTTTTCCTCAAACATGATCAAATACGTTTACCCTGCCTGGTACACTTATTTTTTTCGCGAAGAGTTTAATAACTCAGATTGAGAAGTCGGCATGACCTCCGAGATCGAGTCACCTGACACAGGTTTCCCCTCAATCGTTAGCTCGGTTTAATGTCATCCCGAATATTCCGCACTTTAAAAAGACAACATCGTGGCCTTGGCAAACACGATATCTTTCCCCTCACTTGCTCAGACCACAGTGGTCTTTTTGACATCGGTGAGAAGGCCGGTTTGCGAATTGCTTCATTTAAGCGCTACTTGAATTACCGAACATAAGTACATGGTTGCTGACTACAGTATAATTTCCATAACCTCCTTTGATAATGCTTCAGCCCATGGCCCGCTGGATCGCATCCATGGCCATGGCGGTGACGACACCTCTGCTTCCAATTTTCAGTGGCTTTGTCGCATAACTCCACAACCATGCCAGTTCCCATCCGCCATCAAGCTGTTGACTCTCGAGTAAAATCCTAAGATCTCTATCATTCTTCACACCTAAAGATTGAGCACTCAAAGCTCTCATCGCAGCACCGAGAATATTATCGTCACACCCCATGCGCTCCTGTACGCATTCAATAAGTAAATCTCTCATCCTCTGGAGCTTTTCATCAGATGGACGTCTTGCGCAGAGGTCTGAGAGAATGTATAAGAACCAATCTGGAATCTTATAGTAGCGACTGCCGTGGAGAAAAGCTCTGTTCTCCAGTACGCGACAGAGATATTCGTAGACACCGGGGAGTTTCTCAGTCCAATCGTTGATTGTGAAGAAGCGAAAGACGTTGGCGCAGACGCAGTGACAAAATCGCGGGCGGTCCTTACTGAACCAAGCCTAGAAAATGATGAGAATTGACGACACACCTCACTGAATCAGCACTCACTTCTGGAAGACCGTCGTTGTTGACGTGAGATAATATCACATCCCTTGCTTTAAGCTTTTGCTCCATCGACACATCATCCAACATAGTCATTGCCAAACATGTTGTGTCGGGATCATCCGGATATGTTGTTCCATCATAAGTAGGACTACCATGGAAGTAATTCCAAGTCACTCCCTCATTCTTCAGCATAATGAGGTCTCTATGACGAGAATGAGCAAATGCAAGAGTGAGACGATCTGCTCCAAGAACTCACCGGTCCCCTGTGTGATGTAAAATGAGCAACTGAGAGAAATTATCTGGCTGAAGGTTGCCTGTATTTATCATGCAGAAAAGATTCTTTGCATTCTGCTTCAAGTATGCCTTTGCACGAGAAACTGGATCGCCTAATAGGTTGTAGAGCACTCTTATCAGCTCATCTGTAGTGGTAAAAACGATGCCTTTGAATCCTAGGCATTGTGCATTGACCACGCTGCCGACCTTGTCGTCGATGAAGATGCAGCTTGGCGCTGATTCTTGTATTTTCTCCAAAAACGCACTATAGGTACCCATTTCTAGCTTTCTCCGCTGTAGATGGGAAGAAGCGACGAATTGGTCGATGATGCCCCAGCTCTCGATCTCATCTTTGAGAAGAGCAAGTTCTGGTCCTGGGATATTTGACAGACAACAGATTTTGACTGTTGGATAAGCTGTCTTCAAGTCTTTGATTGCTGAAATCAGTGCCTCATTTGGCTGCATTCCGTCTTTCATCTGTTCCAGAGCGTCGGTCCAAGTTTCCAAATCAATCTTGAAGGCTTGGGTGACTTGTTCGTAGGCTTCTTGCTTGGAGACTTTGCCTCTTTCGTATTCATGCCAGTATGGAGAGTCGAGGGCACTCTTAATTTGTGTTGCGGTCAGACCGACAGTGTTCTTAGAGCTATAGTTGAGGAGCACGCCGCCCAAGTCAAAAATAACTGTTGTATAATTAGGACGATGCATCTTGGTGTTATAAGTCGGGTGTGACAAAGTAAGGGTGGACTAGGAATTACTTCTTCAATTCTTGGAAATGGAAAGCTATATATTTACAAGAAGAATTACTGGTATATTAGGTTAGAGTCAACTGTTACGCAAGGTCAGATCATCAGCAATGCCAAAGAATGCAACCCTATAAATGTCAGAGACTAGGCAGATGTGATATACTGCAGGTCGCTTATCCAAAAGCGCATCATAATGAAAGTCCAAGAAGATTTCATTTACCCAAAAGGGCAATCAATGTCACTTGCCGTCCTGGATCAGTAATCATTGGTGACTAGTTAGATGCCGTTGATTGGTTGGAGATGTGATTGGTCAGAAAGGATTATCTCACCAAAGCCTGGCGTTGTAGTGAGCTGACTGGGTATGAAGATCACTCACAATACAGGAAAGAGCCGAGTCTGAGATATAGACTGTTTGTCTGTCTCACGTCATGAGAGAAAAGGTTATGGTTTAGATATGGAATATAGGTGCTATAGGTTATACAAGTTTTAGGCTGATGCTGAACTACCATTATAATGAGCCAATTATATAGAAGCTTCGATATGACGTCGTAAGACCCAGAGAACCATTCTAATAATTGAGCTACTGGACTTGTCCCAGTGATTTAATATTATATAATATAGGTAGAGGCAAAGAACTGTCCTAGGTTCTCTCTGCTGATTTTAGCGCTCAGCTATTAGTCTCTACTGCAAATAAAACACTGTTCAACTTTGTCATTTGAAGTAATACGTTTTATCAAGCAATCATTATGTATTTAAAGGCTCTAACACTATAGCATTATTAAGCTATAACTCGAATAACTTGTAAGCAATCCTGCCATTACTGCAAAGCTTATAAATAAATAAATACTGGGTTTGAACTCTGATTTGAATCTGCTGCTTGGCGGGAGATTATCCGCTATCAGTCTCCAAGCTTATGTAATTATAATAGTAAAAGGGAATATTCTTACTAGCAGCATTATATATCTAAATGGCTTTAAGCCTGTTAAAGCCAATATTTTATCTGACTGCTTGCGTTTAATCACAGCTTAGCGGACTCAAATTATCTTTTAACTGCGATTTCCAAGACAGAGGCTGTATACCTTGCTTAATACACTCATCACCGAGGTTTCCCGGTCTCTAATGCACTTCTACCTATCGATGTGATAAGTGGCGGTGTAACTAGGTTCTCTCGGCTAGATTAAGCTCTCAGCCATAAGTCTCAGCGGCAAATAACACTTTAAGCTTATAACTTAGATATTATACCAAGATATCTGACTAATTGCTATAGCATAAGGCTAATAAGAGAAAAATCTAGATAATAACTCTTTAGCTGGCCTTAAAGGCGTATAAGAACATGCCTCTAATCCCGCGGCCAAGGAAGGTTAGCTCAACATTACAAACACCCCTGATCTTCAAGATGTCATCCGCACCAACAAGACTAGTCTTTTATCAACACCAACCCCGCCAAATGGCAGATGTCAACGACTACACCAAGGTGCCACTGGGAACAGGGTTGGAGAGAAAGTTCGGGGCAATCGGAAGGTGGTGGCGGTATTGAGTTTATGAGTCAATCACAAGTTAGAAAATACACTTCGGGTTTAACACAATAGTGGCGGTGTAGCAAGGAGCTGAAAGCCAACCATGCTTGGCAAAGATAAACCTCTTGGCATGGATGGAACTTTGAAGAACAAAGGATATGATCAGATAGGCTCAGAGACAAACTGCAACACTGATAAAGTCCCACTAATCACACAGCAGATTCGGAACAAAGTATGGCGCTGAGGCCTAAGCTCTAAAGGAAGTGCTGAAAAAAGCTGAACCATTGCCAAGAGTATTTGCTCTTCATCTCTGGTAGTGCTTTTAAGCCCCCAAACTCGGCCTGAGTCTAGATCTCGCGGAAAGAGACACTACAGCCTCGGCAGTCTTGGCAGGTCACATAGCACGTTCTTACCCCTGCCATCATTGGGCCTTAGACTTTTTACCTCCTAGACCACCGTATATTCGTGCCTTTACATCTCAACGTAGCGCCAGAGGCCTCAGCTCATACTTATCTATTGGGGTCCAAATTGCTGTGCATCGGCTGTATGGCTGAAAGAGTCAGGTCGTAACATTATTGTCAAAGCGTTGCGTAAGATTTGGAGTCCGTGAGGTTCGAGAACGCAGTTGTGATACCTGAGCTATTATCTCAAAGGATTCGTAAGTCTTGAAGGAGAAGGTCGCTTCTCGTTGTGCGTTGCACAGCATGATGGAATCACGTTGGTAGGATATTGCCTAAACGCCAACGAACATGCGATGGAATATGGCCCCCAAGATTCTGGAAAAAGTATTCCGCTATCTTGCGATAGCGCCTGGCCCCCAAATGAGGATAATTCGGAGATATTAGGTGTAAGTGCGCACCGGACGATAATGTAATGAGCAGGTATAAATAATACAAGCCGCGCTGGTAATGGTATATAGGTCAGAATAATAACTCCATCACTACTCATTCTACCAATCTCATCACTATGCATTCTTTCAAGATCATTCTCATCTCGCTTGCGTCTGTACTGGCGATGCCAGCAACCAGCCCAAGGGACATCGGCGCTGATGAGCCTTTCGACTTTGGACAAGGCTTTCTTGTCCCTGCCAACGTTTCTATTGATGACTATGATACTACTCCCATGATCCCGCTGCCTCATCTCAGCCTGCGCGACCTTGACAGTCTGGAAGAGCCCTTTGCTCCAGAAATCGGTAACATTACCGATTTCGATCTCGACACCCGCGCACCCAAAGAGACCAGGGTCTTCTTCGGCAAAACTCAAGTTGACTATGGCTGCGAAGCCTCTATCAGAAACCCCCTCGGCACAGCCATCCACTCCATCTGCGGAAATGGAGATTGCGACAAGAGCGTTGTGTATACCCGAAAAGTCAAGCATATGGCTGGTGGTGGCCGCAGAAAGGATGCCTGGCTCCGTATCTCAGTCAGAGGCGAGTACTATGGACGTCATACACGAGGGTACATGGCCTCAGCCGTTCAGCGATCAGTCACTCCTAAGACTGCGAAACCAGCTATGCGATACTATCTCCCGACAAACCCAAATTTTCAGGCTCAGAGTTGCAAGATGTCAAAGTTTAGCAACTACATCAAAATGCGCAAGAACTTTGGCGATACGATCTATATGGAGATCGACATTACCCTTAAGACTAGTAACAGTGAGTCATTGAATCGTGATAATAGAAAGGCTCGACTAACGTAGACATAGCGCACTGTTTCACACCGAATGTTCTCAAAGAGGTTGCTGGTGCAGTCGGGGGTGTTGGAGGCTCTTTTTTCGGATCTGTCCTTACTGGTATGCTTGGTTGTTAAGTTATCGAACAATAAGGGTTTTAAGGGGGCAAATTTCAACTTATCAGGGATATAGGCACTCAACTTCTATATCAGGAATGTTTCGCGGGTTTAGATAGTGGAAGAATAAACCCTCGTGGTTCTCATTCATTCCTTTCCAGAAGATCTCTAGATTTCTTGTTCAGGTCCTTCTGTAATCTTTTTCGTGATAATGCCAAACTTGCTCATGCCTGTATGTAACGACGACGCGTTACGCCTCTCATTCTGCTCCTTGGTCCACGGCCCCCTGACATCATCCTCATCCATGTAATCCTTGCCGATCATATGTCGATCGCGCACACAGTGAGGGTCAACGACTTCATTGTCTGAGTGCCAGCGACCAAAAGCTTTTCCGCATCCCATCACTAATCCAACGATAGCAAACCCCTTCTCTGCACGGAGACAGGTAGGATGCCCTAGCGGAAGACAAGCACGCTCATTCGTTTCTCCCCCTTCTTCATCCCGTCTCATGTCCACTCCCCATACCACGGAGCGGCCACGATTGGTATGGATCTGAGTTACAGTCAGCTAACTTCTCACCGACCTAGTCCACTTACCTCAATTGCTTTGGACGCTGTATCATGAAAGGGGCCATGGTAGATCTTAACCTCTTCAATCCTCTCACCGCCCTGGCCATCAATTTCGAATGTATCCCAGCGTTGCTCGGGCCAGATCGATCCGTCGTCATCCCGGTCGCGTAAACAGCGAGTCTCAGCATCAGTTGTAAGGCGCAAGTTGCCTACATCACAGTTGTGAGCGAGCCAGTCGCTCAGGCTATACTTGTCTCGTATAAGGTATGCGGAAATATTGCGAATTTGGGATAGTTGGTCTGTGTAATTAGCGAGAATGAGGGTGTTCAAGGGAACAAGACTGTGCCAACGCCCTCTATATCGAATGCGACCCTTACACATCTGTAATCTCATATCAGAGTCAGGCGCGAGCATGCTTTTGAACATGTAGGTTTTCGCATTCCAACAGGAACCCTCATGGGCTCTGGCTTCGGGGACTTTCGAGGGCCTTTCTCCGCCGTCGGTGCGGGCTTGCAAAAGCCACACTTTCTCGATAAAAGGGTCAACACCGTATCTTTTATGCGCCTTTCAATATTTGTCAGGTCAGACTTCCGAACGGGCCTCTACAAACGTACTGTAAGAGTGCCTTTGATACCCATTATGGTCATATCCTCCGCAGCAGCGAAGGGTAATCTGACTAGATGCGGACCATCTTGGCCATACGTATGCTCAGAGCCATCGGTGAGATACACCTGCCACTGCGTAAGTATAACGGAATTGGGCCTCACATTTTGACTCACCGTAACGCCTCTGCACGAGGAATAGTTCCAAGAACAAGCCTGCCACGGTCTAAGGATAGATGAGGCATAGATATGGAAGACAAAGCCCTTGATCCAGACGCCGCCTGCAAAGGATCCTGTTGTCTGATATGAGCCTTTTTCCAGCGGTTCATTTCCGAAGATTCTTTTCTCTTCCCCAAAGCTGATAGCTATGGCTGATAAGTCTCCTTCCGAGTTCCAGAATAGGTCAAATGTCCACGGGCGCAGGAGCTCGTGCCAGCCTCGCAAGAAATTGGCAGACCTGAAGTACAAGCCTGGCTCTCGAGTATCTCCCAGTACCTGGAGGCCACTTTTAAAAGCTTTGTATATGATGTAACACTTTTCGGTGGGCTGACGTCGTGGTTCTCGAATATAAAGGCTCTCAATCTGCTCACAGACCTGCCAAATCCTTCGACGATTGGCGATTGAGAACATGAGTTTCGCGACTCCCGATCGTGGCTTTGAAGCATACTCAGCCCATAGGAAAATCTTCCTCAAGTCCCTGCCCTTCAGAGTTTGGGACTCTTCTCTCAAGCATTCGTGTAGCTCGAAAAAGTAGGGCAAATGGGTTACTATTCGCCTCCTCCAAAAAGAAGCATTGTCCCTCAGGCTCAGGAATGTCGCCCACGAGGCGCATAAGAGATTCAGAAGACTTGCATTGCTCAATAATTCCGAAATCATAAATATCACTGTTTCGGAAAGGCCTGCCAATGGGTTTGACCCAGACTTAGCTCCATGGCAGAAGTGAAGAGCCCTGCTGTTGAACAGAGAACCTGAAATGAAAGAAGCGATCTCATCCTTTAGTTCAGTTCTGTACTGAGGGTTGGATACTGTATACTCTTTCCCAGGAATGCACATCCAGTACCAACCCTGAGCTTCATTGACATCCCCATAATCAAGAGAAAGACACCTTAACTCTGGTGGGCGGATCTTCCTGACAACCGAGAATCGGTCCAAGGCTCTATAGAGTGCGCCCTTGTTAATCTTAGTAGTATCAGAAGTTCCAGTCAAATACCATGCCAAAGTCTCGTAGCATTCCGGGTGGAAAGGAATCACTCGTTCAGGACATTTCTCGTTCTTGTAGACTCTCAAAGAACTCACGTCCATACCCTCAAGGGCGGGATCTCGCTGCACTTCAGAAGATAAGGTCAAGAACCGATAAACTCTAGCTGGTGCAGATACATAGAACCTGATCAGATCAGCATGTTATACAAGGAAATACCTGAGAACAGACTTTGACTTTTCAGCAGCTGAAGGATTATAGCCCAAAATTTGGGATCGATTTGTCCACTCGACGTCAGCTGGGTCGACCACTTCTAGATCATATTTGAAACAGTCTTTTGGGCGGTTATAATGCGATGTAATGTTGTATGAAGCGACTGGGCCTCCACAAATAGCGCACCATACATTCGAATGACTTAATTGTGTCATTCTCAGTGTCTGCAAAAAGCGTCAAGAGCGTGTTATTGATCAGGAAGGGATGGGAAAGGAGGCGAAGCCGTTAGAGGAACACCAGGCACCCGACAAAATATGAGATTGATCAGTCTTGCCATTTATATTGAGTAAAGTTTCATCATGGATCCGATGCTGTGTTGGCTGCAGTATCGGAGGTTACTTGATTAAGTCAAGCTCGAAATATGGCCTGAGTGGAGCCGAGGTATTCCTATAGCCGTAATAACGCCGTAACAGAATTTATTATAAAACACACGCTGCAGCCCGTTCGCTGGAGCCAGAAGTCTCCGTGCAGCCAACACAAATTTCTCAGGCAACATCAATTGCCGATATCATCAAAAGCCACAATATGGCGGATATCTCAGAAATGATTGAGTTCTTATGGCGACCCCCACGAATAAACACAGGGCCCATAGTCAAGCGTCTAGTCAACGACAGAAAGGCCCCAGAGAACTTTGGGTATTATCGAAATTGGGGTTTTACGGTTTACCGTACTTTCTATGGCCCTGGCTCGGACAAACACTGGGACACATTGATTGACGCCGTGACTCGACAGACCTTACTTGCACTCGGCTACCATGAAAATGACAGAATGTTCAATGAGGATATTAAAAGAAACTGGGGAAAATACAGCGACAAGAGCGAATATCTGGAGGATATAAATCGACTGAAGAAGCTTTTTCGCCTCACCACCCGGGAAAATCCGTTGTTGTTCGATGGTCTCGACATCCACCAAATCCAAGAAGTCTGCCGCAGAGAGCTTCCGCAGGCTAGGGAAAATATAGAAGGAGCCAGGCATTGCTTTGTATTGGTTGCCGATGAGAGGGTGCTGAAAGATGTTGCAAATTGAGTCTTTGTAATCACAGCTGTTGATTATGATCAGGTCGAGGATCGATTCTGTCCGGAATGGGTTCGAATGTCAACAGGTGATATACTGAACCTCTGGGAGTCGCTTTTTTTCGAGGATTCTATTTTTCGTACCATCCACTGTGCGATGGGATGTGAACTGTCCAAACGCGACCTTGAGACTTATGTCTGGCCAGGACTTTCTTGCATTGGGCGACGTGGCGATTGTTCTGAAGCTCAGACAGCAAGCCCGGGGTGGATCCCTGAGTTTACGCGATTCAGGTTCGACTATTAGTGGCTAGTAGCTTGGAGATGATAATGCCTAAGTATACAATTTTTATTATTTCTAGAAGAGTGCAATGTAGAGCATCTATCGCATGATAAACATTCTTGCTGGCCATGTAATTGCTGCATTGACACCATCTATTAGCACAAGAGCCAACAAAAGGACATCCTGCATTCTCCGCACTGACTCCGCCATCATACCGCCAGCAACCTTTTCTGACGGGCTTGGATTAACGCGCCCTACTGGTCCTGAAGCCGTGGATCGCCGACCCACAAGAAAATCAACAGCTAACACAACGTTATATAAATCGAGTAAACAAACATACGGCTTAGGCTTTTATAATAATTTTCTTATTTATATCTAGGTTAGCGGTATTAAAAGTTATAAAATATTTATTATAACGTAGAGGATAAGCGAGCGGGACAGTATACTGTATAGCAAAAAATAGCCTACCCTATAAGACCTAGCTACCTTAAATAAAATAGTAAAAATTCTAATAAAATTATTTCTTAATATAGTATAGTTAGCTTAATAAGAAAGTATTTTTATAGAATTTTTAATTATTTTATTTTATATAAAAAACCTTAAAATACAGTATATTATACAGTGTAAATAGACTTTAAAGTTTATAGCTATAAGGAATTTTTCTCAAATTCTAAAAAAAATAATATAGTTTATTTAAAAACTTATATATAAGCTATTAAGTTTTTAGCTATTTTAGATTTAATTTAAGCTTTTTAAGAGCTTTTAAAAACCTATCTTTAAGGTGAAAAGTGGGATGTCCCGCTCGCTTGTCTGACCCGCTCGCTTATCCTCTACGTTAGTATTTATTATAGGATTTATTATTTATTATTTTAATTCATAATTTATATATTTAAGTATTTAACCCTAATAAGACTTAAAAAGATTATATCGCTCGTTTAAAATATATTACACTAAGTTTCTCTTTCCTTTATAATTTTACTTTCTTTCTCTATCACAACACACACAACCGAGCCAATTTCTCATAATCTATCATGGCCAGACCTTACGAAATGATTGACATGCTATGGCAACCTCCCCCATGGGACGGCGCACCTGTTGACCGAAACCTTCCCGAGTATGCCAATTGCTACAGCCACTGGGGCTTCACTGTCTATCGAAGTTTTTACAGCCCTGAGTCCGACAAGCAATGGGAAGTATTGCTTGATACCATGAATCGGCAAACCCAGCTTGCGCTAGGTTACTACGGCGACGAAGACTGGACCGAGGAGGTGATGTGGCAACAGGATAGGCGTGTCTCACCAGTATCACAATACAAGAGCGAAGAGGCCTATAAGCGCGACGTGAAACGACTTCAGGAACTGTTTTATCTTGACACCCGCGAGGATCCTTCTCTTGACGGACTGAGTGTTCGTCAGATCCGCGAAGTGTGCGTTCGAGATCCGCCTGAAAATGAAGAGACTATGGCTGGGTATAAATTCCGTTATGTTCTCCTCGCAGATAAAGCAGTTTTTAAAGCTATGGAAAAGGGAGAGTTTGTCATTAAAGTTGTTGCGTATGACTGGGAAGAAGACGGCGAGTATTGGGGCTGGATGAGGATTCCAACAGGCTATCTACTTGACTTTTGGCATGCTCTCATGCGGCAGGAAGATTATGTACATAGGGTCATACGCTTCGACGGACCAGAAGAGGATCTTGAACAATATGTTTGGCCTGGTGGCGTCCACCTTGACGGTACGGGCAGCTACTCTGAAGTACGGCAGGGGATTCACTATGAAGGCCAGAGGAACTTGTTCAAGATGGGAAGCAGGACTAAATAATGAGGGGATGATCTGTTTGTATCTTCGTGATACTTGAGTAGCTATTTGGTACAATATGTGCTTATGTCACAAACTGTATAGGCCAGTCAGTGTCAATATGCATTCGTATAATGCGTGGTTCCAGTGAGTCAAGCGTTTCCAACACTATGTTTCGCGTTTCGTCATCGCCAGATTTGTGCTCCCAGATGTTCCTCATCTCAGCTATACTGATGCGGACGAAATCTCTTGCCTTTACCAGTGCTGTTTGATACCAGTCGGGGAACCATTCGATAAAGAACTGAACGATGTTGACAGGCTCATTGGGATTCTCCAACTCCCACATAGCTTGGGCTGATATCAATTGATTATAGATGTCTTGTAGGACATTCGTCGTTTTCCCGTACACATCGGGGCCCGACCGGGTGTTCATGTAGTCAAAGGTTGCGATACTTGCTCGCAAAATCCCCAAAGCGTACAGAGGGTTTGTCTCCATAGTATCAAGACGGTCTTTATAATTCATAGGCTGGTTATGTTGCATTAACTAGTTAATTCGAGACAATAGTTAGCAAGGCTTTCCTGGAATGTGTTAATGGCCTCGCGTCATGGAAGGAACATACCTCGCCTTTAACCCAGTTCAGAGTTTCTTCGGTGACAATGAAAGGATCAGTGTGTTCTCTACTGCCCAAACACTCCATAATACGATTGAACAAGTTGGAGTCCCCCAGATTGGCATTGCCGGAGATGAGGGTGAAGCCGTTGCGATAACGATCCAATTCACCTATTCCTGGCATATTCTCAAAGAATATGAGAGGTATGGGTCCGCTACTTGCTTGACCTCCACTAGCTAATCTGCAAAGTCTGCGTCAGTGCCTATAGAATCATGAGAGAAACGATATGTAATTATACCTTCCCCTAGCAGCATCGACATAGAATGCTTTCATAACGCTCTTGTCGACTGGATGCTCAGCTGGCCGGCATGTTAGCATTGGACTATCGAGGTGACAAGAATCGTACTTTGGTAGCGAATGACCGCAACGGTGGTCCAAACTCCTAAATTTCTCATACTCAGCCCCACTGTACCATGCGCATCTCCCTTCTTCTTGTTCAGGGCCTCCACGCCGCTGGCGTAGCCGCAGCTCGAGGGCGGAGAATTCAGCGGCAGACCGGGACTCTTGATCCCGGTATTCCTTCTGATTGCACTTATTGGGATATCGTCACAAAGAAGTCTGAGAACTGCGCTTACTTTGAGGACCTGTATGGCCTGGAGCATAAGCAGTTTGTTGAATACGTGAGTAATTGATGAGTTGTTGCAGCTGGGATTTCTCTAATACGACGTAGAACCCCAGTGTGAAGAGCGACTGCAGTGGCATTCAGGAAGGCCATTCCTATTGTGTCGAAGTCAATCATGGAATTCCACGTGAGGACAATCCTGCTGTAACAAGTGTAGAAGACACAAGCCCAGAACCCACGCAAGACACCAAACCCAGCCCTACCCAAGATGGCCTCATCGATACCTGCACTACGTTCTATAAGGCCAAGAAGGGTGACACTTGTGCGAAGATCATCGCTGAGTACAAGACATTCGAGTTTGCCGAGTTCTTCAAATGGAATCCTGCCGTGGACAAGGACTGCAGTGGTATTTGGGCCGATACTTGGTACTGTGTAGGTGTCCCAGGAACACCTACTGCTCCTGCTACCCAAACATCGGTATCGTCTATCAAACCAACCGGAGCAACCAAACCAAGTCCTACACAGGAAGGCCTAATCGACAACTGCGTCTCCTTCTACCAAGCAAAGAAGGGAGACACTTGCGCTAGGATCATTGCAGAGCACAAGTCCTTTAACTTTGATAGCTTCTTCAAATGGAATCCCGCCATTGACAAAGACTGCAGTGGCATCTGGGCTGGGTACTGGTACTGCGTCGGCGTTCCTGGAACACCAACCGGTGTCCCAACGAAGACGACTGCAACTCCCAGCAAGACAGCTGGGCCTTCAAAACCCAGCGTCACGCAAGAAGGACTCATTGAGAGCTGCAACTCATTCCATCAAGCTGCGAAGGGGGAGACATGTGCAAAGATCGTCTCAAACTACGGTACCTTCGACTTCAACACCTTCTTCAAATGGAATCCAGCCATCGGCAAGGATTGCAGCGGTATCTGGGCGAGCTACTACTACTGTGTCGGTGTTCCCGGTACTCCTACCTCGAAGCCATCTGCCACGTCTCCCAAGCCAACAGCAACGGGTGGTGTTGAGACCCCTTCGCCTCTTCAAGAAGGTATTGCGAAGAATTGCAATAAGTTCCACCAGGTTACCAAGACTACCACTTGCTACTCGATTGAGAACTACTACAAGCTGCCGCTCTCACTATTCTTGACATGGAATCCGGCCGTTGGCAAAGATTGCAGTGGACTCTGGGCCGATTACTGGGTTTGCGTCAGCGTCGAGGGGTACAAGCCGTCGACAACAACAACCGCCAAAGCCACCACGACCAAGCCTGCGAATGGTATACAAACTCCGTCGCCTATTCAGAATGGCATGGTGAAGAACTGTGAGGAGTTCCACCAGATCAAGTCAACCACAACCTGCACTTCGATCGAGAACTACTACAACCTCCCTTTTGCAACATTCCTCTCGTGGAACCCCGCCGTTGGCAAGGACTGCAAGTCTTTACTAACGAACTACTGGGTTTGCGTTGCAACTATTGGCTGGAAGCCTCCCACCAAGACCACTACCAAGGCTGCTACTACGACCAAGCCAGCCAATGGTATCAAGACGCCTCCACCGGTGCAGCCGGGCATGGTGAGCAACTGTAACAAGTTTCACATGGTTCAGAAGACCACAACCTGCGATTCCATTCAAAAGTATTACAAGATCTCTCTGGCGGATTTTGTCAAGTGGAATCCTGCAGTTGGGTCGAAATGCACCGGTCTATGGGCAGACTACAATGTCTGCGTGGGGGTGATTGGTGGCACTCCTACCAAGCCAGACAACGGGGTGAAGACGCCCTCGCCGATTCAGCCTGGGATGGTAAGTAATTGCAAGAAGTTCCATGAGGTGGCCTCCACAACGACATGCGATTCGATTCAGAAGTACTATAAGATCACTATGGCTCAGTTGGCGAAGTGGAATCCGGCCGTCGGCACTAAATGCACAGCGCTTTGGGCTAAATATTGGGTTTGCGTTGGTGTGTAGACAGATAGACATGGATCACTAGATGTGAAATATAATTTAATCTGTCTGTTCCACCATATCTTATGTGCCTGTCATTTATTCTATCCTACTCAGTCAGCACGTAGCTAACAGTGATATGTATAGCATTTCTGATGACTGGCGTAACCCGGAGGAAGCGATCTGTTCCGCACGGATAGATTATTCTTGAAGTCAAGAGAATTTATCTACTTCTCTTTAGTCGTTGTACTGACTACTTGAGGGACTTGTCTCTAACGAGAACCCTGAAGAACATGCTTAGAGAACCTGACTTTGCATAGAGACGAATGCCAGTATTGAATCCTCGAGACTATTTGGATACCCAGGTTCATACACCACTTCCGATGACCTTTACACCTTAAAAGGGCCAATGTTTTTTATTTTCTAGGAGGGTAATAAAGAAGTCCAAGATGGGTACAGTAATGGTACTGTATTTTCCTATTGACTCGCGGTCTTTGTATCGATATCTACCCCTATAGGTCTGTCAAAGAGGGCGATTGCTAAAAGTCACACAATGACCAGGGCAAGTAATTAGAAGTGATGTAGCGAGGTTGAGAATGTATATCATATTTATATATGGATATAATATCTTGTAAGAAAGCTCTATTGCATCTTTATCTAAGCTGATGATTAAATGTGAACCAAGGCCTCACAGACACAGTCAATGGATCCGCCATCTCAGCTTTGGAGCAATCGCACAACGGAGGGATAAATATGTCTCCGTCCCAGAGGTAGGTTTCCAAATCCCTCTCTGGGCCTTCGAATCCCAGCGAGTAATACTTGCTGTTGTCCATCAACTGTGAAAGCAGAAGTGCTTCCCATAGCTCGAGCAAACGACCTGTTTCCAGCCGGACCCAACCCCAACCGCCATCTTCTATATGACCTTCCCAGTCGTAGCCGAGTGCTTTGACTAAAAATTCGTTTCGTGCAATGCCGTCAAGTACGGCTTTATCAGCAACCAGTACGAAGCAGAATGACGCCCCTGCCATCCTCTCCTCCGCTTCAGGATGTTCTTTCTGGCAAATGTCTCTTAGGTCCTTGATATCGAGGTCCTTCAAGAGCAACGGATCTTCCTTGGGCAGAAGTCTAAATAGGCTCTTGAAAGTGTCCAATGAGGCCACATATTTGGCTTTGTCTTTCCAAGGGCCCATGTACCACTTCCAGTCCCTCTTCCAAATATGTTCATTTTCGTAATACCCAACGGACAGTAACGTTTGCTGTTTCAAGACTTCCAGGAGAGTCTTCCATGGCGTGTCAGATTCGGCGCCATAATATGTACGGTAAATCGCGAATCCCCAGTTTTTGTAACAGGAATTCTCTGGATGGAATTTGTAAATGGGACGGCGTTTCATAGTCCCAGACTGTCGCGAGGGCTGACGCAGGAAGCTGAAGATTTCTGAAAGCTCTGCCATCATCACAGATGATAATAGTTCTGTAACTTGAGAGATGTCTATTTTGTTTGGGTTCAGTGATGCTTGCTAAGTTGTGAAAAAGGAAGAAGGGAACAATCGGCCGCTTTTATGAACAACAGCGCCCCACATCACGTGAAAACGTCGCTTACAGCCGAAACTCGAAGGTAGGCAATAATTGTTCGGGTCTCTGGCTACATTGCTGCGTTTGTGTTGGTGTTGCGTCTTGAGCGCGGTCCTTCAGGATTTGTATGTGTGCAAGATGGGGAATGCACGTACGTAGTAGCTCAATCTTCGGCCCTGACTCTTACCATAGCACGGTGTGACTGGTCTACTCTCTACGAACTCCACGTATTGAAGCTAGAATGCCAAAACAATTTTATAAAGACCCATCCACAAGTCCACGCAGGCCGTAGATCCCAAACAATCCCTCTCTCTTCATTCTCCAACCCAGTCAACCCTTCACAAAATGGCTTCTCCACTCACCCACATCGCCGAATCACCTTATCAAGAATTTGTTCGAAACCAAACCGACATCCATAATAGAACTGGAGAAGTGTCTCGCACGCCCATGACAATGATTGATCGAGACGGCTCTGTTCTAAACGAGACTGAAGACTTCCGTCTTCTCTATCATATCGTACTCCGAAACGATGCGCTTGCCCTGAAGCAATATTTGACTGTCGCGCCTTGGGCTGTCGACAGCATGAGTGCGCGCCCTGAGAGAGACGAGGCGCCCTATGAAGGCAATGATTACTTCTTGCTCGCCACCCAAAATGGAAATCTCGACGTCCTCCAGATTCTTTTAGAGCATTACAAGAGAAATCACGACTCCACCGATGAGCTCCGATTCAAAACGCGAGGGTACCAGCTGCTGAATGAAGCTGCGAGAAGGGGACACAATGAGGTCGTTCAATTCTTACTTGACAGCCAGCCGTTATATGCAGGGATCGACGAGCGTGATTGCAAAGGCTATACTGCGCTAGGATCGGCTGCCAACATCTATTCCGTCAGGTACACCGACTCGGCCGACTGGCAAGATGTCTGCGTCGACAATAACGAGAAAGTCATGCATCTTCTCCTTGACTACGGCGCCAGCGCTTCTGATATTGTCCTCCCGATGAACGATAAGGAAGAGACACCTGATACTGTTCTGACTTTAGCCGTGCAGTGGGCGAGCCCCAAGCTCATCAATCGACTCATCAAAGGTGGCGCTGACATCCAAGCCAAGGTAACAAAATTCCCGTTCGATCTGGGATTCTGGAATGAACGTGGCTACATTTCCGATATCAACGCATTTTGTATTGCTTGCATCAGCGCCAACTATGAAGCTGTTCAGAGCCTTCTTGGTTATCCAGGTGCTGACCGGGCTGATATGGTATCCTCTCGTGACAGCCGTGGAAGTCTTCCCATCCACTGGGCGACACGAAACCAATTGCCAGATGAGCTTCAGTACATCCCGATATCAATACTTCAGGAAAGGACACGCAATATCACAAATGTTATCAGATTACTCCTGGAGATCAATGCGACAACTGTGAATATTCAAGATGGAGACGGAAATACACCCTTGCATTATGCGACCGGACATTTTGGCCGCAGTGGCAAGTTATATACAAACATATTTGAACTTTTATGTCAAAAGGGCGCCGACGCTGGTATATGCAATAAAAAAGGCGAGACACCCTTGCATACCTTGTTCCGCCGTGATGGCTCCAACATGCCTGTCGACGCCGTATCTACCTTGCTTGCTCACGGCGCTAGGGTTACAGCTGTTGACAATACCGGAAACACACCAATGCATGTTGCGTGCTGCAATGCAAATTCTGGGGATGCTGTCTCGGTCTTGCTACAGCATGGCGCTGACCCCACTCTGAAAAACTCCAAACAAGAGACGCCTATTCATATGGTTGCCCAATTTCGTTGTCCTCCAAGAGCGTCACGCAGCAAAGCCTCAGAGGTAGTGAGAGCACAAGATGATATGATAGATAGACTGGCGAAGGCCAGAGGACCAGAATTAATGGACCTCAAAAATACAGGTGGACAATCAGCGCGACAGATATATCAAGATTCACGGGCGAAGTGGTTGGAGGGTGCGCGTGGAAACAAAAATCACAGGCATTGGGGTCGTAGGTCTGTTATGAGCCGCTGAAGATTACAATGACAAATGACAGATCTAGAACTGCTTGCTGTTCGAACATAACGCAGGGAGCAGGGAAAAGGTAATAGCGCATCGGTCCAAGAAGGAAGATATGAAATATAGCCCAATGTCCCCATCTATCAACATACTGCGATGCCCAAAGCCAGCACATTTGACACCAACCACCGGGTTCTACTTACATGATTTTCAGCTTCCTACGGAGGTCCTTGTGACAGTCTGGGACTAAAAAATGCCATCCTATGATTGGTCGCTCTCGAGACATACAAGTTGAGGTCCTAAGCCTAAGCAACGTTCTCATATACAGCCTCAGTGTATTTGTCAGTAGCTTCGGTTCAAGCTACAGCTTGTACAATGGCATTGAGCTCGACATTGCCATTGAAAAAGTCTAACTGAGAAACCCTGCTAGCCTTAGGCAATATAGAAATAACATCCGAGCAAGCTAGTAGTCGGTAAGTAGTGTCGTTTGGAAGAACGCTGTAAGCGGTGACAACTTGTCTTGGCTCTGGCCTGAACTTCATAGGATACACTTCCCGACGCCCGAAAAATTCGATGATCGGACTTTCTTGTTTAAGGGCATAGAAGATACATGTAATGAATAGTGAGATGCTGTGAGTACGCTTTCTGAGGAGCTGGCATATAATCTTATTCTGACAAGTGTAGATAGGGACACGGAGATAGGAGACCACCCCTAGTTCTGGGTACAAGTTTAGTTGTGTATCAAAGTCTAAGTTAAGAGACACTGTGGAATAAAACAGTGTCCTCTGGGCTTCTTTGTCTTATTATAATGAACAATCTGGGGATTGGCCACGGTAGTGCTTCCCAAATCGGCGAATCTCTGAATACGACCCTGTATTGTTAACAGCCATATCTCCAGGCCAGACATAATGACCAAGATCCTCTTCAGGTCCGTCAAAGTCGATCGCAAACTCAGTTCGCATCGAGTTCAGCATCAGTAGTTGCCATAGATCCAACAGATAGCCTGTTGGGATCCTCATCCATCCCCAGCCCGGGTGCCCTAGTTTCCAGTCCAGAGACACCGCTTTCACGACAAACTCGCGCTCAGAAACATCTTTCAATACTGATTCGTCAGCAAGCAGTACATACTGATGCGTGCTACCTGACATGACTCGATTTTTATCGGTATTTTCGTTCTGGCAGAATTTCCGAATGCCTTGTACATCAAGCCCTTCCAGTAGAGATTTATCGGCCCGGGCATTGAGATAGAACAGGTTCTTGAGTATATTGACGTGGCGTTGATCTGTATCTTCTCGACCGCCGTAGAGTCCGAATGCCAATCTCGTCTGGTGTTTCAGTGCATATAGAAGCGTGTTCCAAGCCTCGTCGGAGCCTGGGCCGTAGTATGTGCGATAGATGTCGAAACCCCATTCCTGGTAATATCGAAGAATGTCGGGATCCTTGCTCTCTATCTGTTGCATGGCTGGCGGTAATGGCGGATACCATTTAGAAATCATCTCGACCATATCTTCAATCATCTTTGCGACGGTTTGGCTGACCAAGAATCGGTAGTTTTAGGAACCAGCGAAGGAAAGGAGAGATTGTTCCAAGTTCAGCCGATAATGCCTCAGTCATAAAAGAGGGTGAGTTGGCCTTTCCCATGGACCAACAACTTATAGCCATTCGACGAATTATTCACGGAACAGTGTTTATCCGCTTGTTGCTCACTTCAGACCTGAGGCGTCTAACACTCGGTCAATGCTTTCTCAAAACGAACAACATCGGTACTTTGTTAGGAAATAATAGGAAAGCTAACTATTATAAACCTCTGCCTTTTTCTGAATCCATAGTCCGTAGCCCAAGAATTTAATACGGAGTCTAATCTATCTTAGTGATCTAAATCTTGTGCATCCTTGGTCCTCTTTCTCGGCCACTTCCGTTGCCAGTTTGCTTCGGGGGGCCATCGAGCTCTTTCCATGCCTTCCTCGTTCTATTAGATATCTCTCCAGGTTTCATTCCCTCCGCGTCCGTCAAGTCCATCAGCTCCACCCCTCCAGCCTTCACCAGTCTTGAAAACACATCCTCCTGCGCCCTGATTCTTTCCGGCGCTTGGTAATCCTTGTTACGTCCCAAGTACGTACCACCAGCAGCTCGGTGAAGGGCTGTCTGCCCCTTCAAATTCGGTAAGGCTGGGTCAGCGCCGTGCACAAGAAGAAGTGACACGACATCGGCCCATTCCAGGTTTGCTGCTGCAATATGCAACGGCGTATCACCGGCCATATCGATGTCGGCTGGGGATGCACCATGGGCGAGCAAAGTTAAAACCGTAACTGGGTCGACTGAACTCTTTTTGCAAATATAGTCTCTATATTCATCGCCATCCTCAAGACGGAATAGAGTATGCAGAGGCTTCTGACTTTCTGTGTTCTGTATGCTGGCATCGGCGCCCCTGGCGCAAAGGAGCTGAATAATAGGGGTCTACATCTTATCGTATCGACTCGGTGACCGGGTGGCATAGTGTAAGGGTGTATTTCCATCTTTATCGGAAACATTTATAATGGTTGGGTCCAGGTCCAAGAGCAGTTCAATAATATCCGTAATGCTCCGCGCTTTATCATAGACAGCCTCTTTTGAGTATCCAAAACTCTCTTTTGGCAAGCAAGTTTGAGTCACCCAATGAAGAGGAAGGCTCCCTAGAGTGTCTCGCTGCCATATGACATCTAGCATTTCCACCTCAGCGCCCCGACAATCAATAAGAGACTTCACCGCTTCGAAGTTTGCGTGAGTGCAGGCAACATAAAGTGCATTAACTTCAAAAGAACCTTCAGGTAGATTCCAGAGCTTATCTTCCCATCGACCTCTTACCACCTTGGTATATATATCTGCACCGTCGTCGATGAGTCTCTTGATCAATTGCGAACCTGCCCACTCTGCAGCCGAAGTCAGGACTGTGTTGCGTAGTTCTTCATCCCAATATGACACATCAGACGCAGAGGCACCTTGGTCCAACAGTAAACTTATGATCGCTTCTAATTCCTCTCGTAAAGAAGTAGATCGATCGATATAACGGGCCGCAGCAGCCGATAATAATGCAGTACAGTCGTTTGCGTCGCGCTCGTCGATTCTGGAGTATCGTGGCTGGTTATTGAGTAGGAATCGGACTATGTCGACGTGGCCATGTCGGGCGGCTTCGTTCAATAATAGAAGTCCTCCAGAATCGATTCCTCTGATTTCCATATCGGAATCCTTGCCCTTCGTACAGTGATTCAGAAGGATTTTAAAAACACCAAGACTTCCCTTACAGGTTGCCCACATGCAGGGGTCCATGTCCAGTACAACGTCAGAGGCGTAGTCTGTAAACAGATATCTGTCTGGGACGGCCCAGAGATCGTTCGTGAAAACCGTCTCCATGGAGACAGCTCAAGGTGCAATCACGAGATATTTTTGAAGAGTATTCGTATCATTCTCCGCAATTATCGTGTACAGAAGGTCAAAATGTACATTCTCATATAAGATTGAACCGTCTGTATGAAGCATCATCATAGGGACCGGACAATCTGCCTCACGCCCTTGACTTTCACACTCGGCGTTTGGGTTTTTAGTGAAACGATAATAAGGCGACTCATCTTTTGTGTCGGCAGAGGAAGCCATACTTGTAGATAGATGAATTGATGGGTTGAAGGAGAAGAAAAGGGGCTGATAAAGGACTACAAGATTCTCTGTTAATCGTTGGATATACTTATGTAAAACTCGGTTGACATTCGAGCTAGGAGAAGTGGATCACAGTCAATGCAGGGAAGCTGGTCAGGTCCGGCGAGGAGTCACAGTCCGAGCTCAAATTACGTATATAAATGGAGCACGGTTAATCGTAGATAGGTCAACCATAAAACCGAGGCCGAGGCGCTACAGTCATTGCATGATCATTGCACAAAAAACCTACAAACTTGGTTTATTTTCTTTCTCGTTGTCTAGGCAATTGGAAACGGTTAAAAATGTCGCATTTATCCAAAATACGATGTATTTGATATAACTAGTCAGCTGGCTTATCTACATGATCAATTTCCAGGTTGACTTTACTCCCTTGTTGCATATCCGCACTTTGAGTACCTGCCAATGGGTTACCTGATATGAGCAGTTCGGTTATTGAAGTAAAGGCGGAGATGAGATAACTAGATGGACATAATCGGGATCTGGCTGTGTTGACATAACCAGATCAAGCATTATGTATGTTCGTTAAATATCCTCGCTCCGAGATGGACTGAGTGTTCTTGTATCTTGATTGACACCTTTGGGCCATGCTCTTCATTCTTCCTTACCACATATCATCCTTTTGGTTGCTATAATAAGGCCAGTCGCGAACTTCTGAACATCTTCCCGTATCAAAAAGTGCCATGTCCCCAGGCCAAATACTTTCCTCGAGATATGCTTCAGGTCCGTCGCAGCGAAGACAAAACTCGGTACGATGTTTATTCCACATCAGAAATATCCACAACTCCAAGAGATAGCCTGTTGGGATTCTTATCCATCCCCATCCCGAATAGCCATCCCAGGACAACGAGATGGCCTTGACGACGTATTCGCCGTTTTTTATATCCTTCAGAACAGCTCCATCGGCGAGCAAAACAAAATTGAACATATAATCTGCCATAGCTCGACTCTCGTGGGGCCTTGTGCTCACGCAGTACTCGAGATTACCTTCCCTTGTGGCCTTGGTCTCTTTGAACTTTTCGGTATTGCAGAACTCACGAAGCCCTCGAACATCAAGTCCGCCCAGCAGAGAGGGATCATCACGGACATCCAGATAAAATAGTTCCTGAACTTGTCGCATATCATCTTGGTTTGTTTCATCCTCTTCCTCAAACGCTCCAAATGCCAGTTTAGTCTGATGCCTCAACGAGTATAGGAGAGCTTGCCAATGCTCATCAGACTCTTTGCCATAGTAGGTACGGTAGATGGTGAAACCCCATTTGCGGTAGTGGTGGAAATTGTCGGGGTTCTGCCTTCTGCCCGGTTCAAGCTTAGTCCCGCGTGGTATCTGCCGAACCTGACGTATCATATTTTCGATAATGTCGGACATCTTGATGGAGCTTGGTTGTGATGGATATGTCTGCTGAAGGTTGTGCTTTATGAGGTGGATATCAAAGTTGTTGATTCACGAGTGTTGAAGATAAGGTAACTGCACGTATGTGAGCTTGAGAAGAAGTTTTTAAAAGAAGCTTGAATTGACTGGAATAATATGATTAAAGCGAGAACAAAATCATGTTGGTTGTCGTGTTTTTGATAAGGTGATAAGGCAAGTCACGTTGAGATAGCACGGCGCTGTTGATTCGGAGTATAAATTCCCCGACGTAGACGAATGTGGAGTTGTATAAGGACAAGAGACATAACGAAGTCACAATTAAAGACAACCTAGAGAACTCTTGGTCTGTGCCGTTTACCGACCACGTATTTAAAGTCATATACAAAAAGCTAGACATCCAGGCAACTGCTATATATAACCAAATCAACAGGTGCCCTTTTCTTGCTTGCTATTTACCAGCTCCACTTAAAAACATGCCGATGACTCATATGCAACAGCGAAGGGACCTGGTTATAAGTATTCACTGTTCAGTGCTTGCGCTTATGAAAATGCTCAACTTCTGTTCGATCACTTGAACACTTAAGCATAATGCCGCCCAGTCTGCTCAAAGATGAATTGCCCTACGGCAACTTCATTCGAGGTCCAAAAGAGCATCACAATGATGACGAACCTCCATACACACCAATGACCATGATTGATGGCAATGGATCTGTTCTGTGTGAAACAGATGAATTCGATCTCTTTCTTGCGATCATCCATCGGGATGATGTGACGACTCTGGAGCAGTATCTCGATATTGCGCCTTTGGTTATCGAGGAGAGAGAGAATCTCCCTCTCTATTACTCCTTCTTCTACACAGCTGTATCTCACGGAAGCCTTGGTGCACTCAGGACACTACTCTCTTACTACGAAAGAGTTATGGGACCAATTCAAAGAATCACTTTTCGAAAACGCGGTTTCACCCTGCTCAACGAAGCTGCTAGACGCGGCTATCTGGAAATAGTAGAGTTTTTACTCCAAAACCAGCCACTATATGCTGATATTCACGAGCGAGATTATACAGGCTGCAATGCTATTGCGGCAGCCTTGGATTTATATTCTACGAGATACGCCGAGGCGTTCGATTGGCAGCCCTCTGTTGACAAGAGCGAGGCTGTGATAAATCTGTTGCTGGATTGGGGTGCCTGTCCGACTGACGTGGTTGCACGGGTTCACGAAGACTCATCATGGAAACCTGAAACGGTCATTTCAATGGCATCCGAATGGGCAAGCGCTAAGATTATCGAGAGGCTCGTTAACGGTGGCGCAGATGTCCATGCCCGGTTCACAAAAGACTCCCTTCAACTACGACTGTATGACGAGCAAGATTATATCGTTGACAACGTCACTGCAATTCACATGGCTTCTTTTCGGGGCAATTATCCTACTCTGAAAACTCTACTTGCCCATCGTGGGAACGCAATCAGCGCCCCGCAAATGGTGTCCTCTTGTGATAGTCGAGGGAGTACACCTCTTCACTGGGCTACACGGAATAACCTGTTTAACCCCAATCCACACGAAAGTGCACAGAATATCAAAGCAACCATCGATCTTATTTTGGATTTGTGTCCTGGGATAGTTAATATTCAAGACTCTGAAGGGAACACAGCCTTACACTATGCCTCTCAATACTTCGGTGGAAATGGAGAGGTCTTTATGCCAATTTTTGACATGATTTGCGACAAGGGTGGAGACGCAAGTATACGTAATAATCGGGGAGAGACGCCGCTACACAATGTGCTCGCCAGTGCAGAAGAGACAGTCAATCAGCAGATCATATCTCTCCTGCTTGCCCATGGCGCAAAGATCAGCGATAGTGATTATGGCAGGAACACCCCTCTACATATTGCAGCTCGAAGATTGGATGATCATGGCGCAATTGCTTTCCTTATAAAACAGGGCGCAGATGCTACTATCCGTAATTCCAAAAATGAGACACCTGTCCATATAGCCGCTTCCGGCGACGTATTTACACCGGGCCTGGCAGACAAAGTTAAGATGCAAAATCTGGTTTTTGCAACTCTAACAAACGCCGGAGGAAGTGATCTGATGGAGTCTACGGAAATTAATGGAAAGACTCCACGGGAAATCTGCAAAGAGCGGAGGAGTATTTGGAGGAAAAATGAACACAGGGACCGTTTGATAGACAAATGACATGAACGAAATTTGGCAAGACCACACCTGTTAATCCCGAATGTTATCATGAATAAAACTTGGAAAATTACGCTTTATCTTCGGAACCTTGTTATCAATGGAGTAACCCGCTCAAATCGAAGTAGTGATGTTAGGGCCTTAACTCAAGTTCAGCTTCTCGCTATAGGGTATGAAGCCTTCCTACCCCTCATCTTATCCCAGTTACTCCCTCGCCTACCAAGTGCAACATTGTAACCGAATGCGATATTATTTCCTGGTAGTCCTTGGTAGGGCTGCAACTTTGGCGAGTGCGGAGCTGTGGCCATACAGTCGCTACAACGGCTCTCATAATGCTGGTTTTGTCACAAATCCGTCTCGGGAAACTTGTAGATAAGGATGACAATCACGAGTTACACAACGTTTTCGAAAACGGAACCATCTTAGGCAATGTTAGCAGGATCGAAGATCTATCTACCGAGATTGCCACGCCACAACGACCAGTCATCGGCCCGCAAATCCCAGACGAAGGTCCAAATAACGATCCAAAGATTGAGGCAAACCTGCTTTTCAGAAACCTGAACTATGAACTAGAACCGGAATGCCTTGGGAATAAATGGACTTGGTGGTTTCGAACATACGAAGGGCACTGTAATTGGCTGAAAAAAGGTGAATCGGGTGAAGGCTCAGTTGGATCGGCCAGACCACGCGACTATCAACAATACACGTATGCCGACGGCATATCCAAGCCACGAGAGGGACCAAACCCTCGGACCGTGAGTAATGCATTCTTCAAGAGGAAAAAGAAGATTTACTACGACCATACGCCTCTCCTTCTGGGGCTCATCGAGGTGAGGGTCTTTGATCTATGACCCTTCAACTCTCGGTTCTGACATGTCCAGTTCATTATGCATGACGTTACATATAGTCAAGACTCTACCGACGAGTTTATTGAAGTCTCTATGCCAGAGGATGAAGAGATATTTCCCCTGAATACCACAATTAGAGTGCCAAGAACAGGTGCCATGCCTGGAACGGGCACGTCCAGAAGCAACCCTCGTGAAAACATAAACATGGCAACAACGTGGCTCGACATATCATCGCTGTATGGCAGTAATGCTGATGTAGCGCACCGATTGCGATCAAAAGTTGATGCCAAGCTTCTCACACAAGAGGCCCAGCCGCCTGGCAACAGGGCAAGCGCCTCTAACCTCCCCTCCAACACTGTGGGTGTACCGACCAACACGCGTCCTGGTGTGAAGCCGGAAGAGCTATTTGCTGGAGGTGATCCCCGTACCAACGAGGACTGGCTACTTCTTGGTATCCACACAGTACTACTTCGTGAGCATAACAGGCTCTGCGACATCCTCAGGCAATAGAAACCGAACTGGGATGACGAACAGCTTTATGTACGAGCCGTCATGTCCACAAGATATGCATTAACAGCCAATGCGTACATAATGGCCTATTGGACCGAAGAGATGCCATGGCCGAGAAATGGCGGACTTCCACTTTACCATCACCGAGTCGAGCTGGGCGGTCAACCTCGCTGGGTTTAGCATGTTAAATGCGAGGAGCTTTATTGTGGATTACAAGGAACATACTCTTGATTTATTAGTGTTACTCTCTGGAGCTTTGGCATATTTGGATGTAGAGGACTACCTCTACCTGAGCCCCTCGATTAACATGTCGAATGCGATGTGGCGTAAAGCTTCAGCTTAATTCGGTTCTTTTCTTCAATAAACTTTTTTATTTGCTCGATAACCGGGGATTAAGGTCAAGCGTTCCACATACGCGAGTACGGTCGGAGTCTGCGTAATGTGCCAGATAATTTGAGCAGGCTTTATTAAGTTGAGTTGATCTTAAAGTGGATATTTAATATAATGCCTATTGCTCAGCGCGTATCTTCCTTGATCCTGCAGATGCTCAGATCAGCAACCGAGCGTCTCGCTTAAGACCATGACCTTACTACTCTATTGTGTGCAAGTCAATGCGAAGAGGGTAGTGATCATCCTTAATGATAAGTATAAATATACAGTTTCCAGCAGTACCTACTTATTCAAAAACACAAACATTCATTCTGCCTCAGCATTTTCATCAACACCTCAACTTCTCTATCTACCCCTAAAGCATTTCACATATATCAAAATACACCAAAATCCAACAAACATGAAGGTCCATTCGTCCGCGCTCATTGTCCTATCTCTCAGTGGCGTATCTCTTGCTAAAGAGTACGGACAGTGGGGTGTCTACGCATATACCGACCGAAACTGCGATAAGCTGCTTGGCCAGTGGCGAGATGATAGGTTGCCAAAATGCACCAGTCTTGCCAACTATCCCGATGTTCTCGGCATCAGAGTCGACGTCAAGAACCTAGGCCCGGTCACATGCGGGTGGGTTGTCAAGACTTATAGTTCTCCCGACTGCAGTGGCGACGGCAGAGAGATTACACGAAATGACGTCTGCGTTGACACTCCTTTCTTTGGAGACTTCAAGAAGCCTGTTAAGAGCTTCATCGTTGGCCAATTTCCCTTTTGCGAGTAGATTGATGAATAGGTTTGGGGGTTAAGAATCGTGGAGTGGGTTGCTGCTGGACCTTTGGCCGGTTAGGTTTGTGTTTTTCTTCTGTTAACCAGTTTTCACAGTACCCTAGTTGGCTATGTCTAGGGAGGAAGCAGTAGTGAGTTATATTATAAGATATAGAAGGAGCCGGGTCTGCATAGGGTTGTATTTAGTAATAGTTATCAAACGCAATAAAATACATTTATATAAGACATAGCTAATTTTACGTTCTGTAAGATTAAAAACTTTACTAATATATATCTTTAGCTACTTGTTATTAATAACTGGAAGCTAATAACAGTATCTGCAGATATAGCTATTGTCTATTGCCTTGTCATCCCGGGCTTTCTAATTATGGATCAGAACGATAAGACGTTATGGGAATAGAATTTACCAATAATATTGAATAAGCCCTCTAAGTATTTAACACACTATTTACATAAAGCCCACAAGATTCAACCTCTCGGGTCCATAGCTTCCAAGGACGCTCACAAGTCCTCTTCGACATCGCCTGCGCCACCGAACATTCTTCATCGCTTAAGTATGTCAAGGCCGTGCTTGACCTATTTGTGGCCTGTAGCGCAGTAGTAGTTGTCTGGATTGTTGCGTTCTTTTGTGTATAGGTGGCCCATACGACAGCAACTTCGATACTGTCTGCGACTACTGTGAAGCCATGGCCTCGCATAAGTGTAACATTGTTGCCGTTATCGAATGTTTTTGCTAGAGCTTCTCCAGTCTGCTTGTTTCGAACAAGCATATCAGCCTCTTGCGTAGGATCTCGGTGTTTGGCGATATCAAAGACTGCAGCACCCTGGGGTCCGAGGAAAGCCGCCATGTGATAGCAAGCTTTTAGTGGGACGCCTGAGATAGCATAGGGAACCACTTCCTCTGAGTGGCTATGTACAACAGCGTGGATATTTGGGTGGCGTTTATAGATCTCTGAATGGATCCTTCGTTCTTCATATCCTTTGAGGGATGTTTCTTCGACTGGCTCCGCGTCGTCCACTCTGTACTCTATCAAATCTGCTGGAGAGGACACTACCCCGGGAGCTACGGAGCGTGACATAATAAAGACATCGCTGTGAATAGGGTGTCTGAACGACAGGTGACCGTAAGCATCGAGAACTTGATTATGGTGCAGAATGTGGCAACCGTCAACAAACTTGCGGTAACACAGTTGGAGTATCGCAGCGGGCTCCATCGGAAGCGAGAAGGTATTTAGAATGTTTAGTTTGTGTAGAAAAACTTCTGTATAGGAGAAGCTATATTTATACGGCTTGAGTCGTGACCGACGTTATGCACTTGTAGCTCGGATTAGATGCAGTTCGGAAATCCCCTCCGAGCTATTCGGCGGAGCTGTCTGCGGCATTTGGCTCATTTCCATTTCCATTATACAACTAGCCTAGCTTCAACAACAACTTCATGGCCAACTGTGTCGACTCTCTTCGAACCACTAACATGCTTAGTACCCTTCGTAACTCCACTTAAGCTCTACTCATATGAAACTATACGACGTCAATTAATGTTTACTATCTTTTTCACGGAGCAATAGCTTTAAAGCAGTTTCAACAGTGTAAATAAGTTTCCATTCCAAGGTAAAATTCGGTACAACTTATCACACTTAATCCGATATTGACTGATCAAGCCCCGTGAAGCCACTGTCGGAACCATAAAGATACTGCATTCTTGGCTCTTTCCATTCCGTCCCTCTCGCCCGGCTTACTCTCGTCTCCACGGATAGCAAACCATGCTCAAGTCCAGGAAAATACTGGTAATCATATGCTACCCCAGTCATCGGCAGAGCCTCGTTGGCGTATGCCTTCAATTCTGGGGTAAATTGGGGATCAAATTCGGGAGCCAAAATCTGGGTCGGGACGCCGATATTTGCAATTTCTTCTTTCTCAAGAAATGACGGGTGAGAAGTAGAGATGCAGTCAACAAGACTTAACTCCTTAGCCCCAAGATTAAAGACAGCCCATCCACCGAAACAGTACCCAACGGCCCCAATCCGAGAAAAAGATGATCTCAAGGTTTCGGCAAATCTAACAAGCTCTGGTCTTCGGACAGTCTTGGAGTTGCGCTTGAAAAATGCACCCAGGTCGAATTCGCCCATTCGGCTTTTGTCATACAGGATTTCAGTCGGGATTACCTCTCCACCAAAACTAGAAGGACAAAGAAGGTCAGCAAAAAGTTCTCTGCCATTTCTGAAACAGGGAAGCTAACAGGTCTGGTACATAGACAGTAGCATTAACCTCTTGAGCAAGATGATCGGCTAGAATTCGGGTGTTGTTGAATGTCCAACCAAAAAGGTCATGGACGATTATGACGGCAACATCCTTGTTTGTGCCAGAAACATAGCAGTTCATCTCGGCAACAGTGTTGTTTCTGCCTTTAGGCTTAGCCTTCCATTGAAATCCCTTGAGACAGCAGTCAGACATGATGAAAGCGATGAAAAGGATGAATAATAGAGTTTCAGAAAGATGAGTGAAGAATCCGGTACGATATCATATTTGGGTACTTCTATTAGGCCCTTGTTATAAGAGCGTTCAAGGAAGCCTCGTAAGTGTTGCCTGAATTTGGGGTATGAGACAAACTCTCTGCCAAGCAAAGATCAGACTCAGTCGCTACATGGTCACCCTAAGATGGCCGCATTCAGAACCCTGACGGGGAGTACGTAAACTCCGATATGTCAGTTCCGCCCGAGAAAAAAAGGAGGACTTTCATTATCTCCTTTCCCCGAGATTACGAAGGTCTTTTAGCATTACCGTCAATTCGGATGGCTGGTTCCGAGAAGGAATAAAACCGAGAGTTTCGGACTTTTGCATTTTGGAAAAAGGCCGACTACACAGTACTCCTTTAACTAGCCAAAATTAATTAATTACTAAGAAGGCTAAGGTACCTATTTATAGAGAATATAAAAAAAAGATTATTAAGGAAATACTACTATTTTTTAAAATATGTAGTTTAAGTAGCTATAAATATAGAAAAAATTAATTATAAGTATATAAAAAATATTATATAGTTAACTACTTCTTTATAACATTCTTAACCATCCAGTATCCTGGCAAATACCCTTCAGATAACCCCCGCGCGATGCTCAACAACATACCAGGTCCATACCTAACAAAACTATCTCCACCTTTACTTGACACACCAGTGGCATTCAGGTCATGGTATGAATCCTCCATGGTTAGTTCAACGAAACCCTCACCCAAGTCTACGTATGTACAGGCCACGCTAGCCTTTTCCGTGCTAATCACTGCACCTGAGGGTTCGTCGTAAACAAGAGCCCCGGGCTGTACCAGCAGGAGTGATATAAGGTCCGACGAAGCCTGGAGATGTGCCGTAGCCATTCGTAGATCTAGGTAGGGATGATAGAATGCTGATTTGATGAGCCAGAGGAGAGGTGCCGGCGTTTGTGCGGTAAATCGGGTGTTCCAGGTGGAGGATGACAAGAGAATTAATCGGGGCTTCTTTCATTCCCTGGTAGAAGACCGTTTCATATCATCAAGCACCTCAGTAATTGTCTTGGAGAGATCCTGTAGCACTTTCACACCGGCTATGTTGCTGTTCTCTCCAAGAGCGCAGACGATGGTATCGGCGTCGCGCAAACACTCTCCCACGGTGGCCTTGTCGGTAATCTGTCCTTGAAAGACATGTATGTTTTTGTATGTCGTCAACTCGGGGATCATCCGAGATAGTTTTGCCGTGGAGCGTACCATAAGTCTCAGCTCCACGGAATCACGAAACCCCTGGCGTTTGATGAACGAACGGACTGTAGCACTACCAGTGCCACCAGTCGCGCCAAAGAGAGCAATTCGCCGGTGTGAGGTTGCCATATTGAATAGCTGAGAATTCAAGAGATAACAAGAGGAGATCGAACGACTGTATAAGATATAAGCTTGGGGGTAAGAAATATACATTCTAGTGCTATCAAGAGATCCTTTATAGCCTTTGCACTGGCCTTTGACGTCGGAGCCACTTCCGCGACGGATATTTGCGAACTTTGCGCGAGCCGAAGCTGCTGGGCCACCTCGGCTGCTCTGCATTATAGTGAAAAATCGTTATTCCGAGTTGATAGACTCTACATCCAACGGCTCACATCGCGCGCCTCACACGTGACAAATCGTGCCCGAGCATATGGACTTAGAAGCCTCGGAAATGCAGTTGGGACTTATGGCTAAAGGCTTAAGTTAGCAGGGAGGATTTGGGACCTCGGAAAAAGGTTATAAAGGCTCTGCTTCAAAGAATAAACCAGAAAAAAAAATTGTTGTATAAAGGAATTTAATTATTGGAAGTTATATTGCTGTAGAATAATATAGGAAGAGAAACATAAGTTGAGGTCCAGTACAGTTAGATAAACACTTAGAATGTAAGCATAAGTAATACAGATATACCTAAAGGCAATAGTATTTAAGTTAGACAATTGCATCACTGCCAAGCCCAAAGCCAGTCCAACCGTTAAATTCGGTTAAGAACTTGGCCGCCGCTTGCTGATATAAACCATCTTCAGACCCTCTAATTTCCTCAACCATTTTCAAAGCGCGAATCACCTTTGCCCAATGCATGTCGGTGCTCCACTTGCTTTCCAAGGCCCTCTTGGAGATAGATTCCCAGCTGCTATTGTCCGAGTTCAAGGGCCTCATCTTCTCGACCCCAAAGCTCGGGCGCAGCTGCATGAGATACGTAATGGTAGTGAACAACCCAAATTGCTTCATCATGGTAAGTCTCCTATCCTCTGGCATGATTGGAAGCAGGATACGAAGAGCGTGACCGACGGTTAAGACATGGGCCAAGAAAAAGTCAAAGTTCCCCTCCTCATCCACAGTGCTTAGAGAGAGGATCGCAGAAGTCTTCAGCCAGTCCTTAAACTGAATGGTTGTGTTCTCGACCACCAAAGCGTTCCAATGCTCCAACAGTTCCGACTCATACTTACTGAGTAAAGTGAAGACGTTGGCGAATCCTGGATCATCAGAGTAGTTATCAAAGCGTTTGTCGTTGTGGATGTTGATAAGCATCTCCTCCAGGCTTGCTGTCTTGTATGTTGAATTGTCTGGAAACGCATCGTCCAGAAACTTGTGCGCGGGATCATACTCGGTACATCCGAGGCTTAAAGCCTCTGAGATGACCTCCTTGCTGTTGAACTCATACCCATAAGCAAGGTGAATATATGGATGGCCGACTAACCTTCTGATTAGTACATATTGAGAAAACGGTTCACCAACAGAAGAATAACGCACGTCCGCCACAGAACCCATTAACCAATGGCTCCTTTCCAGAGAAAAGATGATCAAGGACGACTTTGTTCCAGTCTCCACCATTTCTTTCTATCTGATCGTCGAAGTAATCAACATATGCGGCCGTATATCTGTCACAGATCTATTAGCAATTCATATCACATAAGATACCTCTAAATGTGGAGTTGATGTACTTCTTATCACCAAGGTGGTCCCGCCAGTTCTCAGCCACGATAGTATACCTCACTACCTCAGCATCGACGGCAAGAAGGTTAGGCTCTTCTGCATGGTAGATCTCCTGCAATTTGGCAGTGCTTGCTCCTAGAAGATAGGAGGATCCTAGAGCCTGTTTTTATAGTCAAGTTCTAGCATTACCCAAACACATTAGCTGTCTAAGCACAGAGACTTACATGAGGTATATGATTGTGGAAAAGCAATCTCGGGTTACGAAGAACAGCGTGGGCTAGATGGTTCTTCTTGAGGAGGGCGTCCAGGGTTTGGGCTGGCTCGTCCTGCTGCTTATCCAAGCGATATACTGGTGCTGGGTAGAAGTCGTTTGAGGAGCTCATTGTGATTCAATAAATGTTTAAAGAATAAAGAATTTGAAAGATAGTTAATTGCAAATGTATATCGTCTACGACGTGCAATGTGATATTTATGTATGTCCTCGCAAAACTAGGTACTTACTGCTTTGAGGTACGCAACGTCGGCCCTCGCCACGATGATATGGAGTCAGGTCCCGGAAAGTCCTCCGTGCAGAGGGACCTCCTTTGTTCATGCCATTACATATTCTAGACTTCCCAGGTCATCATGCTATGAGCACCGACCTAGAAGCTCAAAGAACACGCCAACATGGCATGGCCCAGACTCCCCCGCAAAATCCCCACGATGCATCGGTCACTTACCCCGCTATTACGGACAACGGCATTTGTTTATTCTCCGTCCAAAGACGGACTTTTAGGGAGCGGTCCGAGAGTGGACACTTATGTAAACATCAAATATCGAAGACTAATGACACATTTTCAGAGGCAACAACTTCAGCGTTGTACTGATCGATGTGACACCTGAATTACAGTTGGTTTGTACTGCACAGTTGGCCCAATGCTGTTAGCTTTAGACTTTGAGAACTGCATGGCCCCGATCGACACGATACATAGGCCTAAATAGATCCGTTACCTTATCAGGTCATTATGACTGCCCCCAAAAGGTTAAGCAGCCTTGATCAATGTATCCTCGTCGCGCGAAGCCATATAACACTAGGCTTTCAGGCCGAAGACGGTAATGGCTGAATTTAACAGCTGAAATGAACTCAAATGTCTGCATGTACGATCAGCAGATACCTTTGAATCCTGCAATGTTCTTTTGTCAGCCCCGCAACGGTTTCAACTGATCCGTACGTATCATATCGATGGGGCGTATAGATCACCCCGCAGTTCTCGATATGGAATAGGCTCAAAGCAGGAGCCGAGATCTACTCGACATAGGATGGTTGGGACACTTTCCTCTATTTCTCTAGCCATACGTGTTGTGATTGCATTTGGTCACAGAATCTTGCTCGACACCTTACAGCAACAGATATCACAAGCAACTAATCATACGGCAGCTGATATTCATTTCATTCCTATTCTAGGCCAGTAATTCCATTTCACACGACCGAAAGCGATGTATTCACCACCCGGAACCCAAACCCAAGAACGCGACAAGAGTCCCCCACGACAGGATATCCCTCCGTCAAAGATCGTTAAAGACGCTGCGAAACGCACAGAAAATAGTATTGTCCGCCCTCGCAAGCAGCAGAAAGTCGATCTGGCGTGCGAGGAATGCCGATCCAGAAAAGTGCGATGTGATGGACTGCGGCCCGAGTGCAATGTATGCAAGCGGAGGCAGAAGCTTTGCATCTACTTGCCTGAAGCCTCAAGGCTTACTGGTAGTAGACGGTAAGCGCCAGTTATATACGCTCTTAGAGGAGAGTAATCCTCTTATGGCTAGCACTAGGGTTCTACATTCTCTCCACGATCGTTTGGCCAGCCTCGAGGCCAAAGCAAATGGCGAAACAAAGCCCGAACCATCGACAGAAAATATCACAGTTAGTACAGGCTTCGTCGAAAGTTTGCCGTTGGTACAATCTCCACCGGCATTCAACGTTGGCCCTTCCCCTTCTCCATCTCAGCGATGTACCACGGACTCGATACTCGTACCAGCACGGATCCTCCCACATCCCTCTACTGGTTTGTCCACCACGTACGCGAGCGAAGATACCAGTCCAAACATTGGTAGCCTACCGTCGGGCCAGGACCTTGGTGATATAAGTGCCATGGGCATGGCTCTCCCAACAACAGAGGCGTCGACTCATATTTCCAGGGAGTTCTATGGGAAGCCGTCAGCAGCCTCACTGCTTCACGATATGTTACATCCTGATCGACGACCATCCGCGCCAGGAGATTCCAAGCAAGACTCTGCTATTCATCCCTCCCCGCCATCAACACGGCGCTGCTTCTCGGTTCCTTGTTCCTCAAATACAGATGAGTATCATCTCCCACCACGTCATGTGGCTGATAATCTCCTGTGCATATATCGAGAGAGGGTACAGATCATCTACCCATTTCTGCATTGGCAGACTCTGATGGAGGCATATAACCGCCTTTGGCTCAGTGATTCTGAGATCAAGAACATGCCTCATCTCACAGGAATTGGACTTGGCGGTTCGCAATGTCCAGTTCCTGTATTCTACTGCGCACTCAATGCAGTCTTTGCCCTCGCCACTCAATTCACTGACGGCTCAGCCCACGACCGCAAGGAGAGGACCACTCCTTTTCTTCGGCGCTCCAGGCATCTTATGCATCTTGATTTCTTGGATAATGCTAACATTTCCTTGATTCAAGCACTATTGATATTCGCACGGTATCTTCAGAGCACAAATCTCCCTAGCCGTTGCTGGAATGTAGCCGGTATGGCGTACCGCATGGCTCAGAGCTTGGGCCTGCATTTAGCAATGAACGAGACAGGTACTTCTGAGTTGGAACGAGAGGTCAGGCGGCGCGTGTGGCACAGCTGCGTATCTCTAGACACGTATGAGAATCCTTCGTCCTGTATCCTGTTACCTATTTTGCTGACTAGCCTCTTCTTTGCAGTGTCTTGGGCATGCTAACCGGTCGACCGATCTCATACTCAATGGCATCGACGGCTCCCCTTCCCTCCATATCAGACGAGAAGTTCTGTACACAGAACCTTGCTAGCTGTGATGGTAATAAGAACGACTTTCCGGCAGCTACCTTCTTCGCAGAATCCATCAAACTCAGCCATATTCTCCGTCAGATTCTCGGTCACATATATGACCCCTGGAAAAAGCCTGAAGTCGAGAAGGGAACTGGCTTCGATGAGCGTAAACGCTATAGGAAGTATGTTTCTAGTACTATGGCGTTTGACGATGAGCTAGACCGCTTCGAGGCCGAATTGCCAGAAGTGCTTCGTTTGTCAAGTGACATAACAAAGACTCATATCGGGAGCATACTTGCACAGCAAAGACACGTTTTGCGATCTAGGTAAGAAGCCGAAGAGAGATTCTTCTGCACCCTTGCCTCCACTCCCGACTCTAATTAATTGCCTTATGAGCTGATAGATTCCTGCACATACGGTTATTATTATATCGTTCTTTCCTGGTTGAGTTCTGTCAGCGAGCTGATCCCCGAACAAAGGTCAGCTGGGTAGGTGAGCCCAGAACGTTCTCGTCTCAGCCATACGACGCATTCATCGAGAAGTGCTGTACTGTCTGTATTGAAACTGCGCAGACTCTCATAGACCATTTCAGTCAGACCACCACAACTCACCCCGGATCACCGTGGTATAGCTGTTACTGTACGCCAGAAACCCAAGAACAAACTGCATCTTCCCGCTAAATCTCTACAGATGTTTATCATGCTGCGATAATTGTGGTCGCGGCAGATAATCATTCTTCGCAGCTGAGCCACCTGAATCACAAAAACCTTCAAGAATCATGGCGGGCTTATGAGAGTTTCTTTTGCCGAATGTCCAGGCATAACCCGGACATGTTTCGCTACTTTCACTTGCTGGAACGCCTTTCAGGTTTCAAGGGACCTCCTCACATCACCAATTCTCTCACCCCAAGCTCTTCAGCATCGTCAAGTGACTCTAGCATCCCCAAGACGTCAGATAGGACAGGCAACCTGGGGCGGCTAGAGTCCCAGACAATTGAAGAGATGATTGAGCACCATATCACAGATTCGTACCCAGAGCCAGATATGTCTCTTGGGTCAGGAAACGATTGGTGCGCTCCGTCTAACGAGTCTAGCAACGCGGGGCTTGAAACATTACTGTGCGACGACCAGCTTTGGACTCTTACCGAGTTCTGCATAATGGATGCTGGAAGCATATCCATATAAAAGAGTGATTCCATCTAATCACTCGTCCTGTATGTATCATCCCCGCACTATTAACTCATGTGCTCAAGTCATGAATAGGAGTAGCTGTGTAGGAGAAACCGGATCAAACTGACTTTACTTATCTTTAGCCCAGCACTTACGAAATCTCCTCTCGTCCTCAGAAGACCGTATGACTAAGGTACGAGGGGATTGGGGTGTCTGAAGCTGTTCCAAAGGAGTGCGCGTTGCTGCCTGCAGTAGCTTCGATATGCATATTCGGACAAGTCATTATCGGGCGGTTCAGAGAGACATTTCAGATCGCTATGTATCACTATTAAGAAGTAATTTAGGTCTGAAGCGTTTGGCAAAATAATATACATATCCAGAATAAACCCTGCAATTTGCTGGCATGCTAAGCCCACTTGATATCGAACTCGTCCTCGTGCGTGCTTATGCCGATTTGAATTGGATTGTTCTCTCGAAGAGTTCGGAATATCTAGTTCTGCTTCCCTGGCTTCCTATTTCTTAACCGCCTTTTGCCAATAGACTAAGCACGCCGAGTTATGCGGCATTGATACTCTGTCTAGCTGTCCTAGTCCCGTAGTCCAGACCAGATAGGTCGGAATACAAACCATTATTCGGGATTTTAATCTACTGGAGACCTTCACCTCGCCATACTTTGCGATTAATCCTTCCCCTCGGAACCTTAAGCACCTTCCCAGCTAGCGATTCGGAAACAACTATGAAGCCAAATCCTTGCTGATAAAAACACGGATCGGACATTGTCAAATTGTCCGAGTCCCGCTTTCCGGCCCCGAACGGGAAATTGTTCTACCATCCACAAAGCTTATCGGAGATCACGGATGAAATCCCGATACCAAGTCCCGCTCTTCGGGTGCGCTGTTGGATGAGAACCCGTATCATGGTCCTGCGGAGTCTCTCCTTACAGAACTTGACCAGCCGCGAGGCCCTTATAATTACACCATTCCACCTGCACTCCGTCCTTGAACTACCATTTTATGCCTTGTACCAACAATAACAGGGAAAAAGCAAAGGCGATCCAAGATGGCAACAACAGACTTGGGAGAGCTCAACAAGCAGAATGAGTGTGGCCCGCGAATTGAGCGCTCCTTGACGCTCCACTTCACAGGAGACTGGGGCATGGCCAACTTTCATCGTATCTGCTCCTGGCTATCACAGCAATTTTGTGATCGTGCAGGACCTAAAAGTCAAGTTGCAGTGTGGAACTTGCGTGATGGAGGGATGGAAGCTATCACGGATGTCTTTTCTGGACGTGTACATCTCTGTATTGCAACACCTGCCCAACTCACGACGACGGCTCTTACAGGTCAGGGCATCTTTCAACCTCATGGACCTATGCCGTCGCTTCGGTCGCTTGGAGTGCTTCCTCAAAACGACCGTATGGTCTTTGCAATAAGCCCCAAGCACAATATTCATTCTTTTTCTGAACTGCGCGAAAAGAAACCAGCCTTGCGGATAGCTACATCAACTAACGACGGAACAAACTTCATTGGCTATATTGCATCGGAGATGATGAAGGCTCATCTAATCGATGAGGCCGAACTCAACTCTTGGGGAGGCCAGTACATCACAGCGACGCGCCCAGAGCAAGCCATGGCGCTTGTGATGAGCGGGGAAGCCGATGCTCTTCTCCAGGAAGCTATCATGACGCCCTGGTGGGAGAGCGTGATTGAGAAGAACAAGTTCGTTCCTCTGTCTGCAGAGACCAGCGCATTGGCTCGATTCCATGAGAACAACCCCGGGTCAACACGGCCTAATACAGATCCATTGCCTGCTGGATTCTGGCCGTCTTTGACTGAGCCATTGCCCTGTCTCGACTTTTCCGACTTTGTCGTATTGGTTCGCGACGACCTCCCAGAAGATGTTGCACATTTGTTGACCTGGTGCTTGGTCGAGACTCGGGCTGGTATCGAGAGTCAATACCACCACTTGCCGCCAGAGAAGAGCCCTCTGACATATCCACTTGTCCCTCGAAAGATTGCGCAGTCGCCTGTACCTCTACATCGAGGTGCTCAGAGATATTATCGAGAGGCTGGGATTCTTTAATCAATACTAGCTGCAGTATATGTTATCAGCGCTAAGCTCAGTTGGATAGTGGTCTAAATGCACATCTTTGTCCCGGTTTCTTCTTGGTTCATGGCTTATAGCCCAATGTGCGGGCTACTTTACCACTTTTGTCCCTTTACACATCTTCACTTCGGTAAGACCCAAAGTGCAACTAGTGTAAATCTCCTGAGTTGTCTTGACATAGGAATATCGTATTGCTAATTTCAGATCGTCATACGAAACTTGAGCAAGTTTTCTTCAAGGATCTCCTTCTTCTTGTTCTCTAGCTCCTCCATATCCCAATTGACTGTAATAAATCGACCCGACAGCCAATCGCGTCGCTCCTGAGATAGCCAAACCAATGTATCAGCAGCCAGCTCCACCGTGTCATTTAGGTGAGAATGCATCGCTTGGGGCATGTTCAAAGCTAGCTCAGTCTTAATCCCGCCCGGATGAATCGATATGGCGATTAATCCTTGCTCGTAATATTCCTTGTCGATGAATTCGGTAAAGCGACAGAGAGCGAACTTGCTCGTCTGGTATGCTGATGCTCCGGGGACGATGATCTGAGCTCCGACGCTGCTGGTATTGATGATGGTTTTGGTCGCTGACTTGAGAAGCAGTGGGATGAAATAACGGGCGGAGAGATAAGTGCCCTTCATGGTGACCTCCCAAGTCCACCACCACTCCGATGGATCAGACTCGGCCACCGGCTTCCACTCCTCAAGACAGCCCGCGTTGTTGATCAAGATGTCTAGGCTGCCATCGAGTATTTCCTCGGCGGTCTCTGCGGCTGCCTTCACCGATTCTTCTGACGTGATATCCAGTTCGACGGAACGAACGAGAGGTTGGGGCCGATTGGCCTTCTTGGCAGCATCTATGACGGAGGCTTCAACCTTGGCCATGTCAGAACGGGCCGCGAGGATGATCTTCGAACAGCCTGCCACGGCGAAACGAATTGCGGTCGCCTTTCCAATTCCTTTGGAGGCGCCCGTGATCAAGACTGCTTTTCCTGACAGGTCGGCGTTGGATGGATCAATGAACGGATAAGTGTCGTTATGCGTAGAGACATATTTGGCCAGAGTGGGCCAGTTAGTCTCACGCAGAGAGGAATCCTGAGCCGACATGATGGGTTTTGAGGACCGCGACTGAACCGAATATGGTGCCTGCTTTCTTGATTGCTGTATTCGTTCAATTTATATACCTGTGATCCTAACGCTTGGCCGCTATGGGTTAATAACTCATACGTAGTAGTGATGCCGAGAAGACGGAGTCTCGGCCGATGGGACAACAGCGGGGTAGATACTTTGTGCCTACCCTAACAATGATCTGATCTACCCAAAGAAATGTCGAAAAAATATTACAATATCTCTTGGAATCGTAATTAAGCTTACAGATACTATTTCAAACGCAGTTCAACCCTTACAGGCCACTTACAGCCACCATGAGGTCTGTCGTCTTCAAAGGGGTCAAGCAGGTTGCTCTTGAAAATCGGCCGAAACCTACAATTCAAGACCCGACCGACATCATCGCCAAAGTGAAATACACGGCTTTGTGTGGAAGGTTTGCTTGAAATTGCGAAATATTGCTATTTATCAACTACTTACTACTTCACAGCGAGCTCCATGTCTTTCGCGGGCATCAACCTTCCGGAACCGGCTTCATCATGGGCCACGAGTTCACTGGCGTTGTCGATGAAGTCGGCTCCGCTATAACCAAGCTCCAGCCAGGCGATGCGATTGTGAGCCCTTTCACCGTGAGCTGCGGAGAGTGCTTCTTCTGCAAACACGGATTCTCGTCACGATGCGACAAGAGTCTTCTCTTTGGTACCGTTCCTCTTGATGGGGCGCAAGCGGAATATGTGAGGATTCCGTATGCTGAAAGCACTGTCGTAAAGGCTCCCGAGGAGATTGACGACTTGAAGCTATGTCTGATGGCGGATATCTTCCCAACTGGCTGCTATGCTGCATCTAATGGTCTGAAGGATCTGAGTAAAGAGCAGGTCGAGGATAGCATCGTCGTTTTGATCGGATGCGGACCAGTGGGTATCTGTGCCCTTATCGCCGCGCTGGAGTACAAGCCCAAGGCCATTCTCGTAGTTGACGGTATCGAGTCCAGACTTTCACTTGCCAAGAGCCTTGGAGCCGAACCGTGGAATTACCTCACGCAGAAAGATGAGCTGGAAAAGCGAGTCAAGGAATTGAGTGACGGCCGCGGTGCTGATGTGATCATTGAGGTTGTTGGACATAGCTCGGCTCTGGATATGGGCTTCAAGCTTCTTCGACCATGGGGCATCATCTCTAGTGTTGGTGTACACAATGGAGAGATTCCGTGGACAGGAAATCAGGCTTACGGGAAGAACCTCACTATCAAGATGGGCAGATGTCCTGTTCGGAGTAAGTTTACGTCGCGAGGAGTGAAAGCCGCTGTCTAATGGTTATCCTCAGGCATCTTCGAAGACTCATTGAAGCTGCTTGCTAAGAAGCAGCATCTCTTGGAGTAAGTCGCCATACCGCTAGATTTAACCGCGCTAACATACCGCAGCTTCATGACCGCGACGGTAATGCCGCTCAGCAATGCTCTTGAGGGCTACGAGCTGTTCGACTCGATGAAGGCTCAAAAGGTCATATTCGATGCAGAGAAATAATGGAGTGTTCTTGTATTAAATATTGCTACCAATCGCAGTTTTACATGGATGAGTAGGTGTAGCAGAGAGGGCCAGCACGAGTATCCATATAGTCCTTCACAACAGGCTCAGTATCAGCTAGACGCATAACAGGCATCTTGTCGTTGATATCGGCAGTGTTCCACTTGTTGGGGTCGTTGAAGCCGGTGTAGTCAGCCAGACGAGTGGCATTGCGACCTTGCCACTGGAGCAATGTTAGTAAATATGAAGATTAAAGGCGCTGGGAAAGCTCTTACCTTGGCCCAGACTCGATCAACGTTGGCGTGGTGAAGGAAGAAGAGAGGCTCGTTCGGAGATGTAGCGGGGCCCATATCACCGAAGATGATGCTGTGAACTAATGGCCTGTTAGCATGTATTGATCGAAGGTGCATGGAGATGACATACTCTGGGCATGGGGTAAACCCTCAAGCATATCAGACATGGAGTGATAGCTGTCAAAGCTGTAGATGGTATCCATAACCCGAGAGTTGTACGCAGTAGCTTGCATATCACCCAGGATCTGATTTCCATCCTCATCCTTGCCAAGACCACCATTGAACTCGCGAGTAAAGCAATGAAGACGGTTGCCTGGGGTGTTCATGTCAGGCCATCCCATAGCCAGTGTAAGATTCGTGTTGGCAAAAGGTCCATCGACAACACATCGCTTGAAGCCAGGAACATCACTGCCAGTGAGTTTTGCATCACCACCAAACCCAGTCTTGGGATCAAAGAGGGGAGAGTTGACAACGTCGTTCTTGTCGGCGTCAATCGTCCAGTCCCAGTATGGCTGAACACCCTTGTAATCACACTCATCGCGGAGCATATCCTCATGAAGCTGGACATACCAACGATGCCAGGGGAGGAAGTTTGCGACAAAGTGGATCTCCGTGTTGAGGCTGAAATGGGTGTACACAAGATCGTCCATGCGCGTTGTGACATCGTCTATGGCTTCGTATGCCTTCTTGGGGAGGTTGCGAAGACAGACTGCAGCGCGGAGATATTCCGTCTTTTCAGCGCTAGTGAGTTCGCGCCATTCTTTACGAACGACGGGGTCGGAGCATGAGCCCTGGGCGCGGGCTACGGGGCTGGCGATGGATAGGGCTGCGAGGGCCAGGCTGGCGAGGAACGAGTGGGCGAGCATTTTGTTTAAAGCGAATGTGTTGAACGAATGACTGGTTGGTAATGAAGGACAAGCTTGCCTGGTTGATTGAACTTCTTAAAGGACTGTCCAAGAACTTAAATAGCGAGAAGATGCAAGGCCTGTCCCCTGTACCGGTATATTATTGGTAATTCTCCTTTCCGGAGCTACCGTCTAGCGGCATCTCATACTGCCAGTATACGGGAGAGGCTGTCCACTACAAAAAAAAAAAAAAAAAAGCACAGCCGGGAGAGTGGAGTAAAGCCGTTGAAGAAATTACTAAAAAAAGTTAAAATAGGTAAATACGAACTCTAACATTTTCGGTCATCTCCTCCTTCTAGAAGCCAAGAGCGATTCAGTCGTCGCTAAGAATTAAAATTCCGGGGCCTTGGGCGGTTTTTCCACCAAATGCATCACGCTGAAACCCTTAGCGGGACCTTAAACCTTCGTTAAAATCTTTTTATAGCGGTTGAGATCTGGGACAGGGGTTAAAGGGTGGGATACCACACTGAATTAGGACTAGCCAGGGTACACAGACCATAGGGTAACTTCATGCAATTGTTGTTGCCAAGACATTAAAGGGTGAGTTCATCTGAAATCCCGTATAGAATTGTCAATCGGATCTAGGGAGATTAAAAAGGATTCTTGACGAGATGTCACTGGTAGGTGCTTATTCATAGATGCCCCTACAATGAGGCTGAATGTTGATATAGTCACTAATTAGTTGTTGGCCAATAGATTCTGATCAGGCTGCATGAGGGGCCTCTTCGCCTCGCAGCCTGACCATCTTATCAGCGAAACTTTCTACATGTTCAAGCTCACTAATCACCTGGTCCTCCAAAATCAAAGCATCGTCCCACACATCATGAAGTCCTGGTTTCTCGCCCCCGACTTCACCTTCACTCCTGACGGACCCCTCCGGCTTGGCGCTGTCATCCCTCATCCCAGTCGTCCGACACAGACCCTTGCATCACCCCGCACCGACGCAATCACGCTTCCCGAAGTGCAGACTCTGGTCGAGACGAACCACTCTCACTCGAATGATGTCACACGAACAGCTGGTGTCAATCTCTTTGCCAAATTTGTAGAGCTTGCTTCTGCTTCTATTGGCTATGAGACCAGCCGTCGCAATGCGCTGGCGTATGGAACCGTAGACCATGAGATCCGGTCTTTGGCGGCGCCTTTTACGAGGGAGTTTCTGCAGAGTATTATCAGCACGGAGGCTGTTCAGGAGCATATCCACTCTGCCGTGTTTGGAAAGCGGACGGTTTACTTCGTATCTGGACTTAGAGTTGCCACTTCGTCATTTACGGTGACGAAGGAGAAGGGCATTGGACATAATACCTCACTGTCGGGTTCGGGCCCAGCAGGTCCCGTGCCTATTGAAGTCGGTGCCGGTATTTCAAGTGGAAAAGAGAGTTCCAAGACCGACTCCTACGAAACTGCCCCTGGTATTATTTTCGCTTACCGTCTTCATGCCATCCGAGTTCGTGGCAGCGGCACTGTCGACTCCGAAATGTTCGTGAACAAAAAGGCCTTCATGCATGGCAGACCCGTCCCTGATCCTGAGCCTTTTGAGGTTACTGACGTTGATGCTGAAGTCTTGAAGGCCGATAGGAAGGAGGAGGAGGATCTGCCGAAGTATGAGATGGAAGATCTTGGAGATGAGGAGTACTGTTTCTTGGCGGAGGCATAGTTTTGCGCTTCTTCCTCCATGTCACGAGTCTAAAATAGTAGATAAATACTGATGCTATGCTTTTTGATGTTATCGGTACATAAATGGTGATACTGCATCATACATAGCAGCCCATGCCCTCCATGCATCCGCCCTCTCACTCCAGAACCATATCGGGTTTATAAACCTATTATTCCCTGTCTGGTCCGGTGCCATCTTTTCCAACAATCTTCTCATACCCTCAGTTCTCCTCAAAGACTGTACTGGACTTTGTTCTGTCGGTATGGGAAGAACTGTCGAGAGAACTTCTGCGTATGCTATCGTCGATGCTGCTATACCAGCAGCAACCGCTGTCGCTATCGATGATCCAGGATGGCAGATTTGAGGGCCAAACTGTTTCGTGATCTCATTGTTGAGACGTGTTGGTAAGTTATCCCCGAACGTGCCGAGAGCTATACTATTTCGGTCAATTATAGGTGGGTTGCTTGCGTTAAAGGTACCCTGGCAATCTGTTGCCCTTATTGAGATGACGGATCGATGTCTCGCGGGAAAAGCTTCTCTTTGATAAGCCGCATTGTTTCCTGCGCTGGCTAAGAATGTGATGTCACGGTTCCGCTCAACGTCTTCTATAGCTGCAGAGATGACGTCGTCGTCACGTGGGAAGCCGAAAGACATGGAGATGATATCTACTTCTGCTTCAAGCCCGGCCCAGCGAATTGCCTACCATCGGGTCAGCGTCATGACTGCCAGTCAATGTCGTATTGTGCTCACCTGTGCTATTTGGTCACTGCTGAACTCGAGGTCCCTAGTATTCTTGGCAACTCGGGCCACATAAACATGAGCTAGCGGAGCTGCTTCCATGATCAGTCGAGTCATCAGGCTGCCATGGCCATATTGATCTTCCATACAGTCTGCACCTGTACCTTCGCCCCCATTACTGGCAAAGTCCTTCCACGCTCTTATGGACTTCTTCCTCCTTGGTATCTTGCAAAAAGGCAAGTCTGCATCACACCCTGTGTCTAAAACCGCTACCTTGACAGGCTTGAACTCGTGGTCCGGCTTTGCCTCACGTATATTCATGATATGCATACTTATATGTTTCAGATTGTCCAGCCAGTCCTCTGGAACGATTGTCTTTCCAGTATGGAATGAGGCTACTTGCGAGTGAAGCTTATTATGGGTTTCGACCTCCTTGCATTTCGCCAAGTAGGACACGTATTTTGCGTCAGCTTTGAAGGCGATGTTGACGAGTTTTGACAGCGGTTCGACAATCTCAGCATAGACTTTCCGCCTTACGCCATCCTCACCAGTGGTGATGGCAAGCTCGTCTTTAGTAGAATTCTTGGTTATTTTCGGTTTCGGGGTAGAAGCGGTAAATGTTCTGGGATCTAGGCAGTTCGCAGCGGCTCTGGCAAAGATATCCCGATGTGTTGAACGCGCCCATTGTGCCTTTTCCAGCTCACCCAATAATTGCCTCGCGGCACCATGGTCTCTGTTCAGTCGAGAGATAAGCGGTAGGTGTGTCATAGGCTTGAAAGGCTTTGAGAGTCCAATTTGCAGGAGAACAAGTCCCAGGCTAAGAATGTGCGGGAAGGGGTGCGTCAGCATTGCCCTTTCTTCATTCTCCAAGTTTATTTGTTGACATTCGAAGTCAAGTGGCATATACACCCGCAGTGCAAGTAGATCTTTCGGCGAATGCTGGTGATCCATCTCATGCATGAACCAAATATCATCGCTCGTCCAGCGGTGTTTCATCAGGTCCGATTCGTAGAACTGCCAGAAAGAATGTGCAATAGCATGAGCGAGTAAGATCTTGTCCTTGTCTGTCAACTTATAGCTCTGGATGGCTAGAGACAGTGGAAGCCCTTGTCCCGGGCATAAGAATCTCTCAAGAGGAGCAGGTGGCGGTAGGGATACAAGACCAATGCCTTTGACAAAGTTGAGATTGAGTTTGGCAAACAGTTGATGTTTTAACACTTGGCAGAAGTAGTCCGAGTTGATTCGTTTCAGAGCAGAGATTTGACCATCTCCCTCCTCATCGCTGGAAACGTTTGCAAACTTGACACCACCTCTGCGACCTTTCGTTTGCCTTGATCTGGTTAGCAAGATAGGATGTGAACCACGTCTAAGATAGTACTTACATAGGAATACCTAGCCACAAATGTTGCCAGTAACTCATATTCTCTGAAGAAATCACCACCTCAAACTGAGCATGCTTGCTCTGTATTTGTGGCTTCGCATCAAGGTGCAGTCTGATCGGATGAGCTAGTTCATGATGATGGGGCTTCACCTTCTTGGATTTACTCAGCCAAGATTTCTGCTGTGCCATTTCTGCATGGTGACAATATGCGTGCTGGTGAAGAGCCTCAAACAGGTTCTTGCTGACATGCTGAGGAAAGTCATCTGGTTCTGGCAGCTTCGATCCTGCTGTGATTTGGTTAAGACCAGTCTTTTTCTTGGGCTCATCTTGGCTGAGTCTGGCTAGAAACGCGTCGCACTGTTCCTTGGCTTTGATTGGGAGCGTTTTGTCTGTGATGAATGACAAGGATATAGACTTCTTCAATCGCGACCTGTTACCTGGCCCTGCCAATGTCACCATGCGCGTGTAGTCCTCACCAGGGTTGGTCTGGCTCCCCGCTGGAGTTGGAAACTAGATATCTGAGTGAAATGTCTCAAAACAGAGGGAAGCAACCCACCAGGCAAATCTCAAGCAGAGTATGCAACAAGACTGCGGCAGCTTCTTCAGCCGCATCGTCAAGCTCGTAGCCTGCGAATGACTCTTGAGCTATTTGGCCCAGCCTCGTTCCAACTTCCCCCGCGAGCCGCGCTCTCTGGCGTATCCCGCACTCCATCACCAGCGCGTACACTTCTTTAGCCACTTCAGCGACCATTTCGCATACGCTGAAGCGTTGAGTCGCCATATCGTCACTGGCATGTTTTGTTCTCCGTAAGGCTGAGCTATGTAGAGTGGAGGTCTGATGATCTGTTTGATCGTGCGGCTGAGTATCCCTGTAGCTTAGCTCACGTGACGATAGTCGACATGAAATCCTCCACTGTTCGCCCTTATGCAGCTGCCTCATCTCATCCTCCCCATCTCCTCTTCTGTACCTCTGCTTTTCTGTTTAGCGAACGCAAAAAATGCGCCACTGTGCATTTTGTGTGTCGCGGCCATGGATCTCATGAATCTGACTGCTCGGGACCTTTCCAACAAGTGTCTTGAAGCTTTCCAACTATGCTTAACTTTTCGCTCTCCCGAGCCTGATTTGTCCAATCAGCAAGCGTCTCATGATGAGCGATTTGAGTATCGCTTGGCAGATTTCAATCTCTGGATCGATGGAATCGGCGCCTTGGCTCCTTCAAAAGCCTCACTAGATGCCAGGTTGAGTGAGCGACCGATTGACCTTTCCCTCGTCAAAGGAAACCTTGTTATGCTGTTTCAGTCGCTCGAAGACTGTTTGAATCTGCTCAATGATAATGGAGACCTCGAGTACACCTTGCTTGACATAGACTCAGCCTTAGAAAGTCTTGTCACTTTGTCCCTAGCTATTCGTAGGACAGGGCGTCGGTCGCGGCTTCACAAAGCAGATCGCCTTTTCAAAGCAGAAGAACATGCTGAGTTGAGGAAACACTTGGAAGCCATTATTTTTCTGCGTCCTGGGTCGGGTCCGTGCTTTAAAGATGATGAGTTTCGAACCGAGATCGAGTCGCTGACACCACTGCAAAATCATCTTATCACGGCCAACTTGAAGCGGAGAAATCGTTTCATACAGGCTCAGCTACACTCTCTGGGTTTGAAGAAAAGAACTTTTGCCTTTGAGTTGCCGACCCCTGAAGCCGTGGAAAAAGGTCCTAACCCTGTCCCCATTTCGACGAGTGAATTAGAAGATGTTGCCGTCCCCATAGTCTCCGATACTGACGCCCAACCTCACAAACCGCTGCCAGCACCCATGTCAGTCACCTCAGCTTCGGTCCCCGAAAGTAAGCTCGAATATAGAGAACCAATTTCCAAGAAAACGGAGTCTACACCAATGACCGTCATTACTCAGATCACTGCTTCTGCTCGATACCCGCGCCCACGAGTGTACGATAACGAGCAAAGGGTTGTTCAGTGTCCATGCTGTTGTCAGACCTTGCCCGTAGCAGAGGCCAAAAACAACAACCGATGGAGGTGAGACTGCCCGTCACCATTTCGCCTGGTCACTAGTTTCTGATGCCTTGTTAAATATGTAGAAAGCACCTAGCAGAGGATATACGCCCATATACCTGCATATTTGACAGCTGTCCTACGCCAGACGTGTACTACAGTAGTAGATCGATGTTGGAGCAGCATTTCCGACAAGACCATCCGCCTGTTTGGATATGTCCTTTGTGTGATGAAGGGTCAGTCTACTCTACCATGAGTGAAATGATGGACCATCTTCATAAAGCCCACCCAGATAATGGGGAGGACATCTCATCCATTATTTCATCGTCCGCACAGACTAGGGTGGGCATAAAGAGCTGTCCCCTCTGTGAAGTCAACGGCGAAGCCGACTCTCCAGAGCTCATAGACCACGTCCTGGAGCACGTACACGACTTCTCGCTCCGGTCTCTTCCGTGGCCTAAATCCTCAGAAGTTGATATCGGCGGTGAAGTCGGGTCTTTCAACTGGGAAAGTGGCGAGGCTGCTGCTATCACTCAATGGCTGGAGGTCTATGAACATGATATGGAAGACATTGATCCTACATTGAAGCTATCAACTTGCGACTATGCCAGATTGGCAATTATAACCGAACAGATGGAATCTGTGAGGCACGATAAGCTTGGCCTTGATATCGGCTTTGCTGACGACCATGGCGACGATTCTGCTGAAGCCGAGACTGATGTTTCAAAGCTTACTCAAGACACTCTTGAATCTATACAGGCCCTTTATGTGGTCCTTTGTCATCAATGCTCTGCTAGATGGTATAGAGATGAAGATGGAATGCAGTGTCCCAAATGTCAGAGCGAGTTCGTTGAGATTGTGAGTTGCCAACTACTATTTTCTGCGCGTCAAAATACTAACAATCGTCAATAGCTTGAACCCGAAAGTGGTTCTGATGTTTCAGATACCTCAAGTGCAGAGTCTGTTGGGACGTCTCGCTTCGCTACAATAAAAAGTCGTGATGGGTATGGTGAGGAAAACAGGCATTCAAGCGATGCCACAGGCTCCAAACCGAGCACTCGGGAGTCCATTTCAGGCTTTCGAAGATTCACTGACCGCCTCTTCTCCCGCAAGAAAGCCGATAATATTGAACCCCGGCCTGGCCAGGACGCCCCCGAGACCTTGGTCAAATTTCTAGGGCTTAAGCAGAGTGCCGTAGCGAATCAGCAGGCCTGGAAGATTCTGTCCAACGTTTACTACAGGCGGCTAGACTCTCCCACGAAAACACCGTCAATGTTTGCAAATTTTATCAGAGATGTACAACATGAGGATGTTCTGTCAACCCATCCACCTGTGTCTGATCTGGATACCTTTTTACAAGTTATGGTCTGGTTTTACTTGAGTCCACTCAAACCATTGCCTCCAAAGGACCTTTCAAAACCTATATCGAACTATTTTATCAACAGCAGCCATGAGACTACCCCTTACATATCCATTGGACCTCGGAGTACTTATGATGCGATCAGTCATGTAAGTCTAATATGCCAACCAAGATGAAGGCGTGTCTGACTAATGAATAGGTACTTAATTACGGATATCGATCCATTAACATAGATGTCTGGAATGGTACTACTACTACAGATGAGCGAGATATGCAACTCAATGAGCGGCATGAATCTAAACCAGCTGGGACAGTCGAGGCCATCAGCCGACTCATTGGGCGTATGCCGCGTATCGGAGCGACTGATTCAAGGTCTGTGGATCCGAAGACCGCGCTCTCTGGATCAAGTCACTTGAGTTCCCCTGCAGAACCAATCGTCACGGATGGTAACTTCCCTGGTACACCATGTGGTTTCAGGGGAGCTTGCCAATTGATCAGAAGCACTGCTTTTATCCATACTAATCTACCTGTGATCATTAATATCATGGTCCACGCAAACCCTGGCCAGCAAGATATGATGGTTAAAATCATGAGGGAGGAGTGGCGCGAGATGCTGGTAGATGAGCCACTCGAGGGATGCGATCCACGATTTCGGCTACCAAAATTGGAGGACCTTCAAAATCGGATACTTGTCAGAATCTCAACAATTACAAGTCATGCTAAATATGGATACGCTTCGCAGCATGCCGAAGATTACTACGACGCGAGGCTAATCTCCATTATACAGCCATTAGCCAAGCTTGGGGTTTATTTGCGACAAGAACATTTTGAAAGTTTCAACACTCCTCTTGCAAAGTCACCGAATCACCTCTTCTCATTTCGCGAGGATAGGGTGCAAGGCCTTATTCGCGCATCACCCACCGAGCTTTTTCAGCACAACCAACACTACTTTCTTCGTGTCTATCCGAATGCGTCGATACAAGCCTCTTCAAACCTTGAGCCCTTGTCGTTTTGGAGACATGGTGTTCAAATGGCTGCAATTTGCGGGTATAACGTAGATGAGGGTATGATGTTGAATGAAGGAATGTTTGCTGATGAATCAGGATGGGTTCTGAAACCTGTCGGTTACCAAAGCCAAAGCAATAATATCTCGACCGATCTCGAAGCAGCTTCACGAAAGGAGCTTGATCTATCTATATTCGTTTTCCGAGATCAGGAGTTTCTGGCTCGTACGCACCGAGAAATTAAGGACCTTTCATCATTCATGAGAGCCTCACTCCATGTTGATGACGAAGTAAATACTTGGGTACCAGGAGGTGACTTCCCAATATCTACAGATGATGGCTCTGGTGCTTTGGGCTACGAGCTCAACTTCCATGTAGCCAAAGCAAATCCCAGCATCTTTCCAAAACTCAGCATCCTTAGGTAATCAACCGAGTTTTCTCGTAAATAAAGCTAACAATGTTATCCAGGTTGACGTTTGCGGATCACTCGTCAGATGACGGTTTGTTCGCGTGGGCCAGTCTCAGGCTAGATCGCCTGAAACAAGGTTATCGACTAGTGCAACTTTACGACGGCGAAGGGGTCCCATTGATGCAACAAAGAATACTTTTGAAGTTTAAGATTAGTTGGCAGTAATAGAGACCAACCCTAGTGGTTTCGTGAAAGTTGTATAGGGCCTTCCATCTGACTCCTCTAAAACACGTCTCACTCTTGCTACATATACTACCTAATCTATGGTAGCATTAATCTCCTTGGCGACGCGAGCAAGTTTCTGAGAGTCCAAGACCTCGACCGCGTCCGGCAGAACCAATCCATCAAACGGTTTACCGGCATCTTGAATCAAGGTCTCGATACCCCGCCCATTTGCAACTGAAAAGATCTTGACGAAGGGCGATGCAAAGCCCAATTTGAAGCCCTGATCGGCCGAGATCACTACCGTCTCCCCGTCGTGAAGCACATTCTGACCAGATGAACCCTCTAGCTCGACTTTCAGCTTGCCCTCGACGACGAAGAGGCAGTGATCTACGGTCGCGAACTTGATGTATGATTTGAAGATTGACGCCTTGTAGGCGCTTGACGATTCGATACTCGAAATGGCGAATCTCTCTCCATTCTGACTCGCGAGGATGAATGGACGCGACAAGACGCCGCCAGCCATCCATCGCGGTCCTGTGTTTGACCGGAGAAAGTATGGCTGAAGAGGCTCACCTAACTTGTTCTCCGTCTCAAGCCAGTCGCTGAGTTCCGCCGGTTTGAAATCGTGAGCATAGTGGACATCGAATTTATCCTTAGCAGCCACCATCATAGCCATCAATTTCTCTTCGTCCCTCTGCGAGTTTTCAGGGAGGACCAGGCCATCAAATTCAAGGCCTGAGAAGCGAAAGAAGTCGACCCAGTCGCCCGGTGCCACAAGATTGAACGACTCGCAATGAGGGCCAAGCCACTGGGGATTGTGGATAACTTTCTATAACGGCGGGCGTGAGTCACTCATTCACGCACTATTCGGGGGGCCTTGTTCACTCACCGGCGGTACGTAGGCAAAATCCCCTGGGCCTAGAATGCGGCATTGATCCCCGGCCCATACCTTCAGAAAGCCCTTGATGACCAAAAACACATCATGGGCTTCCTCGTGCCAATGGAAGCCTGGCGGGTCAGACAGAACTGAGCCGCCAGCCAAGACAGCAAGGCCACCGTTTGTCTGCTTGGAAGAGGCGAGAATACGAAAGACGCCCTTCCAGCCTGGGAAGGTGATCCTCTCACCCGCGAGTTGCGGGAGGATGTAGTTAGTGCGGGAGTCAGGCGGGGTGTTGACAACTGGGATAGACATTTTGCCGAGCCGGGTTGAGACTTGAAACGATTTGGGTTGTAGATTGGTCGGAAGACTGAAAGTAGTGCTTGTAAAGGCTTGGAAGATAACGATAAACTCACAAAATGAGCTGCTCATATATACTACATGGTTCACCGATAAGGACAGACTTCCTCGGATTACACCTCACCCCTGGATTATTACATCGCTGATATCTATTTTACCGCACCTAAACGTTCCCGCTCCGATCATCTGGTGCAGGCCCGGGAGTCAAGCGACAGACAGAACGGTTAGAGAGCCCGGCAGATAGTTCCGCTAGTCTAAGCCAGTTCAGTTGAATGATGCGATCATAGCTTTCAGCTGCGCCAATGCCCGGCTTTGGCGTTAATTGGAAAACGGCTTGAAATGTGATTCCAATCGTCTAAATTAAAAGAGCATAACCTATAGTAATTTCGTCGCCCGGGTTTTGCTCTAATCTCCGAATGCAACATGTATTCCGATACTCTAACTTGAAAGAGTATGGTCTACCATGGTTCCGTCCTCATTGGAGAAAGGACCAGATGGGTTCTCGGAAACTGGAAAACGCAGGAGCCCTGCGAACCCCACATTCTGCTTTAATACCCTGGACATGGGTTTTGAGAAACAGAGGAGAAGAGAAGATATAACCTAGAACCTCGAAGAATTTCTCTGCTTAATACCTATTAGCTTTCTCTGAGTTATATATGCCAAGTCTGTTAATCAAATTTCAAGCATAGCTCGAATCCTTTGTCTCGTTGAAAATGAGTGCCTTAAGTTATTTCTCAGCGGTTTATAAAACAGTTGAAGGGGAGGATATCACTGCGCTCATTTACCTTCCAAACTCAGCTACCCTCAAACCCCAGCCATGTCCAGTTAGTATGTGCCCCCAAGAATTATCAATGCTGTCGATGTCATCACATGCGATACTACGATCCAAGGACATACTTGAAAGCACAAGATCGCTCGTTTTACAAGATGCAGAAATATCTAATATGTTACAGTCATCAATATCCACGGCGGCGCCTTCATAGTGGGTTCAGCCCGTATGGTAAACCAGGACCAGATCGAGCACTGCTTAGAACGCGGGTGGATCATGGTTGTCCCAAACCATCGCCTCTGTCCTGGCGTTGATCTGCTCGAAGGCCCCATCACTGATTGCCGAGACCTCCTATCGTGGATTTACGACAAGGGACTTGAGACAGAGATTGCCAAGAACAGCCCACCGAATACTGAGATTAGAATCGACTACGATCATGTCTTTGCGTCCGGCACGTCTTCTGGAGGCCATCTCAGCTTATGCCTTGTCAGTATAGTTTAAGCATATTGATGTCTGCTATATATTATGGCCATGGGTGTCTTGCTCACACAACTTACAGGGCTTCGACGTCCCACGTCCGCCAGCGGCGATCTTCGATATTTACGGCCCGTGCCACTTCCAACATCCATTCTGGAAGTCTAAGCTTGATCATATAGCTTCCATGATCCCCAAAGGTTTAACCCCCGTGTTTATGAACCAAGTATATCAGCAGCGACCGGTTCCCACAGAGGCCGGCATTTCCCTCGAAGGCCAAGCAAAGGGACCGGACTTCAACGACCCCCGGCAGGCCCTCTGCTTTTCGAGTCTTGCTGATGGCAAGCTTCTCGACGTGGTTTTCCCTTCAGGCGACTGGAAAAAGGTCGATCCCCTGCTAAACATCAGTGAATCATTCCCTCCTACATTTATTGTGCATGGCGACGCAGACACAATGGTTCCTCTTCATCTAAGCCGCGGGCTGTACTCCGCGCTCCAGAGGTCGGGGGTGGAGTGCGGACTGCGTGTAATACCTGGTGAAGAACATACATTTGCTGCCAAGATGAAGAAAGGGTCGCAAACATGGAACTTGCACCTCGAAGGGTATGAATTCTTAGAGAGTATACTTGAGAGGAAGTAAACGAGATGCCGTTAATCTCTAATTTAACAGACCTGGTCTTCGGTGTTGAATGATTCCGTTTATACAATAGTGATATGGATGAAAATTGGGTATCTGCTTTGATTTAAGAATAAGTATGTAGCATAAAGTAAATTCGTCACCATTCTCATTACGCTTAGTAAGAGTAACTGCTGATTTTCAGTAATCTATCATGAGAACATTAGGTGGGATGCCTTATGTTATGCATAAAGCCCTCAACGGCTGATAAAATATCAAGGTCGAGATGACCCTCCAGAAATTAACTTGTGAGATATCGGCTATGAAGAGGATGGGGTGAGTCTCATCAGATGTGACATACCGCCTTCTCTGACAAGCATCAAGTCAGGCCTCTTTGCCACTCAGACCCTTATTTCGTGGCGATGACGGTTGCCGCTTTGACACCCAGTCAGAGCATGCATACCGTACATGAAATACATGAGATATCTGGCATCTGCAGAGACGGAGCTGTCGCCAACCCCCCGCAGCGTGCCCCGGGAGTCATTAGCGGCACTACATAGAGCTGTCACGCCGATTCCGCGGATGTGCTTCAGATCCCCACTTCCTTTACCGTGTCGGACTTAACGTATCCCCACCCCCTGCAAGAGACAGCCTTCCGATCAGATGCAATCCATGAGGGGCTTCCGAGGAGGCTACTGCGGAATAGGAGGATACTGTATAGAAATTCAAGAGTTTATGGTGGAGATCAAACCCAACAGCAAGTGGCGTTTTCGGCCATATCGCATCGTTCCGACGCAATTATTCTTCTACTCAAGATACCGTTTCCCTAAACAAGAATATCTTCATTCCACTTTGTCTTCAACTCAGAAGACCTTGAACCTCTCTTTCAAGCTACAAATCATATGAAAGCTCTAGCTCATAATGGCATACTGGAAGCGTATGCTCATAACCCATCATCCGGGTTGGAATTCTCTAACCCACGATTCACAGGACTAGCGAGATTCGTCCCCAAGGGTTACCCCTCCAAAACACTAATTGGAGAGCCTGAGAATCATGCTATTGACGTCGGACTTGCGCTGTACAAAGGCGAAACCGTCAAGGCGAGAGTCTTCAGCGGCAGTTCAGTGCTCGAGCCAGGTGCACCATCCGGAGAGGTCGTTGAAATTGATCGTGTGCTATCGCCTCTGACACAGGCTGAAGTGGGAACGATAAGATGTATTGGACTGAATGTAAGAATAAAAAACTGCATCACTTATTCCGAAGAAAAGCTTGATCAGTCAAGGTGACCAAAGTCCCAGTACAAGGCACACGCAGCTGAAGCCGGCTTGGAACCCCCGACTATACCGACTGCCTTCTTGTAACTAGCACCCTCATGACTGTCTTTACTATTTATCACTAACGTTTCCAAAGGAAACCAGACACAGCCCTCGCCGACCCCTATCCCGCCCGCACCGTCCTGCCCAAGCTTACTCAAGTGGATGACTGCGGTGACTATGAGAGCGAGCTGGCGATCGTCATCGGCAAAGAGTGCAAAAATGTATCTGAAGCCGACGCTTACGATTACGTGCTTGGCTACACGGCGGCCAACGATGTGAGTTCCAGGACAAATCAGTTCAATCAGAGCCAGTGGTGTTTCAGTAAAGGTTTTGATGACTCTTGTCCAATTGGTATGTTTTCCGTATGACGTCTGGAGTGTCCTAGTATTAATGGAGATGTCAAAGGGCCGGTAATCGTGTCCAAATCACTCATACCGGATCCTCATAAGCTCAATGTCCGTGGCTTGAAGAACGGTCAAGTGCTGCAGGAATCCAGCACGGACGATTTGATCTTCAATGTGCCGAAGATAATCAGCTTTCTGAGCCAGAGCACGACGCTGAAGCCGGGCACTATCATTATTACCGGGACCCCGGCTGGTGTGGGGATGGTACGAAAACCGCAAGTGACGCTTAAGGAGAATGATGTTTTCTTCGTCGAGATTTTGCCGTATATCGGAACTTTGGTTAATATTTTTAAGAATGAGCAATAATCTGATGAGGATATCCTCCATTTTCACCCGTGTTTGTATTCTTCGGGAATATACATACCCTTTGCTTTGCAGTTCAAGGTTAAGGCGTCTGTGAACCTACACAGGCAGGATTCGTCTTCTCTTGGTGACCACCAGACCTGTCCTGTCCTGCTTTTCATATCGTTCTTCGTTCTCTTGTGACCGTTGTCTAGATGCCAGTCTCTCCCCTCCATTCAATACGGCCGCAAATGATATCCAAACACTTACGTCTACCCTCGTATATGCCTCAAATGACGACTTAGACTTGAAACTTACATAGCATAGTAATGACATGAGTTGAAGCGCAGAGAGAGAGAGACTGTTGGCAAAAGGCTTATCCATATGGAGCAGATATCTTAGGTTGTCGGACTAACAGTGGCCACCTGATCAAACGACCTGTAATGCTCTCGCAAGATCGATGCTATCGTGTGAGCTGCCGGCCAGTCGAAACTATCAAGAGTGTTTGTAGACTCCTGAAGCAGTCTCCTGTCTGCTCCCATGTCCCAAAGACACCCTACACCACCAAGATATAGACGCCGTTCCTCATTATTATTGATCCATTCTTTAATGTGGTCCTTTCCTTCATCCAATCGAACAGTCAATAATAGATCCATGTCATCTACTTCTGGCCTGTTCCCTAGCTTAATCCAAGCCCATATCAGTAACGTTGCTACCAAGAATCCCATCGTCTCATGCTGCGCCCCAGTCTTACTTCTTCGAATCATTGACCACGCGTTACAAGCGTGCATAAGAGCAGTCCGCGCTTCGCTTGTGCTTTGGATCCAAGTACGCAACTTGGCATGAACAATGGCCCTTTGGGCGGTGTCTACACGCCAGCCCGAGAATGCGTAAAGCTCTTGAACTGGTGAATAGATCAACATTGATAGTAAGTGGGAGAGACTCTCGACAGCACCAGAGAGCCTTGAAGGCGGAAGTGTTTTGGCATGGTCCTGGAGGATACCAAGATAGATCGGTGCACGATTGAGCCTTTCGGCATGGTATTTGACCCCAACAATCAACAGCAGTGTGTTGAAAGGATCTGAGCTGTCAATCTTTCGAGTACGATAAAACTCGGATAGAACGGTTCCAAAAGGCACGGGCTCATGTAATGCTATGGTGAATGTGTCAGCTACTTTGTCTCTGCGATCTATGCTTGATAGGTAACCTCACGCATACTTTTATGTTTCTTCCATGTTTCTTGACTTGGGGCCTCCCAAAGCTTGGGATGTAACGGCGCTGGCAGCTGTAGGCAATCAATGGTTACTATCCCTAGGCCTGACCAAAAGCAGTTGTACTCGCAATCGAGGATCTAAGGTATGATTAACCCTGATCATATTTCAGATGGTGGACTTGAGAGTTTACTCACCCAAACTGAGTAAAATAAGCGGCGAAGGCTTTCCTTCTTGATCCAATCGGCCCAATTGTCTTCGCCCGAGTTTTCACTATCGAGAGGTTGACAAAAGGCGTCAAAATTGGTGTAACACGCCGTCTTTCGACACAGAGTCTCGAGGAGTGCCCTCGTAACAGGTACAGCCTCGATGCGTGTCGTCTCTGGGCCAAACATCATACCAAGTTGATTGAGAAGAACGGCCTGTACAAAGGAAATATCTGGCTGTGAGCTTCGGACCCGTTCAGACTAATAAAAACGTTAGGACCAAGACATGGAATCCCAAGATTATATGATAGTCATACCTGGACATGTATAGCACGTCGTAGAAGCTCGACTAGATTGAATGATGCCACGCTCGAATTCGCTACCCGGGAGAATATACTACCAATTGCAGCAACGCCAAGAGACAGAATCCATTGGTCTTTTGTTGGGGCGAAAGATGCTTTGTGAAGGAACGGAAGCAGAGAGTGAAACTCTTCAAAATACACTTGTATGAAGGTATTGATATGAGTAATTGGCGGAAAGTCGCTGGAGGTGAAAATAGACCAATACTCGTCATCTCGATTATAACGTGCAAAATGCTTGATCATTTCTTGGTACACGTCCTCTGACAAACGCGGCACGTGGCAGTAATCCTCTGCGCGCCAGGCATCGGAATCTGGGTCGATACAATCATTTGTTGCTGAAAGGCTCCTGTCACTTAACCTTCCATTCGACGAATGAGGGGATTCCAAGGTTTGAGTCACCCTGGGCGCTAGTTTGTCTGTTTCAGGTCTGCCCACTTCGGGGCCGCTTGAGGCTGGGGGTTGTAAATTTGGCGTTGCATCGGCAAGTGACTGTGAGGATTCCAGGGCTGAAGGGGACGACAAAGTAGGCATTGCTCCCAATGAGAGATAAGTTTCTAATCCCCAAAATGCTCCTGCATCGCTGGGGCCAGACCACTCAAAGTCACCATATACCCCAAACACAGACCCAATATTTTGATCTGGGGCCAGGGAAGGCTGGGACGACAGACCGGTCATCGATTCATTGTTACTCGGCGGCCAGTATGAGAGTGAAGTAGTATCTGATTCTGTCGAGCTTTGTAACTGTTGATTCAATCCTGGCTGATCGCAAAACCCTGTATGGTTCGCCTCATTTTGCAGACCCTGATTTTGACTGGCGACAGACCCTGGCGTGTTCTGAGTGGCACGTCGGCTTTTAGACGGTGGGTATGAACATTGCAGCCGCTTCGATGTGCATCTGCCACAGGGAAGCTGGCCATCACAACGCTGCTTCGACTTTGCACACTTCAAGCACGCCTGGGCGACGTACGGCGTTCTGTGTTGCTTTGCAGGTGGTGTTTCCGGCGACTCGTGGATCTGCATGTGCCGAACGAGGATGTCTCTATTGCTACAAGTCAGCCTAGGGTACTGCCAGCACAGGGCGTCGCTGCTCGAACGCACTTCCGAGAGAAGGAGGCGGTACATTCACCGCAAGAGAATGGCCGCATACCCATGTGTCCCTCCATGTGGCGCTGGAGATGCTCACTCCTAACGAAGACGGCCCAGCATTCGTGACACGCAAACGTCATTCCGGTCATCCGGCGTCGGAATTCAGATGTGAATTTGTAATGAGGTCCAAGAATCGGAACATCAGGAGATAAGAGAGGTGATAGTGCAGGGAGACGTTACTTAGGGAAATATGGTCTACCCCGGATTATTGCTCAACCCCGCATTCAGCGGCCCCACGATTCGGGACGGACTAGAGTACCTCCCCGAAGCTTAAGGGCGGTTCCTCAATATCATAGACTATGACCATTTAACTTATGTATGCATTGATGAATGCTAACTAGGTGAGTGAAGCGCACTAATGAGCGAGTCACGACTCATAGCCCACATTGAAACCTACTTCATTTCCCCATACTCAACCAAAAAACAAGCAGAGGAAGTGCGCTACGAACCCAAATCCAAATCGTTATGGATCGGCAAACTCCACCCCCGCAATTCCGACACTAAACTTGGCCGGGAATGTGGAATGCCCGCTAAGCCAGAATCTAGACAGACATGAGTGCCCAGATGTGTAGAACAAAATAGTCAAGTACGTGTTTCTAGTAAAGATATGCCGAGCTGATTCTCAACCTGCAGCTCCTTCTAACACTTAATTATGTCCAAGACCAGGCGTCCGCAGAAGCCTTATTTGCCGTCTGCTAGTGCCGAAACGTCTAGCCATGGGTCTTTCAGGATCTGTGTAATGAATCTTCTGTGGGAGTAGGACGGGAGATCTTGAGTTCGCAAACACGACTTTGCGGGGAAGCCAGGATGGCTTGATCTGTAAAATAACTTATATATGCCCCAGCCAGGATCTCTAGATTGGAATATAGAAACGAACTTCGTAACTTATTGCCCTACTGCAGCCTGATCTATTCTCTTATAAAGTACAGCGTTTACAATGCACATTCTTGGTCTTTGCAATGGCTCTATCAATGGGAACTCAGAGATCCTACTCAAAGCAGCCTTGAAGGCTGCTACTGCCACCGACTCGTCAATCTCTGTCTCATGGATCCATGTACCTGCCGTTGTACTCCCACGACAGCACCTACCCTTCAAGGACGATCCATCTATGATCCCATATCGTGATGATGGAAAACAATATCAATCCAGCAAGAGAGAGCCAGATGACCGTCAGGCTGCCTTTGAAGCTATCATGGATGCTGACGCCATCATCATCGCCACCCCGGTGTACAGCCACCAACCTGCAGGGACCCTCAAAGCTCTTGCCGACGCCATACTCGGACCTTATGCTGATGTGTCCATGGCCTATGACCTCAAGCGCCGACAGGAAGCGGGCGATGAGTCTGTAAAAGACTTGAAAGTTGATCCACGAGACTTCAAGCCTCGTGTGGCCGGGTTTATTGCGGTGGCCGGGTCTAACCCTACATTCCCCGAGCAGTGGACAATGGCTCTCGCGACAATGCAGACGTGCTTGTACCCCATACACTCCCGTTTGGTTGATCAAGTTGTATTATCAGGGTATGCAAGCCCTGGAGCTGTATTAGCTGATGCTGGAACTGCTCTTGCACGTGCTGAGCTTCTTGGCCGTCGCGTGGCTAGTCAGATGGGAAAGCCCTATGATGAGGCCCAGTACCTAGGGCCTGAAGAGAGCGACAGTTGTCCTTACTGTCATCTACTCAAGATTGAGTTTCGTGAAGGAAATAGGGTTGTCTGCATCGTATGCGGCGCAAATGGAATTCTCGAACTAGGACCTGGAGGTGATATTCGCCCCGAATGGGAGAAGGACTCGAATGTTAGTTGTCTCACACTTAGAGGTAAGATACAGCACAGGCATGATATCCGAGATAAACTGAGTATGGAGCAGCCAAAGCTCGCGTCTATTTCTTCAGCTTTTGCCAAGTGGAAGAGTTTAGAATTCCCCCTGGCTCCTCTGCCTAGCTTACAGGAGAAGTTCCCAGGTCGTCTATAAGTTTCTTAAGGCAGTATTGAAAGATTATATAGCGTTCAAGCTGGGCCATCTTTATGTAGTCTATTTTCTTATCCATTTTACCTAACTTATATAACTTTACTACTATCTATTATAGTGAGAATCTCGCAGCTTTACTCTTTAATTAGCTTTAGCACTTGCACTTTGCTAATATGACATGTTTAGACTTAAATTGTGTTTATAATTTATCTATTGATAATAGTGCATAACTATAGATAATGCGAGTTACTGCTGTGTTAATCGCCTTGCGCTGATTTGCCAGCATTCTCCTTCATAGCCTCCAGCGCCTCATGCATCAGCTTAGAAGCCTCCTGCCATGCCGGTCTCACGCTCACTTTCTCCCACCAATGTCTTAAGTGCGGTAGATCAGAGAAAAGCCCATCACGCCCGCCCTTTAAATCAATAAGCGTAGACACCCAAGGCATCGACCAGACGTCAGCGAGCGTAAAATCAGGCCCAGCGAGATATTTTCGAGTAGATAAGATTTCATCTATGGCCTTCAAGTCATCACTTAATCCGTTCCAGATGTCCTCCATTGTCTCTTTGTCCAGGGAGGGTACTCCCAATAGACTGGTAATAGGAGTGGTTAGTATGTTATCAGGTGGCTCAAAGAAAAGACTTACGGCCTGATGATTATACTCGAGCCGTATTGGAATGACTTGGTAGCGAGATATGAGGCTTCAATTGACGCCGCCTCCTCAAAAGTAGCCATTGCGCTCACATTGCTGATATCTGGCATCAGATCATTTCCCTTACCATGGAAAGCAATGGCAATATAGCGGGCAATTGCCCGGCTTTCTTCTAGAGGTCAGTCTATTACGCTGACAGTATTTAGTCTTGGAGATCATACCGCGAATTCGAAGCACTGTCTCCCCTCGATCATTCACCACATCTAAAATGGGGATCTTGCCAAATGGGTGCCGTTTTCGGTGCTCAGGACTCTGCGCAAGACTCAGCACATGGTGTCGCAGAACCAGTCATGTAAGGTTACTTGGGTACCACTTACTCGAGGCTCGGACCTAAGAATATTGACATGTCTGTACTCCCAGTCTATGCCTTTCTCAAGCATTGCGTGCGTGGTGCTGATAGTATACGGAGAAATGTAATCTCCGTATAGAACAAGTTTTGTTGCCCTAATCATGTGTCAGTAGTGGGACATGCTAAGAATAGTTGAATAGTGAACGTTAAGCACATTTTGAAGAGCCGATTATTGAATACGACGGCCTGGTTCATATCTAGAAATTACTGCATTCTTTATATAATTCGAAAGCCATACATACAGCTCCGAGGTAAGGCCTCGGCAGGTACGGGTCCTCTTAATCTGAGACCGTCTAGTACTGAGCAAGTATTTGAACCCCACAAAATGCATTAAAGACCCTTGTTGAGCAGGCTCTAGGATAATCATAGCGTTCCAACCGAGGCCGAGGCATATACCCTGTCCCTAGCCGTACTGACTCCTAAAACCTATACTTAAGCGAGCAATTGACTACAAAGTTACGTAGATACAGCCCCATATATGATCAAGTTCTAATGACCTGAAGATCTGCAGAGGCTTTAGTTTAGTGCGGCGGAAGTGCGGCGGAATCCTCACTGCCGTCTGTTAGTGCCGAGACGCCTGAAGATATCACGCTGCATCTTCCGCGGACTTAGGAGGGGAGGCCCGTCAAGGAAGTTAGTGCAATTCGATTCCGGGGAAGATTGAACACTCTAACCCAGTGGAACACATCTCAAGCCGGTGATTATAGCCACATGGATGATACCCCGCATTTTACGATTCGTAGCCTAGATTATCGACTGGGTTTACAGCCTGAAGCTTACCTATATAATACACACAAAAGATGATGGCGGCTTTTCACTGCACACATATTTATTCATTCCGTTTATCCTCGCATCGCCTCCTCTGCCATCTCAATTTGACCCACGAGCTTAGATAAAATGGGCGACAAATCTGCTTTTGAAGAACTCAACAACCAGCCACCCGCAGCCCAGCAGACGACCCTGGAAATGTTCCTCCAGGAGCAGAAAGACATTCCGCATTCTGTTCCATCTTCGCCTGACTTTGCCAAGTTGACCAACATAGGGCTCTTGACCAATAACAGCATACCCTGGGCTGTTGTTCGCCCAGAAAATGCTCTGCAAGTTGCCAGGCTTGTGGTATATCTTGTTGCCAACCGTATTCCCTTCACTGTACGATCAGGCGGCAATAACTTTTTCGGGAAATCGCAAATCAGCAACTCGGTGTGCATCGACTTGCGCTCCATCTCCTTTTGCGAGATAAACAATGATGAAAAGACGGCCCGAATCGGCGGTGGTATTCTCTTCGAGAAGCTCATTGGCGATTTGCAGAACAAAGGATACTCAGCTGTAACGGGCATGGTACCTCCAATTGGGTTTGTTGGGTGGTCTTGTTATGGAGGATATGGACCCTTTGCCTGGCTTCATGGCTTGGGGCATGAGTCAATCCTCGGAGCCAAAGTTGTAGATTGGCGTGGTTGTATTATCGACGCTGACATTGACCTCCTCAAAGGTATCCGAGGAGCTGGAGGCGGTTTTGGAGTTATTGTGGAATTAATCATAAGAATATTTCCACAGGGAAATGTAAGTTAGTTATCATTGCTCTTTTTCATCGTACACACATACGCACACATACAGAACAAGAACAACTAACCTGACCTTGCAAGCTCCTCTCTGGGCATGTAATATTCGACGAGTCAGACACAAAGACCACGGTAGCCAATATCTGCCGTGAGACGGAACGTCAACTGTTGAGAGATCCAGCAGAAAGCCTTTATATGGCACCCTTGTTTATTGTCACGCCCCTGGGTAAAGCACCCTTCTGTCAAGTAATGTGGCTCCACGAAGATCAGGAGCAACGCAAAAGGGAAATCGAAAAGATCACACAGCTTGGCCCGTTTTTCCACACGACAGTGAAAGGTACAACGCACTTGGGCGCGATAGACGACTTCAGAGACAGCTTTGCCATGCCTGGGATGATTGGAAACGTTGGTACCATTAGCGTCCTGTCATTAACAGAGCAGGTCATCGACATAATTGCACACCATTTCGACATTATGCCCAATGAGATCGGACTGGGTTTCGCGATTCACAGCACCAGAGAGGCTCCCAGAGAGGCAGCTCGGGCATCTTGTTTCCCGGCAACAGAGCGCCATTTCATGCTTGAGTTCCTGGGTTGCGTTGACTCGGAGGAAAAGGTCAAGAGAACTAATAAATGGCTTAAAGACTTCATGGAAGCTATCAGAGGAACTGACCAGGCCAACATTCTTCCCACTACCTATATCAACTTAACGCCTCCTGGTCAAAACACGTTGAGAAGGGCATATGGGCCAAACTATGGCTTCCTCTTGAGCCTCAAGAAAAAACACGACCCACGCGGGGTATTCAATACTGCTCCCCCATTTGTAACATTAGCCTCGGGGGAGGAGTTATTGTATAGTAAGATGGTCAAGATTTAGGGGGTTTGGGGTCACTTCAGTCGTCTATTCGTTCGATTGATCCTTGGGTATTAACTATGGCGCTCTAGTTGTATGAGGTTCCAGTTTACCTTGAGCATCTTCTAATTATTTCAATACCAAGCAAGGATAGTACCCTATGGATGAAGCTTGACAGTCAAATCACCCATGAGATATAGGTAGCTAGTGTAAATACCATATTCCAATGCTCTAAGTATCCTTTACCGGCTCTAGCCCTCGATCCCGGATGAAAGCGGTGCCAAGCAAGCATAGGCCAATTAAAGGAACTTGCAATATGAACACGCTGTGACTCGCAGACATGTAGGCATCCAAAACTGCAGGAACTTGGCGCACCGACTCCGGGAGTACATATGTTGAGCTGGCAAGGTCCTTGTACTCAGTGGGCAGAGTAGCACGTAATTGAGCTTGGAGGACTGCAGCAGAGATAGCAAGACCGCATGCTCCGCCAATACAACGATAGAAATTCCTATTGGAAATGATGACTGCACGACGGCTCTTGGGGGAATGAGCCTGTAATGCGATCAAGGTAGGTTGGAAGATGCACCCGACTCCCAGTCCGACAACGCCCAGTATAACAGCAATCACAGCGATACTAGAGTGTCTTGTAAGTAGTAGAGCCAGGCCTGCTCCTCTGACGGAGACGTAAGCGCTTGTTGTAGAACGTGGAGGAGATAGGTATCAACTTACAGAGTCCATACAGCGAAACCGAATATGAGCACCTCGCCATACCTAAGACGATGGCTGATGTATTGTCCCGAACCAACAGAAGCAATCATTTGCGCCGCTACCAATGGAGTGTATATCGCTGCCGACTTCATTGCGCTGTACTGGTGAGGGTTCTGGAGATACAGAGGGACGTAGTAGAGGTAGGACTGGTAAACGGCGCCAAGCAAGAAATTCTGGGCGAGCATGATGCTAATGCTTGAGTTCTTGTAGATGTCAACTGGAGAGTATTTGAGTCAGAAGCGTGTTACAAACGTCTTCGGGTATGCGAACTTACCGGGCATCATCGGAAGCTTTGCCATCTTCCATTCCCATCCTATAAAGGCGAGAAACAAGGAACCACCGACAGCGAGGAAGCTAATTGACAGTGGTGAGTCCCATGAGAAGTATGAACCTCCTTGATGACGAAATCAGTCGTGTTCAACTTCCATGTTGCTTGGGATCTTACCTCCAGAGATAGGGATTAGCAGAAGAACGATGCCAACGCCTGATACCCATGAGCCCACCCAATCGATCTTGGTAATCCCTTCCTTGAAGCTAATAGTCGGAGGCTTGGAGGGGAGGAAGAAAAAGGACAGCACAGCGGTGAGGAATGACAGAGGTGTCAAAAGCCAGAAGAATCCTCGCCAAGATGATCGCTCCATGATGCCAGCGGCGATGAAGGGTCCAATGATATTACCCAGTCCGACAGTGGCACCAGTGATGCCTTGGATCTTTCCCCTCTGCTCGAGACTGACAATATCCGAGATGATGATGTTGTTGAGGTTCAAAACACCTCCCCCGCCGATACCGGCGAGAGCCCGAAAAACATAAAACATGACTGCATTCTGACTAAACGAGCAAAGCAGGTCCGAAACACAGAGAAGCAGAGCGGCAGAAATGAAAACGACTTTGCGACCAAAGACATCGGATAATCTCCCGTAGAGCATCTGGAAACAAGTATTTGCGATCAAACTGGAAGTACCAGCCCATGATATGGTGGCCTCAGCGTTGAGATCTCTGGCAATGGTGGGGAGAGTCACAGAGATACCATTTTGATCGATTGTAACAAGGAGTAAGGCCGATGAGAGGGTAGCGAGGGCAATGATCAATTGGCGGCGAGGCAGGATGTTGACCTGGTCATGGAGAGCCTTCTCATCCTTTGTGAGCACCATCTTGACTTTGTCAATTTAAGAATTGGAAGGAAAAGAAAGACTGGCAAAATATTTAACAATGAATTGAGATGTTTGTTATGACTCTTCTCCTTGGGCTATTCCTAAACGGGGATGTGAACCACAATTTTCGGACCTTGTCCGCGGGCTTTGTCCGATGACTTGGCGAGACGGTGACGATCAGTTCTGAACAGATTACCGATACTGACACATATTTCTATAGGATAACCTCTAAGTACCCTGAAAGTCGCTACGCAATCAATCGGCGGCTTCACACCCGTTACTCAGACTTTGGTGGCCATTTCACCCTCTTCTCCGCCTGAACATACAAGTTATTCGGCCGAATCAGCTGGAAGTACGGATCATAGTCAATAGGCCCATCCTGCGCCAAGCTGAACTTGTATCGATACACAAGATTCGGCAAAAACACCTTGATCTCCTGCAATGCAAAATTAAAGCCCACGCACATTCTGGGACCTGCTGCGAAGGGGATATAGGAGCCAGGAGGTCTATTCTTGACCTTTTCTGTGTCCCATCGATCAGGGTCGAAACGGCCAGGGTTCTCCCATACGTCTTTGTTGTTGTGCATGTGATGCAGTGCTGAGATTACGACGGCGCCTTTGGGGAGTCTGTAACCTCCTGGGAGAATCATATCAACCTTGGCGGTGCGACCGGGCTGAAAGGAAGGATTGTGCAGGCGTTGGGTTTCCTTGATGAACTTATCAAGGAAGCTGAGCTTGTTGGTTGTCTCGGCTGTGACTTGCGTATCGTCATCCCAGTCGTTGTCGATGAGCTCCTGAAGAAGACGTTCTTGGTTGCCTGGGTACTTGACAAGACTGTAGATCAGCCAGGATAGCAAGGACGACGTGGTGGTGAAGCCGGCGCCAGTAGCGACAAGCAAGGTCGGGGCGAATTGCGAGGGCGGTAGCTTGCTTCCCTTGTTGTCCTTTGCTCGGAGGAAGTAATCTGATCAGTCAAGTCAGCTGAGTCCACCAAATGTTTTCCACAAAGTGGCCACTTACCAACAACATTCTCAGCTTTCAGCGCCGCATCCTGGAGCTCCAGATCCTCCTGTCCCTTTGAAGCTCTCGCAATCGACTCCGCCATCATCTCCATGATCCTGGCCCCCGTTTGTCTCATCTTCTTAGGATCACCGAACGGCATCTTAGCATACCAAGCCCCCATAGACGACACACGCTTATTCAACTCCAGGTTCTCTGCAATCTTGAGGACCATTTCGTGTAGTGGAGAATCCACCTCGTGGAAATGCCCGAAATCCATACCTAGGACAAGCTTACCCACTGCCTGCGAGCCAAGCTTCAGCATATACTGGTAGACGTTCCACGCCTCGCCCTTGGCATCGAGCTCATCGAAGACTTTAAAGGACTGCTCTACTGTCTTCTGCATCGTTGGGGCGTAATGGCGAACGGCCTTTGGACCTAGCGCGGGCGGGAGGAATTTTTGAGCGAGACGCCATTGTTCGGTGTTTGTATCTGATAGGAATACGCCTGCTTCTGGGTTCTTGATTGGGTGGAGTGGATGGCCGGGGACGATGTCCTTTGTGAAGTAGTGGTCTTCGGCGAGAAAGATGTTGGAGAGTTCGGCGCAGTTGGTCTGATAGAGGCGACTGCCCATGCTATTTGTTACAAACAATGGTCCGTATTTCTCAAAGAGACGCTGATGGTTGCCGAGATGATCGGGGTAAATCTCAAGGTAGTTACCAAAGTATGGAATGCCAGCTGGGCCAGGTACATCACGAACAGCATTGCCGTCGATGGAGACAGAGATGGGCTCGTCTATGCCCAAGACATCGGATAGTGCAGTCAGCCTTCGATCGCCATGAACAAAGCCGACACCTAAAGGCTCAAGTAAGTCACTTCTCCCGCCAACGCAGCTCGGGCAGACTTACCATTTGGTTTGACGATGGCAAAGTGCGATGCGACAATGTTCTGAAGCTCCTCAAAGTCCACACCAGATGGTAGTTCAATATCTCTAGCGCTTGATGGCGCTTGGCCCAAGAGAAAGAATTGTTTCGTTGCCATGATGGTAGTAATGAAGAATGAAGAGGTTGAAAATCCGAAATATGTGTCTGGTCATTAACGTGTTGAAAGAATTTGGTTGTTATATGGTAGAATTCTAGGAGGCGGAAGACATGATGCATAGCACATGCAAATACACACGCTTGCCTTGTTTAGTAACACCGTAGTCCAGGATATGAAGCCCGACGTGGAGACAACATATCTGTCGCCGCTATACCATGAATGATGACGTTGAAGTCACGTAGGAGAAATTTATGAATGCATCCTTTAATCTCTCTCGGTGTATCCGTATGCAAACATTTTCGGGTCTGATTACGACGCTCTTCACCATTGGACGATATAGACGGGAATATCGGAAGGACTCGGTCAAGTCGGCACTCGGGCTCCGCGAAGACGGAAATAATCTCGATATTCTTTGCGATCTTCAGGGTCGGAGATCGCCTTTGACCAATAGACGATTGTGTGTTACGCCAACAGCGGAATTCGCATCGTTTCACCTATTGCCTCCGGGTCAGCGATGATGATATAGCAGCCCGGTCAGCCTCGGTCCTGTGGGTCCACTGTGGGCCTCGAAACCTCTGTACTTTAGAGCCCCACTCCGGCGCTGCGTTCCGGCCCGCTCTGGGCACATGCAAATGACGGCATGGACTAATATTCCTAGACAGTCCAGCTTTGCTTTGCTTGTGAGTTTGATGGTACATGCAATAGTTGGGACTGCCGCATGCGCAAGCATTGAGCTTTTTAAAAGAACAGTCTGCAGTAGACCCAGGCTCTGACGTTCGCATCCAAATATTTATTAGCTGTTTGCCAAATCCCTATTCTTCGACTTTCGTAACCAATTTCTTGTTCTATTTTACCGCGAACAATGGAGGAATACTCGATTAAGCAAGTCGCTGAGCATAACAGCCCCAAGGATGCATGGTTAATCATCCATGGCCAAGGTAAGCCGCAACAATTATCGGACTGTGCCAATCGCTAATGAGTTATCAGTCTACGACGTCACGAAATATCTGGCAGATCATCCTGGCGGTGCCGATGTCCTCACAGAGGCAGCTGGTACTGATGCCAGCCAAGACTTTGACAACGCTGGACACTCAGAAGATGCCTTCGAGATCATGAAAGACTGCTGCGTTGGCAAGATTCAAGGCTTCGAGAAGAAGAAGCCCAAGCTTAAGCCAGTTGCACCTGTCGAGACAGTCAAGGCCCAGACTCGTGGGCTCCGATCAGTCTCAACATTGTTCAATATAGGCTTCATTGTCTGCGCTGGTGCGGGAGCTTACTACATTACTCGCCGTCAAGGACTCGCTGTACCAGATTGGCTGCTGTCATCTCTACGGAGTGACTCCAGTGGTTCAAGCTTTATCAAGGGCATCCTTGTCGGTGGCGGATCTCTTGCGACCTTCAATGCTGTCGCTGCACAGCGATTCACGAGTCTGGCGATGAAGAGCAAGCCCTTCACGAGTTATCCTGCCCACATGAAGATTCCCAAGCGAGCTGAGGAAGATACCTTGCTACAGCGCGGACTTTTAGATCCTGTCACATACTCGCCACTTCCCCTCAAGCGCAAGACTCTCGTTACGCCTAATGTGTACCGCTTGACATTCAGTCTTCCAGCTACGAGCACTGTTCTTGGGTTGCCGATTGGTCAGCACGTCACTATCAAAGCTGACGTTGATGGAGAGAGTGTCGCGCGATCATATACTCCAGTGTCCAACAATTCCGACCTTGGCGTTCTTGAATTAGTCATCAAAGTGTACCCAGATGGCAAGCTTACAAGCGGGTATCTGGCGAAGCTCGAGGTTGGCAATGAGGTCCTTTTCAGGGGACCGAAGGGAGCAATGAAGTACCAACCGAACCTTTGTAAGAAGATCGGCATGATCGCGGGTGGCACCGGTATCACCCCGATGTTCCAGGTTATTCGTGCTATCTGCGAGCATGACCGCGACACAACAGAGATCTCTCTTATCTATGCAAACAGAACAGAGGAGGACATCCTGCTTCGGGAAGAGTTGGATAGATTTGCCAGGAGATATCCCAAGAACTTCAAGGTCTATTACCTGCTGGATCAACCACCAGCGGATTGGAAGTTTGGGTCTGGGTATGTGACTGGGGAGTTGATGAAGGAGAAGCTTCCCTCACCGAGAATGGATTCCAAGGTATTCCTTTGTGGTCCACCTGGAATGGTCAACGCATCAAAAAAGGCACTTGTTGAACTGGGCTTTGAACAGCCTGGGGCATCTGCGAAGATGTCAGACCAGATATTTGCATTTTGAGAGTGCCAACTTGCCATCAGTTCATATGAGAACATTTCAAATAGATAGACTTCCATTTCATACTTTTAGGACCTCCGAATTATCATCAACGTTATTAAACAGACTCTGCGGCACTTCAAACCCATAAGTGGGAGGAAAAGTGTTTCCTTTCTGCATTAAACGGTAACATGTAGTATGTGAGTAGCTGTTTCAGCCAGGCCCCAATTTCAAATTGTCTAAGAGTGAATACGCGCTACAGATTTGGCCATTTTACTTTAACACGGAACAACCAATTATCTACCTCGACTTGCAGGTTAAAGCCTGCGGTTGGCTTTCCATAGTGTATTCAGACATCAATTCCAATCAGACTAAGTAGAATGATTGGCCCTGGGACTTTCCAGTGTGTTGGCTTGATTTGTCTCGTGGAGGCATCATAAGCCTTAAGTATCAGTCAATCGATGGGGATGAATATCTTCCATATGGCCCATGGACTGAAAGAACGTGTGGTGAGAGGACAATTATAGCTCGCAAGACCGGCAAATACACAGTCGTCAATATTCGAGGCCTGTGCAGACTTCGTCACTGTTTGACCTTGCGTGACAGCAGATACTTGACACATATTGTTAAAAAAATAGTTTCTCATGTTTAAACGTGGTGTATGCTCTTAATTCTGATTTTATAGGAACAGGACCCTTTATTTCTCATAAAAAAAGGACTCACTTGTCAATAAGAACCCGATTCCGAATCGCTGTTTCTTGATATTATAATATTCGCGACCCAATGTCTCATCTAAAGTTGGTTCAGGGTAATCAGCTACTGGAGACGATGACGTCATGTGTATAGAAGTGCTGCAAGTGATGGCTAGTCGTCTTAACCAGTATGAGTGAGTCAGCGAGACCATTGATAGGTCAAAGCCGCATGATGGAAGAGGAAAGGAAGCTGGAGGCTGTATGCTAAGCTTTCTGAGGTGGGAATGTGCTATTCTTCGAAGATCCTAAAGCCAGGGCAGCCCCGTATTTAGATGTGCCGAGGAGTGGAACCTTGAGGCTCAGGGCAAGGATGCTGTCGATCATTTTCATGTGGTCAGATCTTGCTAGCGGAAGAAATGCGGAATTAAGCCCTAAATTACGTCATGACGGAGCCGGAGCCGCACGGGGCAGACCGTGATAAAATTGTTTATCTTGTGCTACCTATTACGCGTTGAAGCATCGACGACCTCGGCTGCCCCACGCTTCAAAGTAGTCGGGGTCGCCTTTCTTCGGGGTCGGCCCTTGAGGCAATTTGATCAAGCCTTATCATTGTATCCTGTATCTTCCGTCATGCCGTACCAGCCGGTCGTGATCGGAGATGACATGCACCGACAACCCGGAGGCGATTTGGACCGGAAATCGCCTCAAGTCTAAGACTACGTATGAGATGGATTGTCTACATAACTCTTTAAAACTGGCACGTTGGTCGAGTTCCTTTACACCGCAACTACATCTTATCACTATCATTCTGGAAACATCAATCTCTTTTGTACAGTTTCTCATTAGACATACCACAACCATTCCTCAACGATACAACTATGGGTGCTTTTACTCTTCCTTCAACCGAGGGCCGCACCGTCGCCGTACTTGGTGGAGGAGTGCTCGGCCGTCGCATCGCATGTGGCTGGGCTGCAAGCGGATTTGACGTTGTCATCCGCGACCCAAGCCCTGAGCAAAGAGCCGCCGCCGTGGAATACTGCAACACGAGCATGTCCCTGTACTCCGACTTTGAATCAAGAGGAACTGTCGCAGCTTTTGAAGACCTTTCAGAAGCTGTTGTTCAGGCATGGCTCGTCATCGAAGCAGTCCCCGAGAAGCTCCCTCTGAAGATCTCAACCTTTGCAGACTTGGAGAAGCTCACGCCCCATGACGCTATACTCGCCAGCAACTCATCATCTTACAAGTCAAGAGAGATGATTGGTGGTCTTCTGCCAGAGACGAGACGACGCGTTCTGAACATGCATTATTATATGCCACCGGGCAACCGTGTCGTCGAGCTCATGACCAATGGCGAGACCGACGAGAGCATCTTTCCGTTCTTGCGTGAGAAACTTGAAGAGATCAAGTTTCACCCCTACATCGCACGCAAAGAGTCAACTGGCTTCATCTTTAACCGACTTTGGGCTGCTATCAAGCGCGAGGTTCTGAATATTCTCGCCGAAGAGGTGTCTACCCCAGAGGAGATCGAGAAGCTTTGGAAGGAGATGTGGTATGGCAAAGAGAGTGGACCCGTGGAGATGATGGATGCTGTCGGTCTTGATACAGTGTCTTTCATTGAGCAGCACTACGTTGATGAGCGTGGCTTGCCTGATACTCCTGTCAAGTTCCTCCAGAAGTACATTGATGATGGCAGGTTGGGTGCCAAGTCTGACAAAGGCGGATTGCTCCCTCCAAGGAAGTCTGTCCAGTCGGATCATGAACCCTCGCTCTACTTCTTAGATATTGGTCTATCAAGTGGAAACGCCAAAGGTTATGCTTCAGCTGGTCGCGTTTTGGTTGGCTCTAGCAACGGAGAGCCGATGAAGACGCTTGTCTCAGGTCAGCGCCTGCCTGATGGTATTGACATTTCGAAGTCAGCTGGAAAGCTGTTCTGGACCTGCATGGGCAACCCTTCTGCCAATGACGGTGCTATCCTCAGCTGTAATCTCGACGGTACGGATCTTGAGGAGATTGTTCCTCAAGGGCTGGTTCATACACCAAAGCAATTGACCGTCGATAACACGAACTCGAAGCTGTACTTTGCTGATCGCGAGGGAATGAGAATCATGAGATGCAACTTTGATGGCTCTCAACTCGAAGTCTTGGTCCAGACTGGCGACTGGGAGGTCGATGGGCATATGCTGGACCCTACAAGATGGTGTGTCGGCATCACCGTGTCGCCTTCCACTGGCAAGTTCTACTGGACGCAAAAAGGTCCATCCAAGGGAGGCAAGGGTCGTATTCTTCAAGCAAACATCGACTTCCAACCTGGCGAGGAGGCACAGAGTAGGACAGACATCGAGGTCCTGTTCCAGGGTCTGCCAGAGCCTATTGATCTAGAGATCGACGAGGATGAGAACGTCCTCTACTGGACGGATCGGGGCGAGTTGCCAAACGGTAACACCATCAACCGCGCCAAGCTTGATGGAATTGCCAAGGTGACTCACGATGGGCCGAGTAACCCAGGCGTCCATTACGAGGTTGTAACTCGGGGATTGCATGAGGCTATTGGGATCAAGCTCGACTCAAAGAACCACCGTATCTTTGTTACTGACTTGGGAGGCTCAGTGTACCAGTTTGATATAGATGGCGGTAACAGGAAGAGGGTGTACGAAGGATCTGGTGCCTTTGCGGGTATCACCATCGCTTAGTCACCCGTTCATGTTGCCCCAACTACTGTTGAGTAGATTTAGATAGTGTCACTTTACTTTAGACTCCCGAGCAAAATAGTATATTCAACCGACTAATGTGGCGTGACTGCTTGACGTATATATGTGGTCGGGACTTCAGCGTAGCTTACAAAAAGGCTTGATCTTCGAGCATTGAAACCAGTGTGTCAACTTCATCCTTTTGTATTCAAGACCAGGGACGATACAAGGATTACCCCGCATGGGCTGTAAGGGTTGTGATGAGAAGATCTGCAGTGGCCTTTCATGGCCCCGTAAGAGGTATCTGTTCGTTATAGGGAAGTCCGCGGATTATGCTTTTGCGACGCCTGGGCGTACTGCCCTGTGACTTGGGAAACGATACTAACTGAGGAACCCATGCTTTGGTCTTGGCTACTGGAGTGCTTGTTCTCAACTAGGGTTCAAGTAGCACCTAGTGGTATGAACACGGTCATTTGGACGATTCCCCTTCTGCGTGACATATTTGAAACCTCGGCCCTTCTACTCATCATCCTCGCAGGTATTGGTATTCCGCCGAAAGATGCGCGATACCAACAGCCACATCTTGCCAGGAGGCTTGTCCTCACTAGCCCTGCGAACAAGCCACCACTGAAGCGTCATGGCCGCCATCGCACTGTTCCATACGAACGCTACCATCATGCCCACCGAGAACGACAACGAGGTGGATATGTGTCTTGTTCCGCAAAGGCTCATGACTTGAAAGTCGTCAATGCCATCAGGCAGAGCAAAGCCCGAAAGCATGAGAACAGCCTGGCAAATGAAGATGTCGGTGTAGTTGACCATCATGTGCACTCGGCGCCATCTTCTGCTTATTGAAATTCTTGGTCTGAGGTTGTTCTCGATGAGATACACTCCTACTGCCAATGTTGCCAAAACCGCTGTGACCAAGCCTATGATCTAGAGGGTAGATGTTAGTGTACCGTTGTGTCGATACTATATACCACTTACTCCATGTTCTGTTCGGAAATGGTCTGATGACCCCATCCCAGTCAACCCGCAGAGGATGCCAATGGCGAGAAGAGGGAGGAATAATACGCAGAAAAGTATCTTCTGCCATTTTTCGATCCGAGCTTTAAATAAAGGTCGTTCAATGAGTTCGCCAAGAGCGATTAGTGTCGAAAAGATCAGGATGATAGGGTATACAATAAAGAAGGCGAGTGTCATAGCGGCCACTAAATCCCTCTTAGTAAGAGATCGAATCGAAAGCTGACGACTTACTGTGTATACTAGTTAGTATTATCAGCAGAGATTTCGAAAGTGTATTAACGTGATAGCTGTTCTTGGGAAAGTCGATCAGGTAGGTATTGCCAGAGCTGGTGATGTTAATAGGGCACTTCGGGACCTGCATATCCGATCGACGCGTCGATGTGAGATTTCTTTCCAGTTCTGTTCTAAGACCAGCGATCCCTCTGTTGAGCCAGCATGTTGAATGGCCCGTCAAGATGTCCAAGTTGTGCTGCAAGAAGTCGGTAACATAAACCTGGTTCTGTGTTGTCCCAAAGCAGTACTGACGCCTCGATTCTTCATCTGATCTCGGTTCATTCAATTCTCGGGATCTCGACAAGCTCTCGATACTCAGTCCGGTCTCGCCGTTAACGTAGTCGAGATCATGCGCCGCGACGCTGTTGGCTTGGCCTGAGAGTAATATTGGCACGGAACAAGCCAGAAGAAACAGTTGCTGGATGCGAGATGTCATGATGGAAGGATTAGTGAATGACGGTAGATAGGGTCAAATTAAAGAAAGGAGTCATAACGAGAAATTTATCTAATGTTGAAACGATAAGCGATGTAACCGCGAAAGGGGCTGAGAAGTTTGCTTACGTCTCGCATGAAGAAACGCGTTTAGAGTTAGATGAGAAACCTTGGACGCTTCCCCGCGGGATGCCGAAGTGAGAGGGAGGAAAGCGTGGTTGAAGCTAAACTCGAGGCTAAATAATTAGTCGTGCAGGGGTCTGAAGTACATAAGATGGCCACATCCTGGCATTCGAAACGGTAGGGCCACACTTGACAACATTACAGATGAACAAGAAGAATGGAATTAAATACAGGGCCTTTTGAATTTAACATCCTTCTCTTAATGCGGCCTGTTTACATATTCTGGTGCACATTCGTGCGTTTCAAAGCTACTTGATCACTGCGTCCAAACATCCCCAGCATCAGGGGCAAAGGTATCATCGCCATTGCAAGTACAGCTTGAAAGACAGTAAAGTCCTTCATGTTGCGAGGAGGGTCAGCACTCTCAGCTGCTTTCATACCGTTGCCGAGAATGATGAAGCATCCACCGAGTAACTGACCGCCAGCCCAGGCAGTAGTGCTAGTGATCTCGGCGCCCGCGGGATACGAGAACTCGGTGAGAATTTCCAGCACAACGGGGACGATAGCGAGCGACGAGATGCCGATGCAGCAGAGAACAGCATATAGTGCACCGATCTTCTTTGTACTTGGAACCCATACCAAGGCGAGATAGCACAGTCCACCGACAACTACTCCGCATTTGATGACGAGGATGAACTTCTTGGTTCTGTCGATGATGGGAGCTGTGATGGCGGAGAATATGAGGCCGAGAACTATAAGTAGACCGCCTCCAATACCGGCCTCGGTATCTGAGAACCCCTAGGGCGTGACAATCTGGTTGATCAGGGACGTGGTTGCAACGAAAAGACCAGTGTAAGCCCAGAAGGGAATTATAATTAGGTAACATTCCAACGATCGAACTAATATGCGTAGTGAGGGCAGGACCTTGGGCCGTTCTGCATGATTGATCGCGGATGGAGGAGTTGGCGGCGTGCCAGGGATGAAGAAGCCAGGAATGGCCACGGCAGATGACTGAAGATATAAGCTTCTGGACAAACTGTTTGGCAATGAGGATCGGCAAGTTGATACATACAATTATGGCCACGTATAAGACAACTGCAGAGATATCGCTAGGTTCATTCGTCCACAAGGGAACGACAATGGATCCAATCGCTGCTCCAGTTGGATTCGCAAGACTCATAACAGCCGTCGCCGTCACACGCCCTTGACTGGTAAACCAAGTTTCAGAGAAGCGCGTCGGGGCACTTAGCACAAGAGACTGCGACATGCCCAACAGAGCTTGAGCGACAGCGACAACGGAGACTTTGTTACCATCGGAGGAGTAGGATCCAGCATAACGAACCCAGTTGCCGATTAGGAGAAGTGCGCTGCCGCTGATGAGAGTTGGACGAAGACCCCAGTCGAGAAGCTTGATGGTTATAAGGGTCATGGCGAAGTTTGCAAAGACGAAGATACTGCTTAGCCAGTTCACCATTGTCTCGTCTGTCCCGTAGAACTCGGCGGTGGAGGAAGTGACGGGTGCAAAGGTGAGCCACTGGGGTATTGTTAGTAAATAGTGGCCGCCTTGGCGAGGTTCAGCCTGGGGGATAGAAGAAAAGTTTGTGTGCGAGGTGTTCTGATAGAGTCCTTCAAGAACAACATACCGACCAGCTCACCATGACGTTCAGCAATGTCAACACGACTAGCCCGTACCAACGGATCTTGTATGTTCTATAGGGTTGTTCAATACTACCGCGTCTGACAGAGGAGGTCGAGCCGTCAGGGGCAAACACTGTTGGGGAGGCAGGAATTTTCTTGTCCATGTCACCTGTAGACTGGGCAGCTGGAACTGCTTCAAACACGGAATTCTGAGATGTTGATGCCATTTTGGCTGTCTAACTGATTTGTTGTTTGTCTGTTTGCAGATACGGACAGACTACTGAAGGTTTAATGATGTTCAAAGATTGGAGCCATGTACGAGTAATAAGCTCCGTGGACATAAACGGCAAGGGAGTTTTGACATGGTTGATATCTCTATTCTATGGCAGATCTAAACGCGTATCATCAGGATACCTGAGTCGGGCAAAGACCTTTAACCCTGTTACCCCGCAAACGTAGACTTCTTTATCGTAGATATGCCGAGATCGACAATCAGGTCTAACTTGGTTATCACAGATCGGGCCCGCGGGTCGCGAGGCGCGGGCTGCGCGGGCCGCCTCCTTTCCCCACCTCACTTTCTCAACATCAATCCGGTTGCGCATTGATCGGGCAGGATAGTTTCCCCCGACGATCCGATTGTATCGCCCGCTGGGGCTTCATGTTGTATTCTACGCCGACTCCATCGCTTGCTGGCCGAGTTAAGACTCTGAATTTCTTTATCGCCCCCAAGGGAGAGAGAAGATGGCGGAGGAACATTCCCCAGAGCCAGTTGGTCGCGTGGTAAGAACCTCATTTACTCCCATGTCCAGGCTAGATGGTCAACGTCGAGAGTTACGATCTAATACTTGCTTTTATAATGGTATAGTGCGACAGATGCCGTCTTCGAAAGGTAGGGTGCGCCCTGATCAAAGCTTGTGTAGTGGCTAACGTTGAAACGATGATAAGATTCGATGCGATAGGTTATTTCCCTGTTCGAACTGCCGAACAGTCCAAAAAGCGTGCAGCTTGGTTGGAACGACACAGGGAATGCGACAGTCCAAACAAAGAGTCCTCATCTCCTCGCAGTAGTAGGTCTCACTATCGGCTGTTTATTTGCATGAAAGGCGTAGCTCAATTGAAAAATAGTGAACAAAAGATAGATCGCATAGAGAATCGCCTCGAAGGTATCGAACAGCTCTTGCGCAGGGCCTTTGATGAACCACCTAATACCAGAAATGTCCCAAGACCTCCCGAATCGTTAGCTACAGACTCTTTCAATGTCTCTCAGGATTTCGCGAACAGTAACAGAAATGGGCCAAGCTATACCAACTCAGAGATAGCTTTGGAGGGAAGTAGCTCCTTGAAAGCTGCTACGGTGTACGCGAGCGACTTTTTCCAGACGGTCCTCGGGCACTCGCCAGCTGCTGATACAAGCACGCGTGTGAACGCTGCGTTGTCATCGCTGAAGCAAATGATTGAGATTAATAGCTACCGGTCGATGGGCGACCGTATACCGAGCCGAAGAGAAACCCAGAACGATGGCATAAGGGACCTGGCAATGCCGCCTCTACAGTCAGTTCTAGCGATTCTGCGAGAATTGAAAGGTACGCTTTGGAATAGGACCAATTCTTCTCCCTACCCAGTACGGGCTAACCTAAGGAAGAAACAAAGCTAGCAACACTGATGATCATTAGTCTCTTCATATCCAAGGATAGGCTGATCGATTGTTGCCGCGAGATATACTTTGCAGTTGATAATTTCTCACTTCCGACATTCTTGATAGCAAACGCAACCCTCCGTTACCTGTTTCAGGAGAAAGCTCAAGCGTCGCAGGATCCATTATTTCGCGATGAGTACCGAAAACTGTCTCAGCTATGTCGGGACAACCTCGAGACAGCCATGAATAAGTTCAGGGTTCTTGCACCACCCAGCCTGGAGAACGTAGAGGCTTTTCTTCTGGGGGTCAGTATTTCACAGTGCTTTGCATACGTTAAGGATCGATGCTAAGATGCTTCTGCTAGGCCATCTACGCCATCGAGGTGTCACAACCAATGCTCGCTTGGCAGCTCGTATCTAGCGCAGCAGGGACTTGTCAGACTCTTGGTTGGCATCAACTCGTTCCCAACAGTGATAGCACCACCGATCGAAAGATCTCTCTGTTTTGGCTGACCTACCTCCTCGATAAAGGCCTGTCCTTGCGCCTTGGCCGACCGGCTGTCATACACGATGATGAGATCACCCTACCAGAACGTCTGGACAAAGCAGATGTGCCCGGTGGATGGAGAGGTTTGCTTACACAATGGATCCGTCATTCTCGACTCGTTGGCAGGGCCTATCAAGACCTGTACAGTCCATCTGCGCTTCGAGCGTCAACACATGAACGTGGTGAGCGCGCAAGGCGCCTGGTCGCAGCGCTAAAACAAATTATGGATGGCTCATTGATGCCACTTGGACAGGCACATCTAATGGAGCACAATACTGTGGACTTTGGATCAGCGCCTAATAGAATGATCAAGACGGTTCTGAAGGCTGACGAGGTATGGTATTGGACGACTCTAACGTTTATACGCAGGGCTGTTCCCTCAACTGAAAGTGGACATGGTGCTGTTAGCCCTGTGTGTCTAGAATCTGCCAGGATGGCGTTTGAAGCCCATGGGGAATGCATGAGGATGACTGATCCGAGCTCTGAGACAAAGGCTCTATATCTTCTATGGTACTGTTGCCTTACCTACTATCCGGCCTTCTCATTCAAAACTTCTAACTTTTGTGTAGGACGATTATCTACACCCCATTTGTACCCCTCATCGTGGTTTTCTGTAATGTCATTGAGACCTCTAACCCAGAAGATATTCGTATACTCGGAGAGTTTTGCGAATCGCTCAAGCCACTTTGCGGCATATTCGAGGCTATACAAGAGCTGCATGATCTTTGCCAAGTTCTGTACAACCTGGCTATCTCATATGTCGAGGCCAAATCACAGAGCCAAGGGAGTCTTGATAAAATGGTCCAAGATGGGTTTGATGTTCAGTCAAAGAGCACGCAAGGGGCGGCGTCGTTTAGTACCGGCTACTGTGATACCTTTTCTACGGGATCGAGCATACCAATGCCTCAGCTGAATAGCCATGTCTCCCAGGTCAGGGACTGGATTTCGGGGAATATGCAGTGGATGGATGTGTCACAAGAGGACTTCTCCGAGTTCTTGGCACAGTTATCATAGTCGGAGCGCAACAAATGATAAATTTCTTTCTGGTGATGAGGTAGTCAAAGGAGGGGAAATATGGTCCCTACCGTCTGTATTGTTCGGAGGGTGTTCGGGGTGTACAAACGGACATTGGTAACCTTTTCTCTTCAGGCTATTCGAGATCCTCAACTTCCACATCAGATGACAAATTACACAAGCGTAGCTCCAACCAGTCAAGGTGAATATGGGGTAGAAAGTATTCATTATAACCCAAAGAGGAACGGTTAACGACCGAACCATGGTGGGGAGTTCTATCGACTGCCACAGCCAATAAAGGACTCATCTGGTTCATGTGATAGGCATCTTTGGAAGACCAAATGGCTGTTCCATCGACATCGTATGAAAGATGTATTGTTCTAGCTAACCATGTATGCATATTGAACTCTTTATCGACAACAAACCTCCCGCTCCTCCCCGTCACTGACACCATTTGCAGGAACTAGCACGCTCTTGTTAACAGCCTGAGTGCTAGGGGGCACATCAAGAGCAGGATTACGATCGAAAAAGTCAGCAGGCTTCAGCGCAACAGTGATAGCCTCAGCAGGCATGACGGGGTAATCCTCCACGCGCGGATTATGTGTGAGACCATAAGTTGCCCACACGACCAGATCTTCCCCACGGACATTATCATTCCTCGCCGCGTAATCGGCCACACCATCCTTCTCAATCAAACTCTGGTTAGTCCATTTGCCTCCGGCCCAGAGATCATCATCCTTATACCGGGTCACCCAAACATGATGCTCTGCGAAGCGAGCACGCTTGCGGACGAGAGAGGCTTGATCGGCCATTAGGAGCTGTGCTGGTGGGGCTATAACCTTATAACCGACTGGGTTCTTGGAGATGGGGTTTAGCTTCTTCTCGTTGACGATCTTGAAAACTCGAGCCTTCTGGGGGTCGGCATCCAAGGAACAACTCTTCTCGATAAAGGTCTTGTGCAGCTTCCAAGCATTGCCATAAGGATTCTCCTCTGACATAGGCAAACCGATGGAGTCTTCCTGCACGAGCGTATTCTCGAGACCATCGATCATAGGGTCAATACGGAGACTGAAGAGATGCTGATGGTTGGCGGCTAGAACGCCGGGAGACACGACGTTGCCCCAGTGGCTAGTCTTGCCCTCATCGATTAGACTGGTGGCGAGGATTCCAGTGGCCCTGGTCTCAAACTCGATGGTGCCGTTTTGCCAGAAGTGCCATGAGAATGCATACTCGTAGTTCCCGACGGTGATGATGCTCTGGACTACGAGGGTGCGAGCTCGAGTAACAGCGGCGACATCGGTTCTGGCATTGGTATGTTTCCATCCAATACCAGCGTCCTGATTCAACAGTCAGTAAGAGAGTTACTCTTCGCAATAAATGCAGCCATACCTGTTCGTGGAGACAGATCACGTTAGGGGCTTGGTATGGCTTTCCATCGGAAGCAGTAAGCAAGGCATCGAAGTAGCTGATGTGTCCCAAGCAATCACAACCGAGCTTCAGGTTGTTGGCTGTCAGGCCTGCACCAGCATCGCCTAGATCGAAAGCCTGTCGACGATGGTACGGATATCTGGGGTCTTTCCAACGGTGGTTAGTCAAATGACATTATCCTTTGGGGCCTTGTCTCACCTCCATATGGTACGGTCATCTCGCTCATGCTTAAGCGATAGAAAGTCTTTCTTCCATCATATCTCACATCATGAATCGTCATGCCCTCTCGCCAATTGAAGCCAATGCGAAATCGCCACTTCTGCCAAGAGATAGAGTTCCCATCTTGCACGGTATAACTGGGTCCTTCAGGCTGTTGAATGACAAGTGGCTTGAGACCGTCCCGAAGCTTGACGCTCAGAAGATCGGGGTGGTATTCGTTCTCAACGCAGTGAGAAAGAGGAGCATCAGGGGCCGTATGGATGGCGGCTCCGTCCTCCTTGCCACCAGTGGGCAGAACGTCGATCCGAATAAGTTTCAGATCGACCGAGTCAATGACGGGAGAGATGGGAAGGGGGTAAGAGTACATGTTACTCTCCAGGTGATTATGCGGGGCCCTAGCGTAAAGCATAGCCTGAACCAGTCTTGGAGTCTCCAATGAAGAGTCTTTGTCTGCTCCAAATGGCCAAGTGTCGCATTGGACTGTCACGTTGGGATCTAGACCCAACTTCTTGATAGCGTCCAAGATCTCTGGGTGAGATAGAATGGCATAATTGAACGCGATGACCTCGTCTCTGTAAACCGGTGTCAGTTACTTTCTCTTCTACGTAGCGAGTGATACGAACCTGTCAAAGCCGGCATGATCACCAGGCTTAGATAATGTCGACTTGACCTCGGTCCCAGTGTCCAGACTGACGATGGTTTCGGTGAAGCCTGGCTTGCCAGGGAAGGTATAGAGCACCTGAGCACATCTAGGTACGAATGGCCGGGCAGTGAGAGGAACACCGTCACTCTCAGCATCCAGGTATGGAAGAAGCAAGGACTTGGGAGGTTCAGAAAGTGTGGTGTGCTTGAATCTGACGTCCTCCTTGCCTTCAAACTTCTCCTTGACGAGTGCTCTTACGATGTCTGCCGCTTTGAGCATCTCCTCCTCGCTCAGGGCGTGGAGGGGATGGGTGCGTTGGCCTTGAACTGTCATGATGTTTCCGTTATCCCTTTCGAAATGTTGTATCTTTGTGTCTTGAAATATCCAATGTCATCGGCCAGAGCGTCATTACCTTGTATTTATCTCATCCAAACCACAACATCTCGCATTCAACGTTTACTTCGAAACGTTATCCTTAGCACCTGTATCACCCGAGCAGCCCATAAGTAGCGCGAAGCAGCAGCTCGCGAGCTATCAACACCCGCGGACACCGATTTGATAATACTTTCGATGAGTACGGCCCGCGGCGCAATTCATGTGTTACTCCTCACTATTTGCTGAAACCCGTTCACTGTGCGGCCCGCGGGGCGATACGTCGCGTCCGTTATCTGTGTTCACTAACCCGTCTTCCTGGTTGCGGTTAGTTTGACCTAGTAACGCCCCCGCTAGATTCGTGGGCCTGATACAATTTTCATGGTCATTTTGTGCCGAGGCACCGTCTCAGGTAGACGCAACGATTTGTCTGTAGATCTAATGCTATTTGTTTCTGTGAAGGGTTCTGCCGTTATGTCCCCTGTGTGTGCGACATGCTCACTGTATCAGAAGTGAAGAAGCACCTGACTCTATAGTCATATTCCCATTCAAGAATGAATGGCATGCATGACTGTACCTCTCCAGTCAGAGGTCATTGATTAAAAGTGTTCCAAGTATTGTAATAAATAGCATTGCTGTTCAACAACTTGCAGTGCTACGACAATCTGTATGGATAAGACGCGTTGAAGCTAAAGAATAACGATCTGGTCCATCTGTACTCCCAAAATTTATCCCAACTAGCTCCTAGTGACTCAATTAATGAATCCCTTGATTCTCATTTCAATCTCCGTCCAGTGCCAGAGCTCCTCCGCCAACTTGGGATCCTGTCCAGTTGATGACGTCTTTCCAATGATACCTACAGGCTTCAAGTACTCTCCACTCATATCCTGATGGAAATCCGGGCCGGCGATGGCGAAGAGTGACGTATAAGCTGCAGTCTCAAGGGGGCTGTAGAGCCTTAAAAGCCGCATCACCGGGACAAGTACTTGCCATGCCCATGAACCGGTAGCGTTACGGCCTAGACCACTTACGTATTTGATCAGACCATGGCATAAATAAGATTGTAGATAGATAGAAAACTCACGTGTCAATGGTACCTGGATGCAGACTTGCGGTCCAAATCTCTTCCTGTCTATCATTATCAGGCGACGGACCATATCTGCGATGTAACTCTTTGGCGTGTAAGATGTTGGCTAGCTTAGACATGCCGTATCGCGAAAATGCAGTACCCTTGGTTTGGTTTATGTCATCGAAATCGATTCCTGCCGAAGGGGAAAATAACAGATGGCCGTCGGAGCTGACATTGACGACTCGGACAGTTCCAGGGCGAGTCAATCGCGCAGACTCGGTGAGGATGGGCAATAGACTGTAGGTCAAAAGCCAGTGAGAGAGGTAGTTTGTCTGAAGGGCGCGTTAGTTGAGATTATAGCCTTTCCCGAATCGTGACTGACCTGGAATTGAGCTTCGTAATTGTCCACAGATTCTTCGTACGGCGTTGCCATTATACCCGCGTTGTTCACCAGGCCATGGAGCCTTGATTCTTTTCTATGCACGTCATCATTAATCCAAGATCGCCAATTATCTTGTTATACTTGCCTTGCAAACTCGTCAGCCGCGGCTTTGACGGTCTTCAGGTTCATCATGTCCATCACTAAAACGGATATATCTGCTTGAGGATGCTGGCCTTTGATCTCGACGATTGCAGCGTTGGCTTTGGCCTCGGATCGTGCGCCCATGTACACTTTCGCCTTGTGGGCTGCCAATTCCAGCACAGTGTTAAAACCGCTGGTGCCATCGTTAGCAAATATTTACTCCCGGCATAAGCATGCCGAAGGTCAGAAGTCAGCATACATTCCCGCATTGCCGCCGGTTACAATGTAAACTTGGCCTGACAGATCAGGAAGCGATTGTGGTGTAAAAGTCATTGTTGATTGTTGATGAACTTGCTAGACTGAGTCTGTGACCTGTGCCGGTATTGTGTTGTCGACTCTTTTTTAATATTCAGCCATGAGCCGCCTCGGGCCCGCGGATTCCACAATTCCCCATAGCTAGATAGTAGATACTGATAAGATTTCCACCCTGACATAACTTACGCAAGAATGCATAATTTTCACTTCGATAACTGTATGGAGTAACGTGATAGGGTCAACCATTATTACCATGGATAGAAAGTCGACGGAAGAAGTCATGGCAGTATCAAACGCTACTCCTAGTAATCTCAATTTTTCATTTTCAACTTCAGAAGTCACCCAGGTCGTAACGTAAGAATTTAGGCTATCAACACCCGTAAATATAACACAATATCATCTATTTAACTAGACGCGAACCAATATCTTGACCTGAGTGTCCTTATAGTTAATCAGCGTCTTAAACCCCTTTTCCTCAATTTCCTCCATGTTAATCAAACTAGTAATCATTGGCTCAGGTTTCAGATCACCTATCTTCGTCAGGAATCTGTCAATCCACTGTCATAATTAGAATAGCTTACCTCGCGCAAGAGCATCGATAACCTCCTGGAATACTGATGAAGTATATGTTGCCGAGCCTTTAAAAGTCCTCTCATTCAGCATAAAATAGTTAGGCGATATGGTCACCTCGCTTGCCCAGATGGCAACATTCACAATAACGGCTCGGGGTCTGGACGCAGCAAGCGCAGTTTCTAGTGTGCTCTGCATGCCTGCGCAGTCAAAGACCACTTGGACGCCTTCTGCTGCGCAAAGCTTCTTGCACTCTTCGCCCACATTTGTCTGTGTAGGATCTAAGACTGTGGTGGCCCCGAACTTGGTCGCAAATTCTCGTCGTTTGTCTGCCGTCTCAGTGACAATGATCTGGCTGGCGCCTTTGCTCTTGAGAACTTGAAGAATAGCTAGGCCAATTGGGCCGGCGCCGAGGATGAGGGCCGTGTCACCAGGTTTAAAGTCGCTTTGCTGCACGGCGTTCCAGGCAACCGCCAAAGGTTCGACCAGGGCTTGTGCTGTTAGTCGCGTATCATCAGAGTTGGGAATGGAGATCATACCGGCAACCTGAAGGGGTATGTTATCAGGAATCTTAAAGACCGAATACCGTGGAACAGTTGTGTACGTGGCAAGTCCACCGCCAATCCCTGTGATGATGTGAGCCGTCGTATCCTCGTGTATCTTCTTGCGAAATACCATACCACTCAGCCCGATGAATCCAGAATTGGTGCAACAATTGACCAGACCTCTCTGGCATGAATTGCAAGTTCCGTCAAAGATGATTGGCTGGACGACTACCCTGTCGCCTGGCTTTAGGTCATCAACCTCGTCACCGACGTCTGAAATAACACCGCTATACTCATGGCCAATGATGACCGGGGCACTTTTGCCAGTCACAGGATGAGATGTTGTGGGAATCAGGTAGGCTCCCTCAAGATATTCGTGAAGATCTATATCTCCATGTTAGTAATAAAACCGGACAGGTGATTTGGCACCTACCTGTTCCGCAAATTCCAACAAATGCCGGTTTCAGCTGTGTTCTTAGTCAACATCGCGACAACGGTTGTTTTCGATCAGCAGGGAAACGACTGACCTGAACTTCTTTGGGACCAGGCTTTGGGACATTGACTTCCTCGATTCTTATATCGCCCTTGCCATGGAAGACAACTGCCTGCATGGTATCTGCCATGTTGTAATGTCTCTTCTTTATCAAACCAGAATTGTGAAACTGCTGTTTTCAGTAGCAAAATTGATCAAGATCACTCCAGTCTACAGTCAACATTAGGAACCTATTAACGTAGTATATGAATTTTCTGACAATAACCAGGCGCCAATTGCCGAGTGAAGAGATCCAACTCCACTGTCTCCCCATGGGGTTCGAATGCGGGGTCCTAGCCATTCGGCTTCCCGTTCTCTCCGCAGGATTTGTCGCCCCGCGGCGCGACACAGCCGCGGACGACCGAGTGACCCTACCCGACAAGGTTTAGGTCTAGGATATTGCGTTGGTGGCCTCGGTCAGGCGACCTGACTCTGTCTCACTTCATGGTGCGGTGACGAAGCTGTGAGTCCCATGTCGTTGTAGCAGATTTTGATCGTGTACTGTAGCTAGCCTTACGCAAGACTGGATACTCCAATATATAGTATATATGGCAAAGGGGAAATCGAACCATCTCGATATCGAGCAATTGTTCTCCAACATTAAGTGAAAAAGGTTCCTTGCGATTCCTCTTATACGCTCAAGATGTCGGTCCAAGTACACTCAAAGCCTCGGAAGCTGAGGATTATTCACGTCGGCGCTGGGGCGTCAGGTCTTTTGACTGCTTACAAGGCCGAGCGTATGCTGCAAAATTACGAGCTTGTATGCTACGATAAGTGAGCTTAGCCGTCTTGACTTTATCTACATCCAAGTTCTCATTTGTTTTGTCCAGAAACCCAGTCATAGGCGGGACATGGTACGAAAATCGCTACCCAGGTATTGCGACAAGGATCCTCTGCATTAACGTTCGTGAGGGCTAATACTTTAGGATGTGCCTGTGACGTGCCGGCGCATATCTATACGTATTCGTTCGAGCCAAATACCGAATGGTCTTGCTATTATGCAAACTCTGCCCAGATTTATGACTATTTTCTCAGATTTGCAAAGAAGTATGATCTCGCGAAATATGTTCAGCTGCAGACCACAGTCATCAGCGCGGCTTGGGATGGTGATGAAGGGAAATGTAAGTTATACAACCATCTCGATGGATCATAAGGGCTAATACCTTCTGGCAGGGGTTGTTAAGTTAAGCCAGGATGGTAAGGAGAGAATGGACTACTGCGATGTATTGATGAATGGATCGGGAGTGGTTAACAAAGCCAAGTGTGAGTACATTACACGAAATCTCTGCAGACCTCTCTCACATTCTCATAGGGCCTGATGTTCCTGGTACATCCTCCTACAATGGCACCATAGCTCACAGCGCGACCTGGGACCCAAAGATCAGTTGGGAAGGCAAACGGGTTGCACTCATCGGAACCGGCTCTAGCTCTGTACAGATGCTGCCACAGCTCGCCAAAGGTCAGTTCAATGGAACAATGGATCTGTTCACTACTAAAACGGACCTGAATTAGGTTCAAAAACCCTTCACGTGTTCGCAAGGAACTCGATATGGATCGTCCCTTCACTGGGCACAGACCTCAGCAAGGCTAATGAGGAGGGCAACAGTCCTGCCGAACAACCAGGTACGCAAGTTTATTCTGAAAAGGACAAGGAGGAGTTTCGCAGAGACCCTGGGGCACATCTACAGTACCGGAAAGGTCTTGAGGCAACCTTAACACGTAATTTTCCGTTCTTTCTTAGGGATTCACCGATGAGCCAGTGGGCTACTGCTGCTATCAAGCAGGATATGCTCAAGAAGCTTGAGAGTGCCGATGAGGAGTTGAAACAAAAGCTTATTCCATCTTGGCCGCCAGGATGTCGACGAATAACGGTAGGTTGATCCATATTCTTCTTTAGACGTTCCGTTAACGACTTCACCTTTACAGCCTGGCAACGACTATCTAGAGAGCTTGGTCCAAGACCGTAGGTTATACGGCTCTAATGTGCTTCAGATGCTGACATCCGCCAGATGTCAAGGTTGTTTTCGAAGGCGTTTCAAGATTCACTCCCACAGGCCTTGTCACGAGCGAAGGCAAGGAGTTCGATTTCGATCTTATTGCCTGCGCTACAGGGTTCGACATCTCGTATGCTCCGCATTTGTAAGTACTTTCGATTCAAGGCACCATTTGTTATTACAAGAACGTCACTAATTTAGCCGTCGTAGCAAAATCACCGGTATTGATGGTGTTACGATGAAGGATGAATGGTCAGAGGTATGTAAAGTGCGACACGTTTCATCTCACTAAATGAAGGTAATTAACTTATTTTCTGTCACCAGAATCCAAACATTTATCTTGGTATCACTGGGCCCAAGTTTCCCAACTATTTTGTCATCAATGGACCAACAGGCAACTGGGGTCAAGGATGTGTACTTCCGTCGGTGAGTCAGGCCCCTAAATTCTACTATTAAATCACAAAACTAATTAACCTTCAACTTTAGCACGAAGTTCAAATTGAGTATGCTATGCAATGCTGCATCAAGATGCAGAACGAGGGCATCAAGGCCATGGAGGTCAAGCAACTTCCCACTACGCAGTGGAACGAGCATCTCGACAACTGGCACGCCAAGTACTCAGTCTGGGCTGGCAACTGCCGTTCTTGGTACAAGGCGAATAGGTCAGACGGGCGGGTGTATATCTGGCCTGGAAGCATGCTTCATCTGCTCAAGACTATGAAGACGCCTAGGTTCGAGGACTTCAACATTACCTACCGAAACGACAACATGTGGAGTTTTTTGGGCAACGGTCGTACTCAGATTGAAGAGCTGGCTGAAGAGGGGGTTGATGTTGATCTTGCACCGTTTATTCGGGATCAAGATGTTCCCTGGGCGATTGATGATCCTTCTACTCTAGCAACAGTTGCAAGCCGTGAGCATAAGCTTTGAGCATCTTGGTTCAATTAGCGCCGATCAATTATTGGGCATAGATACTTTGTATGCGAAATTTGAGGTGAAGGACGATGCGAAATCGATTTAGTATTAGAAGTCTCAGAAGTCACCTAGAGCTGAGGATCAAAAATCAAGCTTTATCCAACTCGATCGAGGCAATCTTTATCGCTTCTTCGATATCGTAATCCCAGATCGTAGGTAGCGTCTCCTCCAGCTCCTTGTATATCTTATCAAAATCACTATCAATCTCAGTTTGGCGTTCAAATAGTTGACCCGCTCGTCTAGACTTTTGAACGACCCATTGGGCTCTGTCTCGTCGACTTCTATCAAATGCAGAGAACGCAGCCTCGATATCGACACCAACTTGGATCGTGTCATGCGCCAATATGGACGCTAACGCAGCAGCGTCTTCAATACATAAGCCTGCTCCCGCTCCATGATGTGGAGATGAAGCATGTGCTGCGTCTCCGATGATACATACTCGACCTGTTGCAAAGGTCGGAACTGGATTCTCGCCTAGATCGAAGATGGCCCACTGTCCGAGATTAGTAAACACGTCGGTGATCTAGCCACCCATTAGATTGGCACTCACGCGGTCAAGCTTATCAGTATTATCGAGAATCCTTAGCACCGATGATCGGAAGCCTTCGAAATCCCGGAGAAGATCCTCTTTGGTGGCCGGAAGAACCAGCTGAGATTCACTTGGCCAGTCGTCGGAGCTTGAACAATATGCCACCACATTCAAGATGGTCCCGTGCGCAACAGGATAGCTCAACAGATGCTTGTCCTTCCCCAACTGTCCGTTTCAGAGGTTATATCAGACTGCATCCTATGATCAGAGGTGACATGTCAAGGAGAACTTACCCACATCGTGGCATTAAGAGCTCTCTCCTCCCCCAATACCTCAGCTGCTTGTTGCATGGGGATCATTCCTCTGTAAGCATATTTGTGCGTGTATGAACACTTTGACGACGGATGATCTGCTCCAACGAGAATTTCGCGAACTTTGGACTTGATGCCATCGCAGCCAACAACAGCATCAGCTTCCTCAATTGTGCCATCCTGAAAGGTAAGTCGGATTCCACCACTCCTATTTTCCTCCACTGTCTGAAGTTGTTTGTTAAACTGCACCAAGTCGCTGGGTAAGAGCTTTATGAGTTCATTTACGAAGGCGCCCCGGTGACAACCCTGTAGCCCGGTACGATTCTCGATATGGAACAGAGGGGAGTCGGTAGTCGCCCCGTCCATGCCGTCAAGAAACTCAAACAAGAAGCTTTTCTTGGACTCCCAGGTGTTACCATTGGCGACATTTTTAAACGCTTCATGTACGCTTGGATCACAAGCAGCCATGGCGTCTTGTGCATTGGGGCTTATTCCCAGGCCGGCACCGATGTCGCTGAAGGCATGCGCTTTCTCGTAGATTATGCAGGGAATGTTTCTTCTGAGAAGTGAGATTGCAAGGACAATTCCTGCAATACCGCCACCAATGATGGTGATCAGAAAGTCCTTCTGCTCCTGGGCCATGATTAAAGATAGAACTGAATATAATGTTTGGTTCAGGAAACTCATCCCCGTGAGAGTCTGAATGTTTTGGTCTTTATATTACGCCATGCCAGCATGTGCCGAGATAGGCAGTTGTTTGCGGATACGGTTCTGGCCAAGTATGAACCCTCTTGTGACTTGCCAGAACCATTCTTCATCTAAATTTGGCGTTACATTTGACTTCTATGTTTCAGATGCTATTTGTGAGCTACCGCCTTGCCGTGACTTCCGAGTTTAGCGGGCGCAAACCCGTCACGGTAGATATCCTGCATGGAATACAACCCTGGAAGGGAATTCCGTCAAATTCCGATGAGTATAAGCTTAGGCAGAAGCATGGTCATATCTTTGTCATCTAAGTTAGGAGCCTAAGGCTTAACCTTATCGCAAGTAATTATCCAAGGACATTGGCAAATAGAGCCATTGAAGGTTACAGACCCCGCTTCTTGCCCTTGCCGCTTTGACCCGGAGCACCAACGGACTCCGAATTGGTTACAGCGGCCCCATAGTGTAGATTGCTGCAGATCACTCTTTGATGCCATCCGGGTGGAAATTTGACTATGTGATGTCATTCGAGTTCGAAGTCTCTGCATACATAACAACAACTACTTCTTACCTCGGCATTTCGCAACCACTTAAACGTATCGCAGAGCAAGGCTCCAGCCCAGTGTATGTTGCTGCCGAACTCCCGTAATTCCGAAACTCCACATCTTTATGGCAAACGTTTTGAAAGTTATTGGCAGGGCATGATTCGGACAGGAGACAGGCATAGATCTTTTGTTCGGCCCCACGGGTTTTCTAGGTCTCGCGGTGGGTGATGCGGAAGTGGCCCGGCCCAAAAACTCCGGTTTCTGTGAACACGGCTCTCACCCAACAAACTTAGAGGATTCAGATTATCAAGATGATCCATAGCATTTTGCAGCGGCGCGGAAGAGCAAAGATAGAGAGCTTTAGACGTCACCGAACCTAGTTTAACTGTAAAGATAGGAATTCAGGACCTTTACTCCTTCTTCCCACTCGCCCGATTGAATCAGGTTTATCTCGCTCCAAAAACCATGCTCTGCCCCTTCAAGCTCCGTGTATCTCAACTTGGCCTTGGGATTGAGCTCTCTTAGCTTCGCAACAAACTTCCTACTTCCCTTGATGGGGACTTCACTATCATTGTTTCCATGATGTAACCAAATGAAAGGAAGTTCCAGCGCCAACTGCGGGTTATCCTCCAGATATTCTATCGGAAACAGGCTGCGGTGGTCCCCGAAGAAGCTGGTATATGTACCATGTTGTACCATGGCGATTGGCAGATTTGAGATAGCCCTGGTTGTTGGGTGAGGTCCGTCGGGAAGCTGCTTGAGATGCTGAGATACAAGTTCGTAACTGATCTGTGGATATTGACCTATTCGCTTGGGGTAGGCTGTGCAAAAATGGTCGCTTCGCATATCGATCATTGGGTAACTTGCGATAACAGCTCGAAACGCAGTCGGATGGCGCAAGGCTAGCTGGATTGCAAGATAGCCTCCTAGGATCAGACCATTCTCAGCGTTCTAACTCTTGTCACGATGAAGAGGACCTACTCACCGGCACTCTCACCAGCTAGTAGAACCCTCCCCAGGTCTACGCGGCTCTTCCCGTTCGTCATCTTTCCAATGGCCTCGTCTAAGCTGCTCTGAACCCAAGACCAGACTTTTTCAATGTCTTGAAGTATCTCAATCCCGTTACTCTCCGGGATTAATCTGTAGTCACAAGAAACCAGAATTGCGTTGTTCTCTAGAGCATATTCAAGGATTCTGGGGGGCGTAAGTTGAAGGTTGTCACGGCTGCCATAAACGAGAAAGCCGCCATGAAATCGAATAAGGACTGGACGTTCACTTGGAGGTAGAGTCTTGGGAACAAATAGATCAAGAAGAATCGGTTGCCCCTCAATCTCCTTGTAAGTAAAGGTGGCGACGTTGAACTCGTCAATAGGTAAGACGGGGTCGGGTGCCATTATGACTGCTTCTGTTCCAAGTTGATGATAGTCATATAGCGATCAAACCCGTTTCTTCAATGTGAGCATCTCATCATGTTATAATCATTTGGGCCTGCTTAGGTGGCAAGAAGGAACAGTGATCACGTCGTTTTAATTTTGCTATGGCGGGCCGCGGGCCGCGACATCTGCTTATAGGGGAAATTGCCGGTCCAGACTGCAAATAACGTCTGTAGATTGTAGATCATTAAAGAATTACTTGGCGCAATGATGTCAAAAGGTGACAAGTCCCGGGTAGCTCACTCCGCATTCCGGGTGCCCGCGGCGTCCGTGGGTCCGAGAACGGATGCAATTATTTTTGTCGGCCGTCAAGTCTTTCTGAGTCCGACAGTGTCGCCTTCAAGCCGAACTTGATCAAAGTCTGTAAGTCGTGAGACCAAAGACAGCTTTAATTAGAACAGTCCCAATGGCGGTGCCATCGTGACATGAAATAACGGGAGAATATGTTCGGTAGAAGGAGGGTATGATTGGTCCGGAACAAGTCGAGACCTATCCCCTACATGCTTGTAAGGTTCAATAGCGATAATGCAAGGGGTAGAGCCAAATTGGGTTAGGTCAGATCGTGCAGGATAGATTCGCGTCCAGTCGCCAATAATGACTCCTTCACGGTGAGAACCACTGCATTTTAGTATGGTGAATAGCAATGCGGAAGGCATACGCATTACAGAGTAGTGGCTATCAATTGCCAACATGTTATGTATACTGGGCTTATTTTGACAGAAGGAAAACACCGATCTATCGACTTTCGACTCATAGGGACAACAAGATTGAAATTGGATTTCCATATTTGCGGCTGATCGGCGCCGCTCCCACCGCACTATCCATCCCGCCAAAGCCAGGTTTAGTGCATTTTCGGTTAGGGAGGGCTGAACACAACTCAGGTCCGATCCTCAAACACGCCATTTTTGCCCATGATTCACCCTGTGGGCGGCCGCCAACACATGAGTGGGCCATTGTGCATTGGAACTATTGAGACTATTGAGACAGCGGTGCGACGAGCTATTGAATAACCTACGAGACTATCGACTATCTCATCTTAGCTCACGCGAGGTCCAGTTGTCCGTGGGCTAAATATCCCGTCTAGCCTGAAATGCATATCTAGTGGCTTGCAGCTAATCTATTAGGGGCTAGCTAGCCAGAGCAACAGGTTAAAAGCAGATCTAGACCACCATTCAGCTGGTGCAACGTTCTGCCTTATCCAGAAAGAGATTGTAATTTAAAAATTATCAGCGGTCAACCAACAGCGTCTGATCGCGCCGCATGGGAGAGTAAATATAGATAACTCCTTATTCCGTAGACCGCGCAAACTTCATTCTCCTGGCCTCTAGAGCTTTGAATATCTCTTTCGTTGCTGGTACCATTTGCCTTCTGTCATTCGTTTATGAAATCGCCTACAATGAGGGCCCCGGAATTTCGTTGGACCCTATGGGCCCTGCTCCCCATTCTCTCTACCTCGTTTGTAAAAGCAGACGCGCCGACATCTTGTAGTGAAATGGGCAGTACCTACGAAGCTTCAGTTTACGCGTTCAATGTTAATTGCGACACCATCGGTGGCAATCCAGCTACTTATGCTTATTACTCTGTCGGGGATACCTTCGCATCGTGCATACAGAGATGTGACCTCGACGATGATTGCATTGCTGTAAACTATCAACATTTCACCGGCGATTGTGATTTAGTTGCCGCATTTACTCAGGAACAGCCTTCATCTGACTACGATCTTGCTGTGAAAGCATATGAGATACCAACATCGCCTACAACAACGACATCATTGACAACAGATGCGGTGACTACATCAGATGCGGTGACTACCTCAGACGCAGTGACTACCTCAGACGCAGTGACTACATCAGACGCGGTGACTACCTCAGATGCAGTGACTACCTCAGACGCAGTGACTACATCAGATGCGGTGTCTACCTCAGATGCAGTGTCTACCTCAGATGCAGTGACTACATCAGATGTGGCGACTACATCAGACGAGGTGGCTACGTCAGACTCTACAACCGTACTGTCAACAGCGTCAACAACAGAGGCGATGTCTTCAGACTCTACATCCCTGCCGTCGATTGCATCAACCACTGATGCGATTTCTACATCAGACTCCACGACCCTACTGGAAACGGCGTCGACATCAGACCTGCTGTCTACATCAGACTCTGCATCAACATCCGATCCTTTGTCTACCCCATTAGACTCTACAACCCTATTGTCTACATCAAGCTTCACTTCGTCACCATCAACAGTGACATCTACATCAGAATCAGCAGTGATACTCACAACATCAGGCTCATTTGTATCTTCATCTATGCCTGTGTCAGACTCCACTACAGTGGAGGACGTGACCTCTTCGTCTATGACATCTTCGGTCTCGACACTTCTTACTCTATCCACCTCAGCATCTTCAGCATCCTCGGCATCTCTATCCTCCACGCTGTCCTCCTCTTCTTCAGTCGTTACTTTGCCCACATCAACTGGACACTCGACCACAAGCAACAGTAACGCGGCCGTTACCTCTACTACTAAGACATCTGAGAGTGCTGTGCTCACCGTCATTGCCACTGCTACAACTATCAACACAGCTTGCACCACTCTCACTACACTTACAGACACAGTAACGAGTGTCACATATGTCACTGTTGATACCAGCTTATCTGTGGTTACTACTTGTGTCCCAGTCACTTTGGTATACAGTCCCTGTGGCTGTGAGCACGAGACCTACACAACCGTCGATATGACAACTGTTACCTCTCCCTGTAGTACTGATGCATCCTATACGAAGGATACCATCACCCTCACAGTCCCCAAGGCTTGTGAGACAATGACCAGTGCTGGACAGTCTGCAGTCCAATATCCTTCTGGCTGGATATGGTCTCAGACATATTCCGGCCATGGTAGTTATTACCTAGCACAGCCAACAGCGGTGCCACAAACCGACTCTGGGTCAGACAGTACCCAGCCATCTAAGGTTGTTCCAGTAGTCAGACCCGAAACGATCTCAGAAGAAGGCAAGGCTTCAGTGAAGGCCACTGATCGACCACAAAAGGCGACTGGAGAGCCGTCATCTCAATCCGGATCTGACAGCTATGACCACCCCGAGGCCTCGGCATCCAAACCCACAACTGCTCCTCATTATGAACAGGTCCCAGCCAAGGAATCCAACAGCCTGGAGGCTCCTTCATCATGGACAACTCATCTCAGCAACCACGATGCCTCAGCTTCGGCGAGCAAGACAGGATCAACTGGCGAGACAGCTCAAAGCAATGTGCCGTCACAGTCTGGTGGAAAAGGATCCACGCCTATGACCATTTCAGGAGCTAGCCGACCTCGTTGCGTGGCTTGGACTGTTGTTGGCTTGGCCCTTATGCTTTACTAAGAGTGTCACATACCGGGGCAACGATTAGAATGGCAGAATTAGGCGTAACGATGCAAGATTTAGTATTCCGACCATAGCCCGAGACTGTTGCTTTTAACGCAGCGCTGGCTACATATGCAATAGATTGAGGATATCCTGCTTCGTTGGCATATTGATATCCCAAGTATATATTTGTTTCTCAAGAATACTTAGTACTACTACTGTCAGTAGTATTTAGAGTTATCAGTTTATTAAACTCACTTTTTATCTTTATTCTTTCCCAAAATTCATCAATGAAAATACTAGCATTGCCTGTTCGATATCACTCTATGCCATAGTCTGGAGCAAGGATAAGAGCTAACAAGTGCCGGGTATCTGGCGCCGCAATTCGGGCGCCGCGGCGTCCGCGGGCCTGCTTCCATTATTTACCCCGCGTTTGATCTTCGCGAATCTCGAGATAAGAAGATGATTGACTTCTCGGTTGCTTGATGCATATAACGTGACATCGAAGTACATCACTTATAACAGAAACTTCATGCATTTAGAATTCTACCTTCCGCAATTACATACGTCGTTTCCAACCTCCTGCAATGGCTGACTTGTACTTTTGGTATTCTGCATTGCTGACTGCGCTAAGCGTGACTCTTGTATGGTGGAGGAACAAGAAACAATATGACCCAGTGCGTTTCTTCAGGCGAAGTGACCTCCGTGATCACAGAGAAACATGCTAGTAGTAAAACGCTGATATCATGACATCAGAAACCCTATTCTCCGCAAGACAGCCAGCACCACCATGAAGAGTTGCCGAGCGATTACAACGACATCGAGCCCCTGGAAGACTTTGACTTGGACAACGCCGAGCCAGTGCAGACACGGCCATGGAAGCCCAAGTATCACCTCACCATGGGCCTTGAGAAATGCACATTCTCAGACATTCTACCGATCGACAAAACGTTAGAGGAGAGGCTTGCCCTGCGACGTAAGATTGTCACTGAGCATTCCGATATGGTCATTGCTTCTGACCCCTGTTCGGAGGCTGCCGTCAAGGAGTTTTACATCTGGATGGTAAGGACATACCTACCGCGAAGGTATCCATCTCTCTACCATTCCAAAGGCGACACTCTCCTCGGTCCAGCATCAACTAAGCTTCCCCTGGACCCGCCGAACGATGTCAAGGCAGTTCTCAGGCTCCTTGCTGAGAACATGGATACAGAACTGTTCTTTCTCCAACGGCAAGGCGACAGTTACGTTGCAAGAGCACTCATTGATTGCTATCCTTTCTCATTCAACCCTTCCCTCAAGTTGAACAAAACCCTCGCAGAGATCCATGGCCCTGTCCCTGGTTACAAAGAAAAGCTTGAGAGGCCGATGAACCGCTACTTCACCTCCCTGCCAAAGGGCAAAGCCGTGAAGCGGCACAACTGGAACATATCCATTGGCCGCGATCTCTTCGCACCGAGAGAGAATCCTTTGACAGTTCTCCCCTTGTGGCTGATGGATCGGATCAAGACAGTTCTTGATTGGCTTGGTATTGAGGTGTTGACGATGAAGGGAGCCGATCTGGACCCTGAAGAAATGAACGTGCGATGTGAGAGGCAGACGCTTCATAGGTTGATGGAAAATGATAACACGTTGGTGTTTGCTTTCAAGACATATCAATATCCTCTCAGGCAGATTCGGGAGGAGGGAGGAGGACCGGCATTGGCTGAAGCGATAAGGGGGATCAATCGTGGCAGCGTGCCTCAAGTGGCGTGGTATAAGGCGTCGGTGTATTGGGAACGAGCTGTTGTAGAGTATCTTCTTGGCGGAAGTTCTGAGCAACCTGGAAATTTGTAAATAAAAATTAAAGATTCTGCCCAGCCTGAGGTCAATAAGAATCTGAAATCGTCGCATATCAATCGTGTTCAAAGGACACTCTGCGCTATAACTTTGATGTCTTGAACAGTAATGAATCTTACGTAACTCCAGCTCAGAACATTGCTCGAGGCTCTCGCAACAGGGTGTTCATACCTGCAGCAGTGCCGCGTCGGTGTACGCGCCGTGTTCATGATTGTGTTGACACTCATGCTCGACTGCCATGCTGAACCTGACTTCTACCACTTCCAGCACGCCAGAAAACGCGATGTGTAACTCTGCCACTGCCCATGGTCAATGTGCAGTGCCAAACGGGACAACAGGAGCTGCCAGTGGTTCAGCGTCAACACCGAAAACGCCCCAATAAAACCCCGACCTGCTTGCTTTCTTTCCTTCTCTTTCCTCTTCCTCCTTCCAACTCATCTTCGATCTTCACTTTCTTCATCCAACTTCTTCACAACTTTCATCCATTCTTCCCTTCTTCATCGACATCAACCAACATTAACCTTCACCTTCACCAACTCACCATCGACCATCAATCATACCAACAGTCGTTGTCAACAGAGACAGACTCACACGCAACCACAATCACCCACCAAAACAACAACAACAACGACAACTCATCAACAACCAAACATGGCGTTCCTTGAGTTGACCGCTCCCCGCTCTCCCACTCCGGAGTCGGCCTCAACCATCTCCTCTGAGGACAACAAACTTGTTGCCCTTACCCCTCCCTCTCATACCTTCGCGGAGGCTACCAACACTACCTCTGCTGAGGTTAATGTTGACAACACCGACAAGGTAAGCCTACAATCTCCAATCAAGGATCATGAGCTAAAGGAGCCCAAGGCCTTCGATCAGATGATCGCCCACCTCAACGCGATGCGAGCCAAGGTTCAGGCCCTTGAGTCGGAGAACATCGAGCTCAAGGCCCAAGTCGAGCATGAGAAGTCCTCCAAGGAGCAGTTTTCCAACAGCCTTGACGAAGCCAACCGCAACTGGCGCTTTGCTGAGTCTGAATCCGCTGCCAAGGTTCAGGCTCTCGAGTCAGAGAACAATGAGATCAAGGCTCAAGTTGAGTACGAGAAGTCATTCAAGGAGCACTACTCCCGAAGCCTCGACGAAGCCAACCGCAACTGGCACTCTGCAGAATTTGAGGCTGCTGCCAAGGAAGCCGAGCTTGGTCGTGTTCGCGAGCGTCTGAGCCTTATCGAAGCTCAGGTCACTGAGCAGGCGGAGCTTCATGCCGTCAAGGAACAGAACACAGAACTTCAGGCTCGTTACCGCTACCAGTTCTATCTGACTACACATCACCATGTCCAGACACTCAAGCATATGATGCACGACTGGAAGGCTCAGGTGGTGCAGAAGATTGATGAAGAGTATGAGAAGAACAAGGAGAAGGAAAACGACTCCGCTGCTGCAGTCGATGCCGAGTACGAACGACTCAAGGCTCTGATCGAAGGTCATGACTACATCATCACCAACATCAAGAAGGGCAACGAAAAGTTTGCCACTCTGATCAAGGATCTCCGAGAGAGCGAGTATCCTACTCTCACGTCCGACCTTGCTGCGGATCGCTTTGAAGCTTTCTTGAGCGAACGTGAGAAGATGGTTGCTCAGCTTGAGCAGGAGAAACAGGAGACTGTCGAGATGGTCAACGAGAACTAGGAGTTCGACAGCCAGAAGACAGACGACATCACTGACGACGCGATTGAGATTCCCACCGAGACCAAGGAGCCGACCAAGGCTGAACGAAAGAAGGCAAAGAAGGCTGCTAAGAAGGCGGCGAAGAAGGCTAAGAAGGCCAACGAGAAGAAGTAAGGAGAGTGTACGTGCGGACTCGACGTGAAATTGTTGGCATGATGGTGGAATGGATTTGAGGAGAGGAAAGGCCGAGCACGAGGCGATACGAAAGTTATACGGAAGGAAGTCATTTTGCCGATGCTTTGATCATGGATAGCTTAGGAGTTTTGATGTTTTGTCTGCTAGGTCACTATGGATGACCTTCTGGTCTTGTCAGTATCTACCTCATAAGTAGTTAGTTATACCAAGCGAATTTGCTGGTAAATCTTTCAATGTGAATCTTTATACTTCCGTGCATGCTGTCGATCAACAAAGGAGACGTCTGCGGTCGATCTCCCCAAGTGGTGCTGTGTGCAGCATGAGATGTCTCTGGGAGGAAAACACATGTTTTAGTCTGTATGTACGGGTTGCGAGACATCTGCGAACATTAAAGATTAGAACACAAGTCTCTTTGAGTTCGAGTTACTTGATGAATTATAATACCCTGAAGAGAAGAAATATATGTAAAGGAACACAGCCCGCTCTTGATGGTGAGCTTTGCAGGAGCAACCAAATGCCAATTATGTCAGACCTATTCCTCTCCTCCAACCTTATTGAGACTACTGCACTTCTTCACCTGCCCACCCGTAATCGGATCAAGTTCCTTATTCGCCTTGTCACACTTACCCTTCGGCCAAAGCCTTCCATCCTGCCCCTCCTGTCCCACGAAATCACCCGCCAGCCAAGTCGCACCATCAGACGCCGCATCCTTAGACCAATTACCCTTGAGAACCGGCATAGCGAAGAAGCAAGGAAGAGGAACACCGTTAGCCCACTCACTCTGAAGAGCTTTGACTTTAGCATCGCCGATCTTGCCGCCATTGTTTTCCCAGCATTCGACGGCGTTGAGAAGGGTCCAGAGGGGGGACATGTTCCATTTGGCCCAGACTTTCTCCATGGCGAGATCGCTGCCGACGCGGCCGGATGCGGACTTGGGCCACCAAGAGAGGATGTCGACACAGCGGTTGGTTCGGTCATCCCATGTGTTGTTGGGGTGGGTGCATCTGTTGATGGGGAGATCGTCTCGGATCACGACGTAGAAACCCTTGAAAAATATGGCCATCTGCCACAGAAGAGCTTGGTTCTTTAAAAATAAGTCTACATTCTCATGAGAATGGTATGGGGAGTGGCTTACCATTTTGTCGGACATTCGCTCCACGGCGCCGCTCAGGTCAGTGAGATCGCTATCCCTCAACCACGCACCATAGCCAAAGACCTTGATGGCCGGGTTATCAGCGCCTCCAAGCAGTATTGTCTTGGGGAGATCGGCTTGCGCATATCCAAAGTCACCGTACACTGAAGACACAATATCAGCAATCTTTCTCTTCCTCTCGACTGCTGCGGTCTTGACCGCAAAAGTCAGAGTATCGGTCGCATCAACGGCGTTGTCGTTGCCACCACTATAAAGCACGCGTTAGTATCTAGGTCGTGAGATGCGTACACTGTACTGGTGAAGGTCCTGATCATACTAGCTAGGCCAGAGATACCTGCGAGGGGACCACCAACACCGGGGAGTGGTGCGGCGATGGCGTTGGCCATGCTGAAGGCTGAACCGAGAACGCTACCGATGTTGATGGTTGTTTGAGGAAGACCGCTCTTGATGTCAAGGATAAGTCTCATCTCAGAGGCGGCCGCAAGGGGCAGAGTAATCTTGCTATCGTACTGTTGGTTGAGTGCCTTCATAAAAGTATGGAAGCTCGACATCGATTGGAAGAGGTAGTAAAGTCCACCCTTGCCAACCTTGTTGAACTCAGCTAGTCATAACATCAGTCTTGCGTTTCCAAGGTGTGAAGAAAGGATAACGTACCGCAAGAGGCCTCAAAGTCACATTGAGAGTTGGGCGTAACACAAGAGAACTTAGTGTGATCCTTCTTCTCAAACAAATTGCGATAAAGGTTCTGCGCCCAGTTGGTGTGATCCTTCTGAGACTTGATATACGCATCAGCCCACTGTTCAGCCCCAGAGTCGTACCAAAGCTTGGGCAGGTCTCCATAGTTGTCGTAGGAGAAGCCGGTGTCGCACTTCTTAAGGACCTTGTCTTGGAGGTCCTTGGGGATCGCGCCAATGCCGTCGAGATCTGGAAGGGCAGGGACATAACCGTCACTGGGAAGTATTAGTGGCTAGTTGAATTTGGGGTCGAGAGGGATACTTACGTAGAGTTATCGCTGGGTTGGAAGTCGATGCTCCAGATCATGGTGCCTCCGAAACAGTATCCACCAGCCCATGCCTTCTTATCAGCAAAGGTCTCCTCATCTAAGTGTTGTCAGTCAGGTCAGAGGACGGCAGGAGTTTTGCAGCCTACCATCATATCCTATCAACTGGTCGTCGAAGGCCCAACCTTCAAGCAAATTTAACTGATTAATTGTAAATCCTCACGCTGTTACGGGTTGTTTTAGGATATGTTGTTGATGTAATGGTCATCTGCTTATTCCCTAGTTTCAGGCGATCCTACCCCACGCTATCTGTGACATGTTTCTAGCTTACCACATAACCAGTCTATCCTATCTATTTATCTGAGCATCATGTAGTCATAGTCATTCTAAGGCTTCGAGGCTTATAATAAATTACATAAAAGGCAGCAACCTCATAGGCATCGTAGATTCAATGTTCAAACCAGCAACAAATCCAATCCTTGGTTATCCGCCTCCAACCTTAGGAGATGACCGCAGCCTCTACCAAAGGTGCATCCAGACCATTTGCGCAAAGCTTCTCCTTTACTTCCTCTGGAACGGGTCTGTCAAAGAATACACGCCTGACTTTGCCAGCTTCCATATGCGGAACCGAGCGGGAGATATCACCAACGACATCAGAATTGTTGCGATAGGCCTGCACGACAGTGTCGATCGGGGAGACGTACGCGGAGTTGACGTTGCCCGCTGACCCATCAGGGTTCTTCCGAGGGTAAACGGGATGAAAGATAGTGGTATATTGGCGATTGTCGTAATTGAATCCCATGAGCTGAACAGGAAGCTCAGCGAGGGTGTATTTCGTAAAGTTCTCAAGTCATTCCTCGGTCAACGTGGCGACAGCCAAGCGACGCTTGATGTAGAACCCAGAACTTGCGCGGAGTTCCTCATCAAAGTTCTTTCGGTATTGGTACATGATGTCGTAAACCTTCTGATAGTCCTGGTCTTCGATCTGAGACCAGCGCAGGATAGTCAAGTTAGACGAGAGCTGGCCACTTTATCTAAGGCGCTTAAATGCGGTATTAAGAATCGCATCCACGTCATCGCCCTTTTTGATGGCCAGTCGTTAGGCTCTTGTAATTGTCATATTTCGAGGTATCATCATCTCGTACTTGTGAATTTCGTCACAGATCAGGAAGGCGATGTCGGTGAACTTCTCCTGGAGAGACTTAACGAGATCGCAGACGTTGTCTGGGTCAATGAGGGGAGTCTCTCCAAGGCAGATGGCCACAGCGCAGTGGCCACCAGCAGCGTATGGTTCGAGGTTGAGAGGGTACATGATTGCTAGTATTGTGTTTCGAGACAAAATGTCGAGAACAGATAATATCGGGGACCTTTTAAAACCTGGGACTACCGACAGAAGGTGCCCTTTTATCCCTCACTATTGTATGATCCCTGGAACCACTGAGGGGAATGTTTAGGGTTAACATGGGTAACTATCAGGGGAAGCATTGGATACATCGTCGAAACCCATGTTCACAACTCCACCTGTTGGTTCGACCCTTTTGAATCCTTCATTCCATGACGTTCTATTCGGCTGATAACTTAGTTTTCAATTGTCATGGAAACTCTGATAGAATGGCAAATTCACACACAACCATGTAGATATAATTCTAAGCCGTTATAGTAAATGTGTTGGCACTTTAACAGTTCATTTCCTGGATTCGTGTGAGCTCTTGGCCTAGTCCCTGTGATTCATACAGCCCCATATAATTATATGATCCGATTCTTGGCCAAAGGATGTTATAAGCGAGAAATACTGGCCCATTTATAGAGTCACGCTGTCAAGGATGTCGTCGCTACTGTTAGATCAACGACCAACATTACTGCTTTGTCAATGGCCGGCAACACCCCACAAACTTGAGACAGTCGCCGTTTGTGTATCAATCTTGCCACTCAGTATTGCCCCAACTATGCAGGTTGTTAGGAGTGTCTTTGCAGGGGTATATTATTCAACTAGTTGGTAGTTATAATACAACACTCGGGGCTACTAACAGGTATAGTTTTTTGCGGCGCAGAGAAACAGATCTTAGGCAAAACCTTAAATTCTAGTTATAGTTTAGTAAGAACAGGCAGATCCTGAGCAGAATGCCTATAGTACCTTTAAGAATTAATTTCTATGTTAATATTCTGACTGTTAAATCTCCAAACAGTACTTAAGATATATGGGGCAGCAACATAACAGACAGAAAAGGATATCTATAAGTTGTCGACTACAATTCGAACAAGTTTTATCATTGTGACCTCACTGCATCTAATGCATCCCTCGCTTGTTCCCCGACATCCCGCGTGCAATCCACGAATTTCCCCCTCAGAGCCGAAGCCTTCCCAGAGCTAAGCCATACACAAGTCCATGCGGGCAAAGCAGCCTCAAAATGAGGTCTCTTGGCGCCTATCTTCGCCATATGCTCGATAACGTAAGGGGCCTCTTGCTTCGTCTTTTCCGGGAACGCCGTTTCGTGAAGATTGGTCTCTATCTCACCTGGGTGAATGCTGAAGACAGATATGTTGTTGTCCACTCCCTTCTCGATCTTCTGCACTTGATCCAGCTCGACTTGCAGAGTACCCGCGAATCTCGTGATAGATGTCTTAGCGCAGTTGTATGCCGTAGTCCAGGGGAGGTCCGCCTTGGCAGCTCGTGACGAGGTGTAGATTATGACGGCTTGGTTCCTTTCACGCATTTCTGGAAGGACTAGTCGGGTGAGTTCAACTGGTGCCCGGACGTTTAGCTCCATGATATCCCACCAATCGGTGGCATTCGTCAAGTGGAAAGGCTGGAAGATGTTGCTACCAGCATTGCACACTAACACGTCGACAGGGCCTAGCTGTTGGCGGAATTCGCGCACGAGGCGTTCTTGATCCTCCAACTTAAGTACGTCCGCCACGATGCCCACCACCTTGCTCTTGAGGGCCAAGCTCACGATTTCAGCTTTGGTTTCGTCGACTTGGCTGCTTGTTCGTGCCGTCACGCAAACGTTAGCCCCAGCTTGCGCCATTGCAATAGCAATCTCCCGCCCAATACCCCTGCCAGAACCCGTTATCAGAGCATTCTTGCCCGCCAGCGAACCTGCGAGTCGATCCGGGTGGATCTCGGGATAAATGCCAGTGCGGAGGGTATATGGTGACTGCATCATCTAGAATAGAAAAGCTGTTTGAAGTATTAACAAGAATGACAGTAGATTATTAACTGCTGGTTCTAGAGTTACATGATATACGAATCAGGAATAATATCATACTAGCGGGCGCATGGGGATGCTTTTCGGATAAGACTTGCCGGTTGGACTTCCCGAGTGGACTTCCCGAGCGGGAATTCCGGACGCCGTCATTCGCCGACCCCACGTCAATATCACCGGGATTCCCGACATGGCATTGAGGGGCCCGGGAACTCTTGTTAGTTGATAAATAGCAAGATATTATCCTTCATCAGAATATTTCTAGACCCATTAGATCCCGACATCACCGGAATAGCCGCTTTATGAAAATGACTTTTGAAATTTACATTCCAGATAACCTGACTTTCCAGGACTACATTGCTGTGGTTCAAACAGCAAGGGTCTGGGCAGATGGTTACGACAAAAAGGTATGGGGAAAGCTTTTGTGTGCATGCATACGTCAATACTCGAAATAATACTAATCAATCCTTTTTAATTCTAGAGCGAAGAGCGAATCCTCGCCGCTTTAGCACCAGAGGTTTCTGTCGACTACACGTTGATCGTGCCAGCATGGGGAATAAAGCAGTACAAGGCGGCCGAGTTCGCAGCCCTTTGGCTCTCACAGGAACACCTGGGCCTCAAGCCTTTACTGACACAACACCTACTTGCGCAACCATATTTCAAGAAGGTCACTGCCGACGAAATTGTGGTGGAGTGGCAGCAATTAGCGAGTCATGGGCGACTACAAGATGATGGCGAGAGCGCTAGGGATGCGTTTGCAGCAAGGATCAACGAGACCAGCGATGGGAGGAGCCATATGGAGCATCAATTTGTCAGGGTTGGTGGTCTCTGGAAGATCGCGAGGATCACACCATCTCTGCTTTATCAGACTGGGGACTTTATGCGTATTAGAAGACCAGCGGGTGAGCAGTAGCTATAGCGACTTTTGGCGGAAGCAATAGACGACCTTACCCAATGCCTCATGTTCTATTGGATGAAGCACAAAGACAGAAAGCGGCGACTGGGGACGAAGTGCCCAAGATGCTATTCCTCAGCGATACCTCGGAAAATCCGCTCATAGCGGCTCTATTCTATCCAAGTGGATTATGACGAATGCAGGCATTTCTCCAGATATGCATGACTGCTGAACTTTGGCAACTGCTTCTGGGATTGATGTACCAGTTCCCGGGCCATTTTAATGAAGACAACGCATAGGTATAACGTAGCGGGATGGGTTAAGGACAAAAGTAGACAAGTTGCATGAGTTTCTCCAAAGAATTCTGGTTGCTTGAGACTAAGTAGGTAGAATGAAACTAAAGATATCCCTCCGTGTAAGCCCATCAGTACCAGGATGATGGACTTAGATATCACGCATCTGCTTTCGACGAACATCCGAATCTTCCAGAGCAGACTCAACGTGGCTGTTCATCTGACTCGCAACTGACTTGAGGAAGCACGCAGCTAATGCATTTGCCGCCACGACTACAGAGATCGCAATCCATACAAACCTCCACGAGTAGGTATTGGCATGATCGTTTGCGGCGAGGACTTTGGGAATCAGTGACGCTGGTAGACCAGGAACATTTGACAGGGCAGTTGGGTTTCCGCTGTTGATGGCGCTCAGCACGTCTGGAAGCAGGCTTGATTGCCCTGCGGCTGCAAGAACTGAACCAACAGCTTTTGGTAGGGCAGTACCCATCTTGTTGTGATAAATGGATGTGAAGATGGTGATGCCGATGGCGCCTCCGAGTGCACGACCGGATACGCTGAGGGTTCCTGCGGTACCAAGCAAGTAGGAGGGGACAGAAAGAGATAAAGCGACCACTGGTGATGTCAGCATCAGCAAATGCTTCAGATAATGACAAGGGAATTCCTACCTGGGATGACTGTGGTGACGGCAGTTCCGCATCCAAACATTGCAGAGAACGCATAAGCCCAAGATAGTCTGCTAGGGTTCAGCAGTGCCATGAGGCCTAGACAGATTCATGTTAGAAAGAATTCAGACAAGGTGAATCGAAACCATCGTCAGTGGTGAGGCCAGTGACTTACCAACGAACAGGCTGCACCAAATAAGCGAAGCTACCAAAATAGTCCTGTACGACTTGGTTCGCGCCATCAACATGCCCGCAGGTAAACATCCAAAAGCTGAAGTTGCCAGATACGGAGTGAGGATAGTGGCGATCTTGACAGCATCCGTGGTGAACATTGCGGCAATCTGTTGGGAAAAGAGAATGTTGACGCCCAGCAGAAGCATGCCGTCAACAACGCAGACAAACAGCAGGATCGGAAAGTTTCGAGACACAAACAAGTCATGATGGAAGATACCCTGGCGCGTGAACAGCCTTTCGTAGAGTCCGAAAGCAACAAGACCAATGCATCCAACGATCAGGGTTGCAAGAACCTGGCTGGAGCTCCATGGATATGTGTTTCCTCCCCAGGTCAATCCGATCATTATGGATGCGATAGATCCCACGAACAGCATGATTCCGAAGTAGTCAACTTGTGCGAACAGGTCATCTAGACGGGACTGCTGTCGGCGTAGGGTAGTGGGTGGAGGATGGTAGAAGCAGGTTACCAGGACAGTGGTGGTGCCATAGACAAAGGCGTTGAGGTAGTAAGACCATCGCCAGGTTTGGTACTTGACGAAGGCGCCTGCACCAAGAGTACCAGCAATCACAGCACAGCTGGCCAGAGTCTGGGAGAAACCCATCGTCCATGGACGGAGTTTGTTGGGAGTTACTTCTTGGCCCGCAGGTACACCCATGATCTGGACAAGCGAGTGTCAGCACAGGCCTTTATGTGTGGGTTATGATGAGAGACTAAAGATGGGGTCAACTTACACAACCTGCATTGGCAAGGCCAGTCAAAATATTGCCGATGATGATAGTTGTTATCGACTGTGCTGAACCAGAGACCACGGAGCCGACAATACCGATGATGCTCGCTATGACTATGAACCATTTCTTGCCGAATCGATCGCTCAAGGAGCCCTTATCATAGTCGGCTTTGGATCTTGAGAGCTAGCATGGGAATCAAGAACTTACGAGGACCGGTCCAAAAACTAGAGTCACCAAAAGGTTAGCATTCGAAATCCAGGCTTGCTTGTCGGCGCCTCCCAAGTCCATGACTTGGAAGTGAATGATGGTGTTGGTCTATGTTAAGATATGCCGTAAGTTCAAACTGTCACAAAGACTGTCAATGCCTGAACGGTAGAACATACTGTGTTGGCTATAGCAGCGCAACAGTTGGCCATGGACAGAGCGAACACGGCCATGAGTGTCTTCCAACGCACGTGGTAGCCGCCAGCTGGCTCCTCCTCGACTAGCGGTGACGCGTTTGGCTCTAGAGTCACTGGCATCTCATTATGAGAGATGGAAGCTTTATCTCCGTCCTCCATGCTGTATGTAACAATGCGGATGATTGGAAGTGGTGCAAACAGAGGCAGGGGTAAGTAGCCTGCATTCAATTTTGCATTCAAGGCGGTTGTTCAGTCTATATACAACTTGGGCAGTATGTCCATTGCGTGACTTGTTTCGTTCTATCCAACCGGAATGTCCGAGCTTCCGGCGGAAGACATCTTGCACTGAACTCCAGGAACTTCACAGACAAAGCTGAAGCAGATCTTGTGATTTTGCGGGGTAGTAGGTACTACGGATAGACGGCACGGTCATTTCCCCAGAAGTACAAGGCGGGGGGCAGCATTAGCGCGCCTTTTCCGGGGGAATTGGTCTTATTGCTGGTATGCTATATCCAATTAGTACAACTAACCTTTGTGTGCCCCGGATTTCCCGCTGAACCTGGGATATCCTGGATCACTCGGACGACCCGACTCAAAAAGGCATCACTGCGTGGTGAACGACGATATAGCCACCAACCATCACTTAGATAAGATAACATCTATGCTAGACTACTTCTAGTTTCATTGGTGAATCTCGTCATCTCGACTAATTCAGCTGTGCTTGATGAGCCGTCGACCTTGCGCCCTTGGCCAGACCTCACTCTATACATGGTGTTATCAGATAGGCCTTGCGTGTTGCTCGAAACTCTTATCGGCCGTCCCGCTGTAGACGAGTTGTATTGGTGGCTTCTGGGAGTGGCATCCACTGAGCTTTGCAGTCTTGGAAATGTCTTGAGCATCAATACTCGAAGGTTTGGCATGCATGCGCACCAGATACCGACATTGAGTTCAATGACGGACCAGTAGCATGTATCAAAGCTATCCCCTGCGGCTTGGATTAGATCATGGTGATTGAAGCTGGGAGATGACTGAATGCTTACATGTAGGGTTGGAGGAATTGCCAAATGCTACTAGATAGCGCAGCCTGAGGATGCTGACAACCGTCACACTAGGAGAAGAGTCAGTGGCCATATCTCGTAGAGCCTGGATGGACTTCTGCTTACAAAGTGCCCACGCCGAACATTGATGCAACTGCAAGCTTCCTCTTCCATTTCATCTGGAGATGAATCAGTTGAGAAATTGGGATTGCAAGCATCCAGAGATCTAGGATAATCCCAACTGCAGCAATGGCCCATGCTAACCCATTGATCCCTATGCAATGGCCCTTATGCAGTTGATCCCATCCCTTCCAATAGAAGCTAATTGGCTGGCATTGAAAGAGTGCCAGCAGATCAAAGATAACCATGCATAGCACTGCTATTCCAACTGTTCCCCATATCAGCCTTTGAAGGTTAGCGCGATTCATCATTGAGACTTTTGGTTAGAAGAGACCTTCGAATGACAACACCGGGAAATATGCGTAGGTAAAAGAGAAGAACGCAGATCTTGGTTGCGAAAACGTCTGTGGCGTAAAGGGTTTGACCGGCGTAGAGGAACTTGGGCAGTTAGTGGCGACTTTGGAACGAGACTTTGGGATACCAACGCATAGGTAAGATGTGATTGTATCAGGGCTAAATCTCCACGCATCTCGCCCAAGGCCATTTCCAGAGACTAATATAATTATGAGTATTATGATCAATAGTTCAAGGTTGGGGGATGATACATACGACCATGCAAGCAGACAATCGAGTTACCTAAGTTCACCAGCTAATTATGACACTAATAAGTACGTGCAATCGCATGACAGTATGGCCAAAGATTACTTACAAAAGCGCCCGTGATAACGTAATCGTCAACCTGGAGTCCAGGCCCATATCGTATCTTTTCAACAAATCGAAGCCCAACTGTAACCCCAGTAATTACAATTAATGTGATGGTGAGGATATTGAACTGCTCGTGTTTGTCGCGAATGGGGAAGTCACATGCCACCGAGGTCAAATTTATCGTGGCTGCAAACTCAAATTAGTACGTAAAAATGACACATCAATATTCATTTGTTACCAAGAGCGTCTCTGGGCAGACAATGACTCTCAACGCATGGTAGCACGTCGTCTTTGAGCTTTGGATCAGTGCAGAGACATGCTGCGTTCGTCCCGCAAGAAGACGCTGAGACAAAATCCAGAACACAGCTCTCCTGGAATCAACGTGTTAGCGTCTGAGCCCTCCCGTCGGGTGAATCCACGTACCGCGCAGCTGGGAAGCTGAGTCAGAAAGTTGGAGAGATCACTGCAAAGAATCTGGCTCATGAACCAAGCCCATGTCACCAGCAAAAGCAACGGATGCATGGTTCAGACGCCGTACCGCAATGGCATGCAGGAGACAGGGTCGAGATCTGGAGAAAGATTGCTCAAGGCGACATGTTGATCGCACTTTTCACGTGCTTCAGACATTTGAGAATCCTCAGTCTTTTAACTTCTCAGTTTGTAATAAACCGAGTCAGGGGAGCCGGCTCCTTTCCTCCGTGAGCAGCCATCACAAATTTCTCGTTGCCAATACGCTAGCAACAGCGACATCTCGGGTTGACGCCACCAACCCCACATTCTAGGGGGATCGACACAAGTTATGGAGTCTGGAGCTGACTCTTGCTGACGGGAATAAACAACCTTCCCGTTTGAGAAATTAAACTCCAATAGTCGCGAAGATCATGTTTGACATTTTCAAGACTTGGCTGGACGTTTATGGTCAAGGCTTTGGTTCGCCACGCAAGTCGAATCTAGATGTTATCATTACATAATATTTGCGATTCAAGATATTGTCTTTGCTACCTTCTCTGTTAGATAACTCAACTAACCTTGACATGCGTTGCCGCAATCAGGGGCCAGAGATAAACATAGTAAATAGCACTGTTAACTCGCAAATGAAAGGATGTAAAGTATTCTGGAATTGAGCACGCGACCCGGGCCGCCAGTTCATGCAGTCTGCCTTCTCTTACAGGGTCACGTTTAGCTCAGCCCTGGGTTCGCCCCCTTCCGACGCAATGGCACCCTATCACACGTTCATTACCACTAACTGCGATCATGCCATTTCCGTGGATTGTGATCAGCCTCAGGCTTCTTTCTCGAATCCAGTCTTTTTTGACTGCTAGACTACCGACTTACCCGGACGGGGCTTCCCAAGCACTAACCCGACAGATCCTTGCTACCAAGCTAGCATATCGGCTAACTAAACTTCACCGATAGTAACGGAGGCGAGCTCGGCTTAAATCTGGCTGATGAACAACTACCGTTTCCTTTGTTCAATCATGAGCATTTGGTGAAACCCGAGCATCATGGAGATACCGGAGAGGCTCAGGTGATATCGAAAGCACTTCGTCTATACAAGATTGAATCGGCCCCTCGGGTTTCTCATTGATGATGCACTGCTCAAGAGGCCATACCTGCTATATAGAGGACCCGTGATTCCTATACAATCGAGTTACTTAAGGTAAATGATCCCTTGAATTAAACGTGACAGTCTATCTACCTCCATGTCCTAGTGATGAAATGCAAAAGGAAATCGCCTCTATATAGTAATAACGCAATACAAAAAGAAATCGCTACCATGCTAATCCATCTGTCTCCGTTCATACCAAATTCTCTGATCACGCTCTAACTTGATCTCCAGAATCTTCGCATATGATATATCAGCAATAGAAATCCCCTGTATGATCTCATTGCTTAAAAGCTCAAGGTAATGCTCCGCAAGCAACCTTTGATGTTTCACCTCCTCTGCGTCAATATCATCTTGATACCGCCTGATCCGTGCCGATATCTTCTTGATAATACCCTCCTTTGTATCCTTCTTATCCTCAAGAATACAGAATTCACGACGCCGTGCTCGAAGTTCGTCTTCAGCATCTTTCTCTACTTCAATTGCTTGGTCGCTTAGTTCTCGCAGGCTTTGACTGTGCTGCTCCAGGGCAGCTTGTGTATCGCGTGAGAAGGACTGGGCGAGGTTTTGAAACTGTTGGAGTTCGTTCTGTTTTGTGTCTGCTTGCAGGACGGCGTCTCTCCATTCTTGAATCGCGGCTTCGTGAGACTCTGATGCTTCTGATCGCAGGGCGTCTATCACTTTCAAGTCTTCTCTTTCGGTTTGTAGATGGTCCTCATATTCTTGGAGATTATTGCGAGCTTCTTCGAGACGACGAGCTGAAGCTGCGATGGCTTCCTGAAATATGGTTAGTTGTTCTTAGGGAAAGGTAACTAGATGACTCACTTCAAGTGTTTGGTTATTAGTTCTGTTGCGATTTGTGTTTGGTTTCTCCTCAGCATCGTGGTTGGTGTTGCTGTCATCAACATCCATCTCCATGTCAGGGTCCAGTTCGATCTCAGGTTGAGGTTCATGTTCAGGCTCGGGCTTTAAGTCAGGCTCAGGCTCAGGGCTGATTTCAGATTGGGCCTCAACCTCAGCCACATTGTCAGCAGTCGGCGATCTGATTTCGGTCCCCCGCTTCTTCTGGCGCGACTGTGTGTCTGGCCGTGGAGGTCGCGGAAGTATCACCTCGTCGTTTGAGTGTTGCCTCTTCCTCGTTCGAGAAGACGGTCTCCCGCCATCAAGCCCATTATGAGTAGATCTCCTCCTGTTCGCTCTCTTGTCATGGGTATACATAACCCATTCCAGCGCATTAGATGACTGCGTTGATGTCAAAACCCAATCTCCCTTCTGGGCCATTAGCCATTCAGTCAGCTCAGAGAGTGTGACATGATGTTCATCGTCACACGCGAATTCAACAGCGGTAACAAGTGGTGCCAATGTGTGTTTATCTAGCGACTCAGGTATCCGGCCAGGAAGAAAGTCCCAAGGCCACTGGCCACATGCTTTGTGGATATGACGCAGTTGTTTACAGACGGCCCGAGAACTTCGATTATAAGGCTCAGGAATAGGTGCTTTCTCGGATATTGAAGGGCCTTGCGATGACCTTGGGCTGGCCATGTTGAAACCTGACCGCCGACGAGCCTGACATGCGTGACGTGGGCGAGCGGGGTGGAAAATTGGCTTGTCTTGCCTTATCTTATCTTATCTTATCTGGTGACCCGGCAGATCTTAGTTCCGGCGTGGCCTCTCAGCGGGGCTCCTAAGCTTATTGTTATTTAGCCTCCTTCATCTTCCCAGTACTGAAAATCTAGGGTAACTAGTACTTAATTGCTAATTAATGTAAAGCCAGACAGTATCACAATTGAAAGAGTTTATATCAGTATATCCTATCCAGCTCTAAAAAATATAACTCGACCCAGTTTATCTTTCTAAGACTATAAGTATTCTTCACTCAGTCATATAATGCGAACGTTATCTGTATTACTATCGACAAACGATAACGTTCTTAGACACATTTTGGTCCAAATGGCCTTTATATAGGACCGAGTCAATTTACAAGCTGTTAACAGACCCATTTCGTAAAACAAATGGCATGGTTTGACGGGAAGCGCCTAGTCCGAATGATACAATGTCGTATTTAAAGCACGAGTTGACTGGGTAATGGCAAAAAAACTCCGAGCCCGTGCTGCAGCTACGGGGATACTAGGGTTAAAATAGAAGGTCAAAAGGTGGACTCCGCCCTTGGCAGTGATTGCAACGGTGATATGCGCCAGGGTTAGAGCGGACATATTGACTATGATGGCAGCTAGGAGTGATAGTCTGTCTTGCTGAGCGTAGTATGTATGCCAATCAATTGTTCAATCCTGATATAAAAAGGGTTAAGCTGCCTCCATAGTGTCCATAGTGCTGTATAATCCTTCTGAATTGCCAAGATGCTGTATAAAACGGTAGTATCATTTGGCCTTGCCACCATCGCCCTTGCTCTTCCAACAGACAGGGATAACAAGGGCCCCGGGTCCAGCAACTTCATCGTCGCGCTCAAGCCAACTGCCAACGCCGACCTTGATCTGCACGCTCGATGGGTGTCGGATGTGCACGGACAAGCCCTTGCCCGCCGTGGCGTCGAGTCCAGTGGGATTGACAAGACGTTTAGTTTCCCTGGTTTTAAAGGGTACTCGGGCTCGTTTGATGAGGATACTATTCAGATCATCAAAGCCAATTCCAGTGTAAGCAGATGAGCATATCGGATGAATGCGTGATATTAATTCGGAAACAGGTCTTGCATGTTGAACCAGAACAGACCTTCACTATCGCCTCACCAGTCACACAGCAGTCTCCTCCCTGGGGTCTCTCAGCAATTTCCAACGCCAATCCCCCATCTTCAAAGGCCTCGTACACCTATGATTCGACAGCCGGTGCGGGCACGTTTGTCTATGTTCTAGACAGCGGCATTTACCTCGAGCACGAGGAATTTCAGGGCCGCGCTGTTTTTGGTGCAGACACGTCAGGTGTTACCACCAAGAAGCAGCACGGTACGCTTGTCGCTGCCATTGTCAACGGTGTCACATACGGAGTTGCCAAAAAGGCGACTGTTGTGGATGTGCAAGTTCTGGGCGATGATGGCGGTTCGTCTAGTGGTGTCCTGGCTGGTCTTAGCTGGACGGTCAACGACATTGTGTCCAAGAATCGCGCTGGTAAGGCTGTGATTAACATGAGCTTGTCAGGAGGCAACTCGGTCATTCTCAACGAGGCGGTACAGAAGGCGATTGACGCCGAAATCCCTGTCGTTGCAGCCGCAGGGAATTCAAACGAAGACGCTTCAAAAAGCAGTCCCGGGAACCAACCTAACGTGATAACCGTCGCGGCCAGCAACAAAGACTATCAGCGATGGGCTCACTCCAATTGGGGGCCAGCTTGTGATATCTTTGCTCCAGGTGAAGAAATCACATCGGCTTGGCCCACGTCTGCTTCGGCTACCCGCGTTGCAAGCGGCACGTCAGAGGCTTCTCCGCATGTCGCAGGCGTTATTGCCTATCTTTTTGCACTGGAAGGATCGCGTACGCCAGCTCAGATTTGGTCTCGACTAAAGGAGCTGGCGATCAAAGATAAGATCACAGATGTCAAGGGGGTTCCAAACCTATTGGTATACACCGGGATTGGCAAATAATACATCTTGTATACTTAAGACCTTTTATACATTAAACTTGATACATTTATTAAGATAAATAAGGTCTTTACTTCTTGCGCAAGACAGCAAGTAAATGATCTGCACATCCAAGGTATTCTTCTTTCTCAGAGTACTCTTTAAACAGTAAATCCGCCCACTCCTGTACGACCTCACTATCAGCATCAATGAGCTTGGCGTCGAGTCCACCACCAAGAATGCCCTCTGTAGAGCGAAGACTGATGAGCTCTGCTACGTCAGTAAAGTAATGCTGAAAGAATCCACGTATGCTGCCACTGTCCGTATGGAAGGATTGCACTTCTGCCTCATTGTTCTCGTTGAACCTTTCATAACGGCCGTCCGCAAGCTGGTCACGAGGAACGAGTATTAGTGATGGCTTCAGAGGTAACCACAAGTGTGTTACTGGGAGGTGATCTGATTGATAACACGTACATAGGCAGCATAAAAGTCTTTCTGTTTGACAAGCCTCGCAGGATCGCGCATTGCTACGTCCCTAAGGTGAGCTTCTTTACTGACGAACGCGCAAAAAACGAGTCCCCCCTGAGGCTTTGCGAGCCTGAGAGCGTTCTCGACCGCCTTCTTTCGCTCAGTCTCCTCCAAGAGATGATAAAGAGGCCCGAGGAGAAGGACGGCGTCATATGAGTCGTTGGTTAAAGGAACTGCTTGCAAAGCGTCACCGACACTGATGCTCGCGAGAAGTGCTAGGTTCTTCGCGCTTGCACTGCGCTGTTCCTGCTCGAGTTCTGCAAGACGGATTAGGTCGGGACTGAGATCGATGAGATCGACATGATGGCCCTGGTCGGCAAGGGCAAAGGCTATCTTTCCCGGGCCACCTCCTATATCTGCGATACGTTTACACTTAGTATCAGCAGTCTCGGAGGTATTTAGAGCTTGTCGAATAGCGCGCAACGTAAGCTCACGCTCCATTGGGTGGGTCGCTAATCGATTGTTCTCGTAATCAGCGATTTTACCATAACGGTCAGCAACAGCTTGGCGAGAGGTTGGCATTTTTATAACAGGCAAGAAACATATAATTATGAGCTTCTGAGAAGTCGCATTAGGGAGAGTTTCCATCTTTAACGCAGGCTCTCGGCTTCATAAATACCTCATATACCTCATCTACGGTCTCGGTGGGGTTTAGGACTTGCCCAATATAGTTTAGCGAGTTCGATGCAAGACAAGAGATGAGCTAAATGCGAAGAAAGGAGCTATAGTTTTAAGTACAGGATGATGCCAGTATAAGAGATGTTCTCCTTATGCTAGCTGCAATAATAAGCTGGCCGATCTTGACGGACTGTTCAACAACGAAGGTGAGATTGTAGCAGAGGTCTACGCCAGTAATGCCACTGCCTTGTTAGTCGCCACTATCATGAATAGAGGAGTGTCTTGTCGCAGTGTCCTAAAGGTTGTATTAAGTTGAGGTGAGGGCGACGAGTATTTTGCCTGTATGTGTTTTTTTTTTTTGGTGTTCTTTACCTTTGTGGCCTTGAGGCTGAAGCCTCTTTTGACCCTTCAAACCCTATCACAGGAGCCCGTAGGCTAGTGCAGGTCACTAATACTAACGCCAGTCACACTGAGGACTTGTTTGCATCACAGTTTCCCTTTCAAGACTTATCGTATAATCGAGGGTCCCAGAATCGCATGTCAGTAACTAAACGGAATACCTAAAAAAAGTCTTGCTTACACTGGCTTGAGTGAATTCCTCGATAGGTGCCAGTTTTGACGGTAGAAAGAGACCTTGCCCCAAGGGACTTTTAAATCTGGGACTTCTAGTGAACCCGGTATCTACTGGAATAGAATAATATTGGCCAAGAGGAATGACTTCATGTTGAACACGTCTGAGCCAAACTTGGGTCTTGGTATTGGTTCACAAAAGGGTCACGACGTGTTTTTACCAGTAAATCAGCAATGTCGGTTATAATCAACTGTAGACATTACATATTTTTCCACCAATTGATACGGTGCTCATCAATTAGCTCGATCCGGGGTTTGGAGCCTTTGGCCCACTTTGCTCGGGTCATCATGAGCCGGACTTTTTTGTTTATCCATTTCTCTCTGGCTCATCATTGACACACAGATCGACATTTCAATCTCCTAACTGAAATCTTTGCTGAAATCCACATCTAACTGGAAGCCTTGGTACGGTATAGTTCATACTCATAGCTTGAAAACAAGAAGGGGGCCACTCCTTTAAGATCATTCTCAAATAGAGGCATGCTGGCATAGTACTACGGTATGTTAGTTGGCACCAAAGTAGTGGAGAAAAACATACCTCAAAAGTTCCATTGGAGCTCAAGCTGCCTGTCTGAACAGTCCACTCCCAGGCTAAAGAGCCATCATGCGGACGAGGCTGTGCGAAGGTAGTAGTCATTAACGTATAACCATCCAAAGCTGCTTTCAGAAATCTGTCACCCTTGATATAACCCATGCGAATAGCTTTGAAAAGACTGGCGACAAACATGGCTGTCCCTGAACTCTCAATGTAGTTGCCGGACTTGTGTTCCAAACCAGGGTCCATCACAAGCCACCAGCCCTTGGTAGCCTTGTCTTGACATGGCACGAGGGCATCAGTCAGGGTTTCTAAATACTTCAGCAGGCGCTCGCGACCCTGGTGCTTTTCAGGAAAGTAATCGAGAGTGTCCGTCAGCGCCATGACGTACCAGCCTACACCGCGACTCCAGACATGGGGTGCAGCTCCAGTCTCAGAATCAGCCCAGACCTGACTCTTGCTGTAATCGAATCCATGGACAGGCAGGCCATTAGTATGGCTGCTTGAGCGCGTCCCGGCGTCGACGAGGTCAAACTGCAAGGCGATGTCGTCCCACGCAGTACTATTATTGGGCTCAAACTCGTGGGTCCAGCGCGCGTAGAAGACGTCTAGCATGTAGAAGCCATCGAGCCACATCTGGTCGATATACGCCGGAAATCGATGGTAGAAACCTCCGTCAGGCGTGCGGCCGGTGCGGTCAATCTGCTTCCGCATGTGCGTCGCCGCCTTCTTGTAAATTTCGTCTCCCGTTGAATTGTACATATCCAAGAATGTATGGCCGATTCGAATATCATCGATAGAGTTGCTGTTGTTATACATAAGAACAGTGCCATCGTGCTCGGGGTACAGAAGGATATCCGCTCCACGCTTGACGTAGTCAAAGTACTTCTTATCTCTGGTTCGTTCATAGGCTCGAAGGATTCCGGAGTAATATGCAGAGACCGTGTAAGCCAGAGTGGGCTCAACTCCATGCTGCATTTGAGAGTCGGCCATCCATGTCAAATACCGTGGACGGCCTTGGAACTCTGTGTGTTTGAGCTTCTGACCGGGCTGGAAAGTGAACCACCCCTGAGGGAGATTTGTGCCTGCGGCAAATGCAGTACTGGCTAAAGAACTAAGCGCAAGGAGAGAGAACCGCATGATTGCTGGTAGAGCATGGAAAGAAATTAAAGCTGAGTCTTGTACTATCCGTCAACGCCTAACAAGATGTTGCATAGCTTAAATACTTGCCATTATAATAAATAGGATAGTTACATATAGACCTCAGCCAGACTACAATTTCGAGGAATCTGACTTTTCCGAAGTACAACATAATGCATAGACATATTATCTGATCTGCCTGTAATAAAACTTCAAGGATTGGACAACAGTATCGTCACATTGACATCTTCATCGGGATTTAGACAAAGCGGGGTAGGGTTAAGCTTAATCGAAAATGATCAGATCTGCAAAACAAGGTAATCTTTATGGTGGATAAATATTTTTCAGTCCGAAGCCTGGTTATTTATGTGGTAAACTCGTGACGGAAAAGCAAAAGCGGAAAAGCCACAAGACTGGATGTATGCCTCGGCTGACTTTTGGCGTTGATTCGCTATTATGCGAGGGAAATTGACTAATCGTCACATTCACCAGCGATTGTTTTAGAAAGCTCGTGTTAGTTGTGCCTCTGTGTTTATTTCTCCGGTCTCTCTCTGTTTTGGTAAGTGTCATTTGCCTCTAGAGACTAAATAAAAACAAATTATGCATGTCGTACATATTATTATCCTTCTGGTCAACCCTGAACTTTAACTGATGCCTTGCCCCTAAGCCGCATACTCGGCAGCTCATAATAAGGTGGAATTCTTGGCCAGGGCTTGGAAAGCACATGTCAGTGATTGCTATACGTTTAAGGGTCGTACAGTCACAGTTGCTTAATCCTTCACTACCATTGGCTAGAAATCTCTACCCGTCCAGTCTCGTAATCCATCATGTGTCTCACTTCTACCAATAACGGAAGAGGCAAGTGACAACTTAAACGATACCGAACCCGCGTATAGGCTTAAAGTAGCCTTACTTGCCTTTCCATTTTAGTTTACGAAGGTGGGCCCGGCTCTTTGTGGACTAACTAACCAACTAACCTGATGTGAATATAGACAGGTTGGGTTTGAGACAGCCATCGGCAAAAGCCGACTTAGCGCATCTTCCCAGACGAAGCTAGCCACACCGTTGTAGCACGGATATCGTACCAAGCAGCAGCACTTTTATATCTAGACTAGAGTAGTCTTCCCTGCTAGTTCCTGTTTCCAAGTCAGTTTTCTCCACTTCACAGTTCCGCTGACGCAGCGTTTGACTATAACGAAACTTTAAACTGGGATAAGATTGCGCCAATGGTTCCTGTAAACATATTCCCTGCAGCTGCCAGCACGTGGTCTGATCAAACGTCTTTCCGGGTTCTTAATAGAGCCCGAAACTGGAGCTTCAGAACTGGTGCGAGCGTTATTTGACGTGATTTGTAAATGAATCATGGGTCTTCAGTGTTCTTAGTTCTAGCGTCGAGTTCAACGGTGGATAGCGCTACGAAAAGCCGAGCGGCAGATCCCAATCTGTGCATGCACTCAAAACAGCCTCGCAATTGGGACGCTTGATTGCTTGACCGACTCTTATTTACACTGATTCAACAACGTAATTAGGCGTCTGGCAAACCGGCCTATAAGCTTCAGATCCCGCGTTATCAATGCTCGAGCCTACTGTAGAACTGACTACGAACTGACTCGCGGATAACCACCCTATGGACAACCCAATCCTGTACCAGAAGGTAAAACACCGATGTTGCTATTAAGGTTTAAGGAACTTTTGGAATCATGTATTGATCAAAGGTCAGTCAAGCCTCGTATTCCAACAAGTCAGACCCATTAATTAAAAGTATAATCATCAGGTTTAAATCTAGTATGCAGCCATTCTTTGGTGTTCCCCTGTCTGACCATACTATACGAGGACGTTATCGCGCATATGCTCACCGAGGCATAGACATCTGGGTTCCTGTAGACCTTGCAACAAAATGTGGCCTTGGCGTGTTGAGAGGGTTCTTGGTATCGAAGATGACTATAAATAAGAGTCTGTCTCGTCGCTCTCATCGAAACCTCTATCCTCATAACACTCATCATCGCCTGCTCTATCACCTCACTTTCACATCAAACATCAAAGCGAACTTGCACTCATCGTAGCTTTTTAGCTTCACGAAAAATGCATCCTCAGACCATCTTGAACGCCCTGGTTGCTCTTGCTGCCACTGGCATGGCCGCTCCTTCTGAGGCCCTCAACAATATTCACGCTCGAGCTGTAGTCAACCACGACTCTCTTAACCCTGTCAAAAAGACAATCGAAGGAGGGGCGATCGGTGCCGCCATCGACAGGTGGCAGCCTCTTCTTCACATTGCCGACGGTTGTCAGCCGTACACTGCTGTTGACACGAACGGTAACGTCAAGTACGTAATCAGATCAGTGTTCACATCAAATACCTCCTATAGCTAATCTTTTGTATAGTGGCGGGCTCCAGGATAGCGGTAGCAAGACTGGGGGCTGCAAAGATACCAGTAAAGGCCAGACATATGCTCGTGCCGCCATGCATAATGGCAAGCTTGCCATCATGTACGCTTGGTACTGGCCCAAGGACCAGCCTGCTGATGGCAATCTTGTCAGCGGCCATCGCCACGACTGGGAAAACGTTGTTGTCTTCATAGACAACTATCAATCTCCAGGGGCTACCCTCTATGCTGCTGCTGCCTCTGGCCATGGCGACTACAAGAAGACTAAGAACCCTCAGCGAAGTGGCAATAATGTCATGGCTGAGTACTTCACCAGCTTTGGCAAGAACCACGAACTGCAATTCAAGACTAGTCCCGGACGCACCTATTGGATCTATGACTGGGCTGCTATGACTCCCGCTGCCCGCCAGGGTCTGATCACTGGCCCATCTGGCGATCCCAAGAAGCCTTGGGGCAGCGCCAATGTCCCTTTCATCGACGCAAACTTCGGCAACAACCTCAACAAGGCCTGGTCCTGAAAAGGCTAATGTTCAATGGACTTTTCTTGTTACTCAGAAGCATATGTCCACACACGAAGCAGCATTTAAGAAGGCGGTGAACAGTGAGACAAGACGGAAGAGTGAACAGGGAAAGGCTAAGGAGGAACGCGATAACTTGGGGAGGGAAATGCGAAATGCACAGAATGGTGTGTTGAGGCATCTAGCTGGGGAGGAGGAGAGAGAGATGGAGTAAATATTGCCTATAGCGACGACATACTTCTTTGCCTACCTCCAGGTTGTAATTATTTAAATGCGATCTACTTGCGTCTTAACGACAAATCAGCGAACCTTATGTCTTTATGAAACAGCTAAGATAAACTACTAGCCGTTGTTAATAATGCTACAGCTTAGTTGAGGGTTTTAGAATTACAGATTACTAACATAATGGTTAGCAAAGGGAATACCTAAGAGAAAGTCTTTAACTCCTATTGGCCTCTGGATATATTTAGCCTGGCGGTAACGTAGCAATCTTGGAGTAACGTAGCAGATTACATAAACATCAGTTGCGGGGATAAGGTCAGATCAGCGTCGCAGTACAAGCGTCGCAGTACATATTACTAGACCTAACCTTTCATTCGTATGAAAACATTGACTTAATAGCCATACAATGTTCGCACTGCCATTCCTTTTTGGCGCAGCTGCGGCCGCTATCTATGACAAACCTCTGGCCACTGTCCCAGGACAACAGGATGCAATCCCCAACTGGGACTTTCAACAATTGCACAAAATCTCCAAGGACACTGCAGCCCTTTCCCAGCCAGGCGTCGACACTTCGTCCTGGCATCATGCGCCTGTATCCCGATGCACTTTGATGGCCTGTCTCTTGGCCGAAGGCACCTATGTCACAGATGGTCCTGATGGGCTCTGGTACTCTGATAACCTTGACCATTTTGACCAGAGCCCATTCTCTGCTCCCTGGGTGTATCGGAACCAATTCAGATTGTCAGCTGGGCATATATCATCACAGCGCCATTATTTTCTTCAAACCAACGGAATCACCCCTGCTGCAGACTTGTTCCTCAATGGCAAGCAGATCGCCGACAACATCACCCAGTCAGGTTCCTATGTCGGCCATACGTATGACATCACACCTCTTGCACGAGAGAAAAATGCACTTGTAGTCAAGGTATATCCTACAAACTATCAAGACCACTTGGCCGTCGGATTTGTCGATTGGAACCCTTATCCGCCTGATAATGGCACTGGAGTGTGGAGAGAAATCACTATCAAACAGACAGGCGACGTCTTTATGGGTCCAGTAAGCGTGCTAGTTGACATGGATACACCCATGAAGCAGAACAAAGACCACCATGTGGACGTCACCGTCAGGGCTCTTGCACGAAACCTGAGCAAAAAGCCAGTAACGTTTATCGCCAGAGCCGAGATCAGAACTCCAGATGGCAAACACCTTAAGGTGCTTACTAAATCTATTCGCCTCCGGGCTAAGGACTCAACAATGGTTGAGCTTCCTGCAAAGATCCAAGATCCACAAGTTTGGTGGCCATCAGCCTGGGGTAAACAGCCACTGTACTCGGTCCAGCTGACCTACTCTATCGGCGGGTATGACACTTCAGATATCAGTCCTCGTACCAATTTTGGCATTCGGACTGTCTCTTCTGAGCTGAATGCGCACAATGACACTATGTTCAAGGTGAACGGCCATCCAATCCAGATCAGAGGCGGCGGCTATACATCCGACATGTTCCTACGATGGGACTCCCAACGTTTTGAGTATATAGCGCGCTATGTCCTGGACATGGGTATGAATGCTATTCGCCTCGAAGGCAAGATGGAGCATCCAGAACTCTACGACATTGCTGACAGACTCGGTATTATGATTATCGCCGGCTGGGAGTGTTGCGATCGGTGGGAGGCTTGGCCCTACAACGACGACATATCCCAGGACCCTCCCCAAAAATGGTCCGAGGTTGATTACGAGACCGCCAACGCTTCCATAAGGCACGAGGCGGCTATGATGCAAACCCACCCAAGTATGATCGCCTTCTTAGTTGGAAGCGACTTTTGGCCTGATGACCGGGCCACGGCGATATACCTTGATGGCTTACATGACGCTGGATGGCAAGTCCCCATCATATCCTCAGCTGCGAAGCGTGGTTATCCAAAGGCCCTTGGCCCCTCCGGAATGAAGATGGAAGGGCCCTATGATTGGGTCCCGCCCGTCTATTGGTCCGACAGAGAACCAACAGACAACAGGTCTGGATCCTCTTTTGGATTCGGAAGCGAGCTAGGCGCTGGCGTCGGAACGCCTACTAAAGGAAGTCTCATTAGGTTTCTGACGGACAAAGACATGGAAGACTTGTGGAAGAAGCCAAACAAGGGCCTCTATCACATGTCACAGAATACATCACAATTCTATGATCGGTCCATTTACAACAAGGCGTTGTTTGCTCGATACGGCAAGCCAAGATCTCTAGACGACTACCTGATGAAGGCGCAGATGATGGACTATGAAGCAACACGTTCTGAGTTCGAGGGTTGGGCAAGCCAATGGAGCGCTTCACGTCCGGCCACTGGTCTGATCTACTGGATGCTCAATAACGCCTGGCCGAGCCTCCATTGGAACCAATTTGACTACTATCTCCATCCTGCTGGATCGTATTTCGGCACCAAGATTGCCAACCGAGTTGAACATGTAGCCTTCGATTACTTCAAGAGCTTTATCTGGATCATCAATCAGTCCCTTGAGCAATCCGGTCCGCGCTCAGTTCATGTCGACTTGGTAGATTTGCAGGGGAACCACATCTCTCATCAGAAGCTTCACTTCACCACAGAGCCCAATAAATCTCAGATGGTTGGTGACATAAGCAGCTCCATCAAGAAGATTACAGATGTCGGCGTGCTTCGCCTGCTCCTGGCTGACAGCGATAGCGAGAAGGTACTCAGCCGCAATGCCTACTGGCTATCCAAGCAGAAGGATATAGTTGACTGGACCACCACGTCGTGGTATTCTGTCGACGTTAAGCAGTCCGCCAACTTCACTGCACTGAACACGATGGAACAAGCGACCATCACAGCGTCGACCTCCAAGAACAAGACTTCTGGGGGTTGGAGGCTCCGAGTTGAAAATAGCGCCACAGTCCCCGCGGTGTTCATCCAGCTCAACCTGGTAGATAAGCGCAGCAACGATGTGACTCCGTTAACCTGGTCGGACAACTATTTCAGTCTACTTCCGCGTGAGTCAATTGAAGTTGAACTCACCGACTGGTCGGGCAAAGGTGCTATGGTACAAGTCTATGGCAAGAATGTGAAAAAGTCTTGGATTAAACTGGGCTGAGTGATAACTAAGATATATAGCAAGGTGTCTAAGACTTGTTAGATGCTTTTTGATTAGTTGCACTCAGTATACTCTATTTATATAACCGAGCAGTATTTATGTAAGTAGGAGTTCATCAGTATCGTTGTTTGGCATGGCTTCGAGTTGCCCTTGGCATACAAAAGGAATAACAACAAGTTGTCGCAAGACAGTAGATAAATTGAAAATAAAATGCTGAGAGATTAGATGAAAGGAGCTGGGAAGAGGCTTCATTTGTGTCTTTTCGACTCCATCTCGCAGCGCGACTAATGTATGGACATGTGATGCTTGGAGCAGCGAGGCGCAGGGAATGTCTACTAGGATAACTATAACAGTACCTGCCCGGAGATGAGATACCAGCATAGGCAAGACTGCAGTGACCTGGAGTATCATGCACGGCGATCGCTTATAGGAGGTGTTACACACAGGCTTTCAAGCGCTGATTTTTACAGGGTTCGGTCTGCTGCTACAAATCACAGAGTCAGGTAAGCGACATATACTAGGGTCGGAATTAGATGGTGACATAAGCTTGAGAACATGTCGGGCTTTCGTCTGATATTGGCAACGAGCAACTCTTTGCAGTTCAATAATCTGGAGCCACCTAGCAAAGTTTTTTTTAAGACTCGAGTGACTGGTGCGTGCCTGAGTTGTCGTCCCCAACTCGAAGAATTAGGCGATCGCCACTCACATGCCGTCCACGCCGTGATGGATGGGCATGCGAAACTTGCAGTCATGAACCATCAACTCGTGTGTCTCGGATCTAAGATTGAGAGCAGCACTGGATACACAGCAACCGCTGAAAGTGAGTTCAACAAATACGTTAATGCTGGACCTCAAAGGAAAGCAGCAATCCGGCATGCTTTGCCTGCCTTCCCTACGTCCTTCTTAACAAGATATGCAGGCCTGCTTGAGAATGGCCGTAATTGAGAGTGCTACCAAGCTAAAATGCTAACAGTGTATGACAAAGCTATGTATTTGTTGAAAACGCCACATTCGTATTGTTGATAAAAAGGCACAAACGAGTCAAAAATGTGGCTTGCACTAATCACGTCACCACAAGATAAACCCCTCTAGATAAACGGAGAAGGATTTACATTTTGTCCTCTCGGCAACAAAAGATCAAGAAACAAAATGCTAAAAAATTGACTGCGAGAATTAATTAAGAGGTTTAGAAAAAGCAAAAGCACTTCTTCGATGAATCATCCCTAGATCATGCTGTCTCACCTCAATTTTCGTATCTTTTCAGATCCCTGCCAATCGTATTTTGCTGCAGTGCAGCCACCTTAACTCTTAGCGCTTTAGAAACACCCGAGAGGCCCCTGTCGCTCTGGAAACCCGAGAACCTTATCGTGTTGGTTCCTTCTCCTTGCATACACGATGACGAGCATTTGTTGTTGGGCCAATCTCGACAAATGCAGCTGCTCGGATGCGGAAATACGTGGGTTATAATAATAGCTTGAAGTAAGTTCGTCTTAATTCATTTATGAATTTCTATCTTCTCTATTATTTTATTTCTTTTGTTCTTTGACGCAGATATTCACAATGCGTAGTTTCGCTGTACTGGCTTCTTTATGCCATCTTACCTCCGCACTATCGATCCCCGTTTACCCGAAGAAGAGGGACGTTTCAGCTGGCGTTGCTATTTATAGTTGTACCCAGCCAAACACCATTGCTCTCACTTTCGACGATGGCCCATTCGTGTACACAGATTCTGTCCTCGATCAGCTTGCTTCAGCTGGAATGCCGGCCACGTTCTTCCTCAATGGTTATAACATCGGGAATATCATGGACTACCAAGCCACTGTTAACAGGATGATCGGGGAAGGACACCAGGTTGCGTCGCATACGTACGTATAAAACATCAACCTCTTCAAAGTGTGGTCACTGACGTTATGTAGCTACGGCCATCCAGATCTCGCAGGACTTGCAGATTTCGACGTCGAGCAGCAAATGTCGCTCCTGAGCAATGAGTTCATCAACATCATCGGCAAGTATCCTGTTTACATGCGTCCTCCCTATTTTAGCTTCACCGCTCGAACTCTCGGAGTCCTTGGTCAATTGGGCTTCAAGGTTATTATTGCTGATATCGACACCAACGATTGGCGGTACTCGTCGTCTGGTGGTGCTGAACCCTCTTTAGCTTCATACTACGCTGGGCTTGACAATGGTGGTTCCATTGTTCTTATGCACGACGTTCATCAGAATACTGTTCAGAATATCCTGCCTCAAATTATTGAGGCAACTCTCCAAAGTGGAAAGAGAGGTAGGTTGAAGTATTGTTCCGATATGTGTCTGGCTAATGCTTATCTAGCTGTGACCGTGGGGGAATGTCTTGGAGATCCCGAGACAAACTGGTACCGAGGTGGAGCAATCCAAACACCAAAATGGAATGGCACCGACACTCAGGTCATCCCAGTCAGTCAGACGCCAGCACCCGAGAGAGCAGTGGTATGGGAGTAACTTCGTTTTGAGTCTTTGAGGGCATTATCATACACTTATAACAAAAGACGCAAGTCGTGACACTCATTTCAATTTAAATATTTTCTCTCTTCTACTCACAGTCCCAACTTCCCATTAGCCATCTCACGCACCTCCTTCTGACCTTGTGTCAACCCCTCTTCTTCCGTATCAAGCCTTTCGAGACCCATCGCCTGAAGACCCGCCTTGGTAAGAATGTTCTCAACCCTGGCTCCGCAATCCTCATGGTCGTATTCCCTCTCCCATGTGCCGTGCGATCGCGTAAAGTCAATTGGAACATCTCCTTTCTGAAATGCCTCACGAGTCGTCAGGAGAGACTCAATATTATAGGGTGTCAGCGGATTGCACGCGTTGTATGACACGCTTGAATCAACGAGCCCGGGGTTCGTGGGATCCACACCATGGACCAAATCACAGTGCCAGAAGACATAATCACCGGGTCGGACAGGGGGAATACCGACGATGGCTCGCTTGATGTCGAGATCAGGATGGCCCTCAACAGTTGGGAAGAACTGGGTTTGGCCTGGAGTGGCGCCTGGGAACGTGGGTAGAGAATCGTTGTACTCTCCAGTATGGAACAGCGGTCTCAGCATGATGTAGGCCATAGACAACTTCAGACTGGGGAGTACTCGTAGTGTCCCTTCACCAGTCTGCGTGTTTGAAAGGGACAGCCATCCTTGAAGACTTCTCCATACCGAGCAAGCTGTACCTGTATGATAAAGATCACTTTGGGCTGTGACACGGTGATCCGCAGACCACGCATCCCAGTCTTGCCAGTTACCCTCAAAAATGGCCGCGTAGTTCTTTCGATTCTCATCATCCTCCCATCTTTCGATCGCCCCACTATCCATGTGAGGGTCCAAAGGAAATTGTCCGGGATCATTGCTGGGATAACGGATGCGGATTCGATCAGGGTAGATAACCTGACTGTCGAGGTCAATGGGGATTGTTGGATCAGATACGTGCCATAACCTGGAGACACATCTCATGGCTTCCAAGACTCTGGGATGGGTTCGCATTTCCATCTGTGCTTTGGTCCAGAACACGTTCCAGGCTGCAGGTTTGTGGTGGGGATGACCGCCTACGCCCGGATGACGCTTGGTGTAGTCCTTCAGCGACGTCTCCCAACTGACCGCTTGCTCTTCACTGACAACGTTTCGAAGGATTACGCAGCCTCGTTCATGCACCAGCTTGGTGAAGTCATCGGGAAGTTTGCCGCCTACAGCAAGTTAGAAAGGGATTATTCGAGAGCATATGAATTCTTTTGTTGGGAAACCGCATACCGTTCTTTCGGACGTCGTCGAAGTCAATCTCTGGAACCAGGGCAGCTCCATGCTTGTCGATGTGGTCGACTTCCTTACGCAGAATCTTGACCAGGCGCTCATACGACTCTATGACCTTCTGTTTATTCTCAGGCTTGACGAGTGACTTTTTCAGAGCAGCAAATCTCTGGTCCAGCAGGTTGCAGCTACTTGTCTCTGTTAGTAGAGTGACTCAAACCTGATCACATGCCAAAGCAGCGGTAGACTTACTCCAGCAAAAGCTGCTGCGATAGCTCTAACTGCTCTGTTTCGGTATAAGACATTTTCCTCAAAGGCTATAAATGCCGGAGTGAAACTGCTGGTTTATTGCTTAAGTGAAATAACTTGTTGAAATCAAAATGCGATGCAGATAGGCAGCGATATGGCCTGATGGTACTTTGTATATAAACACAAACTGGTGATGACAGATACGGAACTTCAATCGGCTGCCATTCCTCTCCACCGGTGTAAAGGGATTGCAGAGGGTTCCGAGGTTAGTTGTCTGTGCTCAGTCACCGTCGGTTTTAGCTGGAGAATCTCCTGGCCCAAGTGAATTAACCGATCGCACAATCGTCGAACCATGGCCTGGTCCATTGACTAACCAGATCGGGTTGGCGCGATGTATTTTTCCAATTAAGCGACAAAGCAGTTGAGATTGCCGATCGGTTTGACGAGCTTACCCGATATCACTTGTCTCACTATAGTCATTTAGATAGAGAGGGAATTCTATTCATACCGAGCCAGAGCGGATTGAATAAACCCAAATTATGATAATGTCTATTAATGCGCTCGAGATTCTACCTCACTCACACCAATCCAAATCATTCCGCCTTGCTACCTGTTTTCAATCAAATTTCATTGATTTCTAATTATGACTGCTCAAACTTTTGAAGTCAAAAAGCCCGAAACGTGGCATTTAGCAGCGACGATTAACAATGAGTTACGAGAAGTCAGTCAGCAGTATGCATGGTAGCTATTGATCCTCAAAAGTACTCACCAGGATTGTACAGATGATAAATAATGGAGTAAAGGGGAGGTTCACTGGCGATACGGAGCATCTTACTCTAGAGCAAATGCGAGCCAAGTTTGACAGTCTCTTCCAGCAAGACGCTGATCTTCTTCGCTCGCAGATGCAAAATGAAGTGTCTGAAGAAGAGATTAATATTCCCGTCAGGGATGGATTCAAAGTCAGGGCGCTCGTTTATCGTCGCAAGACTGACCAGTCGAAGGCAGACCGGCCTCTTGTAATTCTCATTCATGGTGGAGGCTTTATCCTGGGCAACGCTGAGATGGAGATGCCAACCTGTGTTGAAGCAGTCCGGAGATATGATTGCGTCGCGGTGAGCTTGGAGTATCGGCTTTCTCCAGAAGTAAAGTTTCCTGTTGCATATGACGATTGCTGGGACGCTCTCATATGGGTAGGTCAATTGTTCCATGAAGGATTCTTTGACTAAATATAAACTTCCACAGCTGTCCAAGAACGCGGCCACTCTTCAGGCCGACCCAACTCACGGCTTTGTCTTTGGCGGGACCTCGGCTGGTTCACATCTCAGCATCCCCTTGGCTCACAAGGCTCGGGACGAAAAGCTCTCACCTCCACTCACTGGGCTTTACCATTGCGTTCCTCCTGCTCTGATGCCACAAGCCCTTACTGACAAGTATAAGCCCCTCTACAACAGTAGAGAACAGCTGAAGGATGGTATGGCGCTCACTGCAGAGTCTACAAAGGTTTACGACAAGGCCGTTGAGCCAGACTTTGCTTCGCCACTCTGGAACCCTCTCCTTTGGCCAAATGGGCATAGAGGCTTACCCCCCACGTTCTTCCAGATCTGTGGGGCTGACCTGTTGAGGGATGAGGCATTGATTTATGAGAGAGAACTTAGACTCGAGAGTAGGGTTAAGACTAAGACGGTTGTGTATGAGGGGTTGCCGCATGTGTTTTGGTATGATTATCCGACTCATAGTGCAAGCACCAGGTTTGCTAAGGACGCAGCTGATGGCTTGGGATGGCTACTTGGCCGGGAAAAGTAGTTTGTGGTGACCCTATTATGTATCATGTGTATCGAAGGATTTCTTACGATGATTTATACATAATGTGAAGTTGACGAACGGATTGTATCTAAAAGAAAAAAGATGAGAAAGAGATGTACTTGGACACCGCTAAGATCTGTGGCTCAGAGTTTACAATCATTGAATAGAACTTGAATAACTTCAACTTCATCGTCAAATGCAAGGACTTGTTTGCGGTATGCTGTCGAAGACATCAAAGCAAAAAGTGCGGCTATACACTCGGAGTCACTGCGTTTAGTAGTATGTTGTTATTTGGAGTGCCGCCGTGATACTAATTTTGCACTGTAGCATCTGTGAAAGCAGTTGGAACGTAGGTGATTTCGGTCAATTTGTTGAAAGTATTTAGATAAATAATGCTAAAGATTAAGGTAGTTGGTTTTACTGGCTTGTCGAATGCTCCGACAGGACCAGCGACATTGCAGTGCATGCTCTAGCCGGAAAGGCTACTCCGTGGCCGAGCGTGCAACAGAGACAGATCGATCCTTTTCATCTTGATCCTTGGTCATGATTCCATCTTCACGAACCTCCCCAACTCCATGGCCATTGTAAACTACCCCTTCAAACAACTCGTCAATCTCCTCGAGGGACAGACCTTTTGTTTCGACCCAAAAAACAGCAACAAAGATGGTCTCTAGAACATCCCAAGCTCCAATGATGAAGTAGAGACGCCAGGAGATAGCCTCAAGCGCGATTGGGAACACAAGAGTGGTTCCAATGCTGTATCTATTAGCACGGTCCAGGATAGGACGGACTTGATAGGAAACTCACGCAAATATCGCAATCGTTCCAGCCCATATGGCCATTCCATTAGTACGAATAGAGTAGCTCAGTACCTCTGGAGGGTAGAGTTGCGTAATGGGGGTGATTCCAACGCTGTACGCACCCATAAAGAGGAAGATGCAAGCGACAGTGCCATAGATCCCAGCAAGGTCTTGGCTAGTACTGAAAGCTAGAAAAGTATTAGCTAGAGTAGATGTTAGGGTCTATGTCAGCTTACTCTTGGTCAATGCGCCGATGACAAACATTAAGATGGTCATTCCGACGCAGGCAGAGAGACAGAGCGTCTTTCGACCAGCTCTATCCATCAGGAACGTCCCTATCATTGCACAAATAAGACACCAAGATTGCAGTACAATGTTCTAGATACAGTTAGCAACGCATGATAGTATTATAGCATCATCACATACGATTTGTAGTTGGGTAGTCCTGTTCGTGATACCAGCGTTCGTGAGCATGTCTCCAAGGAAAAAGGATGCGATATTATTGCCTGATACCGTCAGTATCCATAGACGCTTAGCCTGTCGATCTGCGACTTACCGCTTGCCATGACAATGACAGCTACCGATACCGCAAGCATGAGTCGTCTCCGAGCGGAGCGAGTCGCGAAGAGCTCAGTGTATGACGCCGTCTTGCCTTCAGCTCGCTCCCTTTCTCTGCTATCGACTACGCTTTGATATTGTTCACGAACTTCCTGGTTTGACTGGTCTCCATTGGCCACAATTGACGCTATGGCTTGTAGAGCCTCGTCCATCATATCTTGATGGGAAAGCCATCGGGGCGATTCGGGAGTCAGGAACAGGCAGAGGATGCAGATCAGGGAGAACATGCTCTGTAAAAGAATAGGAAGACGCCAAGACCACTCTCCGGGGATTTCGGCTGTTCGATAGGTAATGCCTGCGGAAATCAGGGCTCCAACGTAGTAGACGGAGAAGGTAATGCTTAGGCCGAGTCCGCGAATCTTGGGCGGAAGAGTTTCGGCGAGCCAACTGTATTTGAGAAGAGGTTAGTCGAAGCTCAAGGCGTGCAAGATAGAGAGAGCTCTTACGTCGAACCAGCAATGCTTGAAAGTCCAGATGCAACACCCAGAATGATGCGGCCAGAAAGGAACATAGCAAAGTTTTGGGAGCCAGCAACCAATCCAATGCTGAAAAGCTTGGTCAAGAGAGCGACCAAGATGGAGTTCTTGCGACCAATCGCGTTGACGACAGGACCCATTGTCAAGGACGCAATGCCCCATCCAATGAAGTTTGCAGACACGTTCAAAGCACGGGTAGTAGTGTTGAGGTTTAGAAACTCGGTATAGGAGGGGATGATGTTGATTCCGCTCATGAGCGCCGAGTCGTAACCGGCTGTTGTTGCGTAGACTGCTGCGCTGGCGACGAGGAGCATGACTGTAAGACTACTGGATTTGGGCTGGAAGGGCCCGATGATACCGGTTGGGGACCACATGATGCTGGCAATCTTGGATAGTGTTGAAAAAAGTGTAAGGGTCAGGTGAAAGTCGAGGTCTGAAGAGTCGGAGGAGAGGACATTGAGGGCTGTTCGACCGTGAAGGTTAAGTATCAAATGAGGCCTTGATAGCCCTGGGAGATAGAGAACGCCACAATTTTGAGACCGAGCAGCTTATCAACAGTTGACTCCTAATTGGGATTGGCGATATCTCTCCCAGCCTGCATATCCCATCCCGAGTTTTTGGTCGCTGGGGAATCAAGAGAATGCGGGGTGAAGGGGCTTGTGGAGAGGATGGTCTGGACTCAGAAAAGAATCAGACAAGCTAAAATGTCATCGGGTAATTCAAGACAAGCCAGAGTCTGATGCCGATCGGCTATTTCGTAAATTTCTACCATGTAGTGCCTTATCAACAGCCCTGGCAAAGTAAAAATCGCGGGAAGGATTCGACGCGAAATACTTCAAAGTAGCCTGCTGTTCGTTCATCTAGAGGCCGACTTCCTACAGCAACCTGTATAGCTTGATAAGCCTGGCGATAGTTCACCCCGTGGGATGCCAGCTCGCTAAACCGCTCCAGAACCCAAGATCTATGCAATATATCGTCTGACTCAATTGCCACGACGAACAATGGCCAGCCTAGACGGGCTAGACCTTCCTCTCCCTGATCTCGGTATGCTTTAAATGCGAGCGACATGATTTCTTTCATGGCCTCGCGTTGCTCCGGTGACATTGGTTCTTGTCCGTAAGTGACGCGGAGAAAGCAGACATATATGGCGTGAAAGCAGGAGACGACCGACTGCATCTCCATTGCGAACCGTCTATAAGGTCCATCATCCGGTAGTTCAAGGCGGTTAGCGATGCTTATCAACTCTCCATATCTAGATCTGACGTTACGAATGGCACCTGCGACAGATTGTCTCCACGAAGCGTGGGGGGCGTTGTCTCGATGCTCAGCCGCAGCTAGGGCACCAACCATGAACTTCAGCTGAGCGCATTCAGCATCGAAGCATGACAGGTCACTACACTGTAGATCCTCCAGCAGCTCTGTCTGGGGATACGATCTTCCCCACAAGTCGTAGTTGGCAAGAACAGAGCGCTTTTGTAATTTTCTTGCGCGTTCTAGTCGACCTTCCGCTTCTCGTTCAGACATGTCGTGTGAAGAGCCTCCTAGAAGGTTGTTGACTGCCCCGCCAAAGCCATTCAGAACAGCACCTCCATCGGCATGTGAGAGCCATATGAGTATCCTGCAGGAGACAGGGCAAAAGCTCTCAGCTTCAATGATATGTGAGATACGCTGCTCACTACCTTCACTGCTGTTAAGTTGCGATCGACCTAGTAATATTGAAGTGGCGCCTCGAAGATGTGCATCAAACCCAATGCCACAACCATCCCCGAACTTGAGCTCGTACAAGAGCATGAGCCATAAGGTAGCTAGGACAGGTGGCAGATAGGTGATCTCGCTAGGGACCTGCGTGGCCGTGGCTAGCATCTGCAAGCCCTCTCTATAGTGCTGTATAGCTCTCAATCGTCTAAACTCAGCATCTGACTCAGAGCCAGTTGTCTTCTCGGACCAGGACAGGCCGCTGACTGCGCAGACCATGTGAAGAACCATGGGACTCTGTTGAGCCAACTTCCAGACCAACCCGGGGCCGCTGTGCATCGATATCCGCGTCCCAACCATCCCCGGAAGAACAAATCGGAAGAAGTGGATTGCCGAGTGATCGGAAGGGGACAAGATAGCGGCGCAGTCGGGTGAGAGGTCAAGTGCGAGGCCATCGTCGGCAATGGAATTCAGTGGTGGTAAACTGATATCTGCACTCTGAGTATCGGATAAAGGCCCGCCTCCAAAGCCTTCGGAGGAAGGCTCCCCAGAATATGCATGATCAGCGCGGGCTGTGCAAGTGGTGCTAGGCGTTGACGCCACATCTGCAGTGGCAATCAAGTTTGCGGGATACGATGCAACAGGGGAAGCGATAACGCGCCTGGTGTACTTTTTGCGAGGGAGTCGCGTATAGTCGCAGGTCAATTGCAGGCGGATGCATCGTCGGCAAATCGGTCGCGTCTCGTCACACTTTACTTTTTTGACCCGACACGTCTGGCATCCGCCTCGTGACCGCTGAGTCCTCGGCTGATGTTGAGGTTGAGATTGCGATTGGGATTCAGATGAGTGTGGCGACTCGTGGCTTGAGCTTGGAGAGCCCATGTGAGGTCTGTAGGCTTATGTCAATCGCCTATTTCTGAATTTGTCGAGTTGCAGTAATTGAGGGATTGAGAGCGAGAATTGTGGAGTGAAAAGGCGAGGGGGCTGGTTTGTTTTAGCCTTGGCATTTTAGTGAGAGAGTAATAGTCTACTGACTCGGTATTTGCCACTAAGCTCTCTTCGCTGATCTAAGTTCCCAGCCACAAATCTCAACTGCACAGTATACCACAATGACTAACCAATTACAAAATTTCTCTGTGCTAATATGAACTATCTGTAGCCTCAAGCTCTATATGACGAGATCACCGATCTTAATTCCTTGATCTGAACTGGTTTCGTGAGGAAAAGGTCCATGCCGCTGTTGAATGCTTCCTTTTGAGTCTCCTTAGACGCCAATCCAGTAAGAGCAATGATAAGAGCAGGCTCAAGCTCATTTTCACGCTCATACCTTCGTATCCTTCTAGTAGCCTCTAAACCATCCATCACTGGCATAGAGATGTCCATGAAGATGCACTTGCAATGTTGTGAATGCTCAATATACTGTTGAACCGCTTCAGAGCCATTTTTAGCAGTCAAGTAAGGTCTCCCCATCTTCTTAGAGAATGCCGTCAGAATCATGAGGTTGATGTGATTATCATCCACCAGAAGATATGTAGTTGTTGTTTTGAAGCTTGATTTTGACCGTTGTATCGATGGTCTGGATATTTCAGTCCGTTGTGGCGTCAAGAACGAAATCGAAGAACAATCTCCTGGATCAATCGCTCGGAGATCTTGTGATTGATGCGGAGTGGGAGGAGTTGGCAAGGGTATCTCTGGGGTCTGGCCAGGAGATTCGTCGTCTGCATTCCCAATATTCTGACCAGCCACTTGTCGATGTTGCATTTCTGCCCAACGGTCAAGAGCCGCTAATAAAGTTCGGCCAAGCTTTCGGGGAGCAACTCTATGAAGTTGTTAGTGGGCCACGCGGCAGCAAAAAAGGAGAAGGGATTGACATACGGTTGGGCTACATATTCAATCGGCAGTCCCTCAATCCAGGAGGAGTTGAATCTCTGGTATGCTGTAACTGCATTTCTGCAGATAACGACACATGGTGTACCAGCTGATATCTCATGTGAGTGTAATAAATCTAGCTCTTCTTCGTGTAATAGAACAAGATCGGGAGCCAATGCCTTGATCTCATAGGCTGCTATGACCTGCATCCGAAGCCAGTCGTGGCATATACCCTTTAATAAAGTATATTCATCATCAGTGGTAGTAGAATCGTCGAGGGTCTTGGACAGCAAACGGACGCGTAGCCCTTGTAACTTGCCAACCTGCTGCTTGAAAGCCTCGTCGTGGTCGACATGGAGACTCTCCAAGCTTGATTGCCTGACAAGTGGTAAAGTCACCGTTATTGTTGTGCCAGTTCCGGAGTGGCTCTCAACATGTATACGACCGTGAAGTTGCGATATGATCTTCCTGACAAGGCTCAGGCCAAGACCTGTCCCAGGGTTCAGTGGGTCCTCCTGAACAAATGGCCTAAACATGTCGTTCTCCAGGAACTCTTGTCCAATGCCTAAGCCCGTGTCGCTGATGGTGATGGTGATGGAATGGCTCCGATTTCGACGTGAGGATTCGTTAGATCTTTGTTTGAGAGAGATCTTGATACGTCCTTGCTGCGTGAACTTCAGTGAGTTTCCAAAGATGTTCATGATGATACGCCTAATCGCTCCAGGCTGTGTATAGAAGTTCCAGTCAGACTCTGGATCAATGATCAAGAAAACCCACACATGGTCTTTATTGGTCCTTAGAGATCTAGAATAGAGGTCCTCCTCAGCTCGAAGCCCATCTAAAAAGTTATTGGACCTGACATCGTCGCTTGTGGGGTCTCGCCTGCTTTTGACTTGGGCAATGGAAAGTCGTTGAAAGACGAAGCCGGCAAACACGCTTTCGATCACGTCCTCAGCTAGACGGTCAAGACGAACATTGGCAGCCAAGCTCATCATTCCTTCGCTCATGGCTCGAGGAGCGCTAATGTTGAAGACGCGATTTTGTCTCTCCTGCTTGACAGACGATGTGAAATGGTTGATCCTGGAAAAGTCGAGCAGGTGGTCTAGAGTATCAAGGAGAGTCCGGCCACATGTCTCTATAGTATGAGCTATATCTCTCTGCATCACACTCAGCACAGTGTCGTTCAATAGCTCAGCGCCAAGCATGATGCCGTGAAGAGGAGAGCGTAGCTCATGCGACAGAGAGCTCAGTGCGTCAGTCTTAGACCTTTCATCTTCCATCATGTGATGACGGAGAACCTCGTTGATGGCCAATGTTCCAAACGCTCTCAAGTAGTTAAGTTCGCTTTCCACCGAAAATTGACGCGTGGCGATGTTGGTGTGGACGAACCCTCCGGCGTACCACCTGTTTCGCCTGGGGTTCCACACAGGAAAGAAAGCGACACTGCGAGCCTCCGGAAATAAGAGGCGAAGCAATGTCAACTCTTTCGGACGTGTGTCGAGTTTTCGTTGTCCAGATGCATCTGCTGGTGTTTCTGAGGTGCCTGCTTGCTTTAATCTATCCTCTCCAGATGAGTCGCTCGGTTGCAATTCTCCTGCGGAGCTGAAGACGAAAATCTTCCCATGGGGATACTTCTTTAACAAATGTGCGAGAAGCTTTTCTGGTACAGAGTCATAGCCAGGGTGACTTCTGTGTCCGTTGATACTGGTCTTGTCTGATCTTGAGAATCCGAGGACACGGCATGGCAACTTTGCAGGAGGTGCCGCATGATCTTCGTCGCTACTAGACAAAGTTACATTTGCACCTGCGAGGCCAATGGTTTCTAGTATAGGACTTTTCATAGCTCCGAATGCTTGAGTAGCTGCATCCAAGAAGACACAACCTTCAACCTCAAGAGCTTCCATAAGAAGGTGAGACGATCTTGTGAAAATTAGCTTCGCAGGATCATCAATCACTGCCTTCTCGCGACCTTGAGATGTCGGATAATCTTTGACTGGTGACTGCTGGGAGATATCGACTTTGTGCTGATAAGCTTTCGGGTCCACATCAGGAGACTCTCGATTTTGAGACACGTCGGTGGTCGGTCCAAAGCTCTGATCTGATAAGGTGGATCTCTGTTCGAGCAAAGCTCCAATGCTTTTGTTCATGCTGATGCTGCGTTGGTAAGAAATTCTCTCCCTTTCGCCTTCCAGATATCGCATAATGGTCTGAGAAATGTTTCTGAGAACATGAGTATGTCGATCTTCCCAAAACTTGAGTGGCGACGTGTCAATCACGCAGTAAACTCCAATATTGATTCCCCGTTTCGTCTGGATGGGGACAGCTGCATATGATCGAATGGGCTTGCCATCTCGAAGGAAGGGAGTCAAAGAAAACCGACCCCTTGACGAAAGGTCATTTACTCGAATCAGTGGAAGTTCAAGCGGGTCGCCGTTGGTCTCCGATTGAGCCCTGTCTGCTTCAACAAGTGCGCGCTCGCAAACATCATGTTCACGAGGTATAGCTGTACCGCATAACCAGAGATCCTCGTGTCTTTCAGTTGGGGTGATGCTTTCAGCTACCAATGGTAAAGTTGGGGTCGACTCTGCTATAAAATGCTGATGTCTTTCATCGAAGATAGATATCAAGGACCGAGCAGTGTTAGTTTGACAGGCGCCAAGTTGGGCAAGGGCAGTGAGGACGACATCGCCACGCTTTGGCAAGTTCGGATTGGGATTCAATTGGCCAGCATCGGTGGGGACGGACTGAGACAAAAGGTTGGAGGCGTATCTTGAAGGCAAAGCTTATTATTAATTAAAGAAATAGAAGAGCCAATAAATGCACTGACTTATAAGATTCTCGTTCTCGCTCTGCTTCACTGCATTGCTTCATGGTTTTTCTAGAATGACTGTTAATATGTGTTGGTTTTGTTATTGTAGGCGCACTGACCGTTCTGGCCTTAGGTCTCTGTTTATATGCCATTAATAAGACTGGTTTCCTGGGCTCCCTCAAGCTACAGGTGGCAAATTGATAAGTTTCAAAAACCGGCAATCCCGAGTTTGCATTAAATTAAAAACGTTTCCATTTGCATCTAACTCTTTCTAAATTTCATTCAATACCACTTTATAAACGCACTAGGCTATACTGGTCGGGGTCACAGGGCTTTTTTCCATTGACAAGGCTAGCAGGGATATATATGTGCCGCGTATGGTGGCGATAAAATAAATATTTCTACAAAGCAGGAGGTAGCCCGTATAATAGCAACCTAATCAAGCCAAGTATAAATATTTTATTGTGGCTGAGCTGGTAATACATCATGCGGCGATACACAGAAACACCTGTTAAGATTAAAAGGGGACTAGTATACAGGAATCTTGAAGGCATTGAGGCTGTATGTCCAACTCTCGATCGACTTCTTATCATCAACACACGTGAAGCTCTTATCGTTCTTCCAAAGAGGTCGCTTAGGCCATTGACACAACATCTGCGTCTCTCCTTTGTAATCGCCCGAAGAAACAGTAGCATTGAGTCTCGACGGCTGCTTACCATTCTCGACCCAATCAATCATAACGTTCATGTTGTTTTGAGGATAAGGACCTGGCTGGAGAGAGTTCGTGCCGCAGTGAGCAGCTCCAGGCACGAGATAGAACTGGTACCATTCGGAAAGAGCCTTTTGTGCCTTCTCATCGGACAGCTTTGGATACATGATGGATCGAACAGATTGCCAGTAGTGAACGGAAGAACCTGAGGGGATGCTGGGATCTGATTCGCCATGGTAGTGGAGGAGCTTGCCGCCAGCTTCCCTGAAGGTTGTGAGATCGGGATGGGTAGTCTGTAAGCTGTCGTAGTAACGGACCATACCAGTGTTCATCCAGTCTACTAGAGTGTCATACGTGATATTGTTGAGGTTATCGAGGTTATCGAGGTCCAGAAGCTCAATAAACTTTGCAACGTACATTCCACCAGTAGAGGGGATGTTCAGAGTCCACTCGTCGGTTTTGTTGTCGTAGGTAGGCTCACCATCAGATAACTCAGAGCCAATCTGCCAAGACAGGTACGCTCTTTCTTCTTTGCCGTTGAAGACGCCATCGTAAATGGCTTGAGCAACAGCGACACCCTCCGCAGTAATAGTTCCATTCTGCTCTGGGGCATTGCTCGTCTGGCTTCCGGGAGACTGTCTCTTGCTGAACCCAAAGCCAAGTGAAGAACTGGTCTCAGCCGCACAGTAGTATTCTTTGCCAATGAGTGACTTGAGGTTGAAGTGTATTTTGCAAAGATCTGTTCGAGAGACGACACCATCTTTCCTCCCATCGAGACCATCGCAGGCCTCGATAGTCGCGTTGACGATCTTCTTGAGCTCACAAGGAGGGGGGTAATAATCGAGAGTGTGCTCAACGGTGGCTGGGTAGACGTGCAGGACTTGCTGCTGCGCGAAGCGAAATGCAGGAGCTCCAGCGATGACACCGTCATACTCGTCGCCCCATCGTTGAACCTGGCTCATTCCCTCTCGCCCGCCATCCGAGCAGCCCTCGTAGTAGGTATAGACCTTGCTCGACTTTGACATGTCATAAAGGTTCTTGGTGATATACTTTCCGATCTGGGTCATCTCTCCGAGAGCTTGATAGGAGAACATGTATGTCGCATCCCAGTTGATGGAACCGTTGCCGAGAAGGAATTTCTCATCGAGGCTGTAGTTGAAGGCATCGTACCCGCCATCAGTAGCTCCAGCAGCCGCCCCGTACTTGAGGCCACCAGTAGTGTCAGTGTTTAGAGAGTAGCCACCACCGCCAGCAACATAAAACCGGTTCTTGAAGTCATCGGGATCAGGAAAGGCATACTTGAGGTTAACAGTGTCACCCTTGGTGCCGTGAGTGTACATGACAGTGACGTTACAGTAGTTGTAGGTATCGGTATCACGCCTCATCGGTCCGCCTCCTGTCCCAGCACTGGTATTGTAAACCGCCGTGGAAGCCGTGATGGTAGATTGGATCATGTTGATCCCCAGAAGGGTCCCATTGGAGGGCAGTGCAGCTTTCAGGTTTGAGGAGGTACAGAGTTCCGAAAGAGAGGATGCGAGGGTCGGAGAGGCTAGCAAAGCCATTACGCTTCCGAAAGAGTGTAGCATGTCGGCAAGTGAGATGTTCTACAGCGAGGAGAATTATGATGAAATGATGCTCGATATGAGTGCTGATTGCTCGACATGGCGCAAATCTTTCATGATCTTATACTCCCTCATCGACCACGGCTTCGTCATTTGTAGGTCCGAGCCCGGAATCTGCCACGCGTTAATTTTTCCATATTCAAGAGTTTTTCACAGAGAAATTGCTTAGAATGAAGTAATTGATTGAGTCGGAAGCTGGTGGGGATCCGAAATTGGCAAGGAGGCTTAGACAAAATGCCCACTTTCCGCGTGTGGAGGTGTCCCGAGTTCAAGTGGGGACAACAATGCAAGATCGCGATGCCATGTCCTTAGTTGATCTGATCTCTATGGCATAGTAAGTCTTAGGTACTAGAATTGTCCAAAAAGTACATCGTAAAGGTGGCGTTAACTACAAGGGGGTTGTTCTGCTGCTCCGCTGTTTAGTGTTTCGGCATTTACCAATAACCTGTAGTATGTGCTGTAGAGTGTCTCTTTTTGGCATGTGATCTATAAAAGGCTACTCCATTGTCAAAGCGTATCATGGCATGTGAGGTACTCGGCAGTTGTTCTTTGACATAAACCAAATTATAGTTCGATAAGTTTACATCTGCCGTACGCACGGGTAAAACAGATGGCAATATCTGGATAACAGGAGGTGTCGGGGATGTCCCTTATTGGCTTCATACCACAGTTCCCTAACTGAATTTTCTTCAGTTTGGGCTCCGTAGTCATTGAAGATAAGCCACTCAAACATGATTTCATTCCTGCTGATCATTGGGCTTATTTCGGGTCAGCGCAAAGTCTTCCTACACGCTTGTACATAGGTAAACGCCCCGCCTGGATATCACGTCATATAGTAGCCGCCAAGTCTTGGTCAAAGAGTATTACAGGATCTACTCCGCTCTATATATAAATACGCGGCCCGCTGTCTTTAAGGGTTGGAGTCCTATAACTAGATATTACCTTTTTGATTACTTTCACTGCTTAATAGTGAGACATCTCAGCACCATCGGGCCAATAACCAAGATGAAGTACAAAGTCTACGTCGCTGCTCTTATCCTGACTGCTATGCCCCGTGTTAGTGGGCATCCAATTGTGAGTAAATGAGTTTGAACCTAAGAAGTCAGCTTACAATGAATCAGCTTGACCATCGTTCCAAACAGCTGGATTATACATCCAACATTGAGAAATCTCAGCAAAGCTCCCGACCACAGGGTGTAAGTCAACTTATCCCTGATAAGCAAACAATCCGGGCCGTCCTCAATATCCCAGAAATTGCTCGACTTCCCAGACAAGTTGGTGGTGCAGGAGGCTCTGCAGGAGGAGGGACTGGAGGAGGATCCGCTGGGGGTTCTGGGGGAGGGTCCGCTCCTGGAGGGTCTGCTGGTGGAGGTACTGGAGGAGGTGCAGTAGGAGGCGGTGGAGGGGGCACTGGAGGTTCGGCTGGTGGAGGAACTGGAGGAGGATCTGCAGGAGGTCCAGGAGGAGGTGCAAACTCGGGAGGGTCTGCTGGTGGTGGTACTGGTGGAGGTGCAGTTGGAGGGTCTGGAGGAGGAGGAAACTTTAAGAGAGGTTTCCTTATTCTTTCTAGACAGGAATCTCCAGGAGGTGCTGGAGGTTCAGCTGGTGGGGGTACTGGTGGAGGGTCTGTTGGTGGCACAGGCGGAGGAGGTGGAGGAGGATCTGCTGGCGGTGGCACAGGAGGAGGATCTGGAGGAGGATCTGCTGGCGGCACTGGTGGGGGTAATGGAGGTGGTTCTGCAGGAGGAGGATCTGGAGGAGGATCTGCTGGCGGCTCTGGGGGTGGCGAATGGGGGTGGGCGTCTGTTGGAGGAGGGACAGGAGGCGGTGCTGCTGGGGGTTCTGGAGGTGGTAATGGGGGCGGGATCGGTTGGAGGAGGGACAGGAGGTGGTGGTGCTGGGGGCTCTGGCGGAAGTAATGGCGGAGGCTCAGCAGGTGGAGGCAGTGGTGGAGGTGCTGTTGGTGGCTCTGCAGGAGGGGGAGGTTCTACTGGAGGCGGTACTGGAAGTGCTGAAAATGGGGGTATTAGTAACCCTAATGCTAACTTGAATATTTTAAATAATTTTAGCCCTAGTATTACTATAGGTTAAAATTTAATATTAATATTATTGTTCTTTTTAGCAGTTCTCTAAAAGGCACTAAACGAAATCTTAATAAACTGGCACTATAGTAGTAATAACCTGCTGTAATTGGCTACTTAGCTAGACGCCGATTAAGGGCGTGAGTGACAAGTTCCCGCAGAACTATTTATTGCCATTCAGTCAAGCCACTCCGCAATCTAGATAGAGGTGCACTTGTTATTTTTTATTCTGAGTTGCGTTGGTAATTGATCAGGTTTTACCAGCTGTTATGTCTAAGGCGATCAATCCGCTACACCCCGCTGTCATGCCGACACCGGAGCAGGCCTTAAAGTTGAGCGATATTCCTGGACCTGATGCAAATAAGGCCTTGCATTATATTGACCGAAAATCTCACACATCATTCGATGTCTCAAAGGAGGTTTGGACAGGTCTCGGTTTGCCCGAAACCTCATTGACAGCTGTCAGGCTTCCTGGTAAAGAAGGGCCTGCCCTTCCTTCGTCGTTCAAAATCGGAATTCTCGGGCAAGCCTCTATCGGACTGTCTGCGCTTGCCGCTGCGCAGGTTCATGCCTTACGAAACAAGACCTCCGTTCCTTCAGTTACGGTACCGCTCGAGCATGCTGTCATAGAGTACAAATCCGAGAGATTGTATACCGTTTCTGACGAACTTGCTCCTGCGTCAGGCGGCGCTATCGGTGGATTGCATAAGACCTCAGATGGCTATGTTCGAATCCACGATGGGTTTCCAAATCACGTTCAAGGTACTCTTGACTTGCTTGGCTTGAAAGCTGGTGCTACTCGACAGCAAGTGTCTGAGCAGACTGCAGATTGGGCCAGTATTGACTTGGAAAACTGCGGAACCGCAGAGGGTAAAGTCGCAATTTACGCTCTGCGATCATACCGTCAATGGGATAAGCTCCCTCAGTCGATGGCCATTAGCAACTTCCCTATCAGCATCAAGCAGGTGTCCAAGTCAACTCCAATTGGCCTGCCAAGCAGGATGCAGCCTGGGAATCTCAAGTGCCTACAAGGTCTTCGGGTCGTTGAGATGAGTCGGGTAATTGCTGCACCGTTATGCGGCAAGACCCTGGCAGCCCATGGAGCTGAGGTTATTTGGGTGACTTCACCAACACTACCAGACCTGCCGAGGGTTGATCGGGAATTTGGCCGTGGGAAAAAGACTGTCCAACTCGACATACACAAGGCTGAGGATCGAAAGCAGCTTCTTAGCCTTCTCAAGGACTGCGATGTGTTCGTTCAAGGTTATCGACCTGGCAGCCTTGCTTCATACGGGCTGTCCCATGATGAGTTGCGAAACATCAATCCAAACATCATTGTTGCCAACATGTCTGCTTTCGGCCCTGAAGGTCCATGGTCAGGCCGCCGTGGATTTGACTCGCTTGTGCAGACATGTTCAGGCATGAATGTCTCTGAAGCTGAACACGCTGGGAAGGGTGAGGCTGCTCGCCCAACACCTTGCCAGGCCCTCGATCATTCAGGTGGATATATGCTTGCAGTTGGCGTCATGGCTGCCGTGTATCATCGCGCCGTCAAGGGCGGTTCCTGGAGGGTCGATGTTTCGTTGGCTGGCATGATGAAGTATTTGAGAAGCCTCGGCCAGTACCCTGGAGCGAGCGGCTTTGAAGCGAGTGACTTTGAAAAGCCCGAGGATGTGCCGGAGGAGTATTTCGAGGTCCAGGAGACGGGGTTCGGCACCATGAAGTCCATCAGGCACAGTGCTACTATTGAGGGTCTGGAGGTCGGCTGGGATATCATGCCGAAACCGCTTGGCTCCGATAAGCCTGCATGGGATTAGAATAGTATCGCTACTCACTTACCATACAATAACATCGGGAAGATCTTCTCACCTCATGATGACTAGTGCGTCACTTCCCTACGTTGATTGATGCATGTGTATTCGCGATAGATGTCGATGATGAAGAAAAGTCTCCCCACGAGAGAAAGCCTGTATCTGGCTATGTCCGGCTTCTCTTCTGATACACTCACTATAGATTCTTAAGGTACAGAAATAGGCAGAAATTTGCTCATTGGTGCCCGAGGTTGCTCTCCTGACTTCTTCAGATCTGTACTCGGGGCATGGAATGGGGGGTTAACAACTGGACATAACCTTATCGATCCTTCAACCAGTATAGCACCGTTGCTATATGGGCGCGAGCCTGCTCGATCGACCTCATGTGCTTGTCCTGGTATGTTTGGGATGGCCAAGGGGATTGTGAATTCTCGCGGCTTACTCTTGAGTCTGACCCAACTGATGTAGCTACTGCATGCTCTCGGAACTGTGGTATTCCTTGAGGTCTTCCAGTATTTTTTCGACTCCTGGCATTGGGACCTGGTTGAGATAAAGGCTCTTATCCGCAGGCATACCTTTTTCATACCGGTACCTTTCGATATACTGTACCGTGTTTATTATACAATTCTGATCTAGTATCCTCATCGCCAAATAAAAGATCAAGACATGAGCCCCTCAAATTTGAGTGGAGCCTCGATCTTGCTCGCAAAACAGTGGTTGGAAAAAGACATCCGGGCCATTTGATATGGATCCTTGTATTATAATCAATTGTGGTCTAGATATTAGATAATGAGGTATGACACCTCTGCTGACTTCACGGCATTTGGGGGCCTAAATAGCGCATAATTGGGAGGTCGCAATCAGCCCAGAGCGTATAGAATGAAATGATAAAACAGGGCACCACAGCAGCATTCAATTATTAGTAAGATTCAATATTCAGATTGAGGCTGTGTTCGGATCCTTCATCTCGGACTCCTTTCGCATTCTTACCACTATTCTTACTAGTTGCGAGTCCGAGAAAGTTGTTGCTTGGTATAACTAAGAGTGATTCACATTCTATTTTAGCCGCTTTTTCCTCGAATCTTACTGGGCCAGCATCGCGACAAGGATCTTGCATCGCCTCCTCCCGCTCCGGTACATCGTAGCATTGCCAGCCTTAATACTCCCGCCTAAAAGGCGCGTGCATTTACAGTCTCGTTAGCACCATTTTATCAGGACCTAGAACTGGCGGCAATGCAATGATACGTCACATTTTAACGCTCGGCTCCTGGGGCTTGGTGAAACTCTAACTTCAACCCAGCGGATCAATAATATTCCTTCTATATATTCTGCACGTCTAAGCATCCCCAATTTGTCCTTGGAAAAGCTGAAACGAGCATTGGATCATTCGGTCAGAATTTCATCAGTCATGGTCAACACTGGGAAACCTAGCCGTGGGTGCGCGACCTGCAAGAAGCGAAAAATAAAGGTAAACATATGTAGACCCCCACCTAAGGAAATCTTGATATAATTGATGGCATCTCTAACACAAAGCAGTGCGATGAATTAACACCATCATGCACGCAGTGCAAAGCGTCGGGGTGGGCATGCCCTGGGCCATCTGAAAGTAAAATGTTCTTCCGCAACCAAACCACTGCAGATCTTGCCAGAAAGAATGCTGGTGCACTGAGTACAACAACATCAAGCTCTACAGTGACCCTGAACTCTGAAGTATGGAAACGACCTGTATCTCCCCCAGCACGGGACAGAGCTACTACTTTCTTTATGCGGCAGTATGTTTTTGATATGACTAGTGCAGGAGGAACCTTGCCTCTAAGGGACAACCATGAGTTTCTTCCAGGGCTCATCCGCAATCAACAGTCGTCCTTCGGGCTTCTCAGCACAACAGTAGCGGCTGCGGGGTTCGCTGCTCTTTCTAATGCTGGCAACGTATCAGAATGGCGGGCAGAAGCATTCCGTCTTTATGATAGTGCCATTCGTCAGTTGCAGATTGCCCTGCAAGATCCTGTGCAGAGAGTGTCTGATGAAACGCTCGGTGCAGTATTGCTCATGGGGACCTTTGAGGTGCGGCCTCGGATATCTCAAATTCGAGTTTTACGTACTAATTCGTACTAGACTATTGCTTTTGCAGACACTGGCTCACTGAAAGCGTTCAGCCAACACATTATCGCTGCAGCAAGATGCATCGAGATGCGTGGACCAGCCCAGTTCCAGACCGTGGTTGGCTTGAAGATGTTCATGCAGATGCGGCGCATCATGGTAAGACGGATTCCCGCTTTTGGACTGCATCTATTGACCCAGTGCTAGATCACAACATGCCACCAGCTCCAGGAACCCATACCATTCGAGATCTCAAAATGGTCGAGCTGGGCCGAAAGAAGCCAGAACAGTGACCTTGTCCCCGTCAATCGCTTTTCCGAGATCAATGAGGTCTTGGCTAGTGTCCGCGCTGAGCTCAAGTACCAGCATATCACGGATCCAGCTGTGATTTCTGACAGGCTTCTCAAGATCGATAAGCTTTTCGAAGACTGGGCGCAAACGCTACCCCCAAGCTGGCTATACAAATCTTACAGATCCATTGGTCCTAATGGCGTACCTTCAAGTAGATATGATCTACAGCACGACATGTATACAGATCCCTGGATAGCTTGCGTGTGGAATTGTTACCGGAACGTCAGGCTTTTGATTCACGAGTCCATTATTATCGCTACGCTCAAACACGGCACTACACAGCAAAAAGGCGCTCTGCAAAGCTCGGCCAAAGTCCTAGCCGCGATGGCAGATGGAATCTGCCACAGCGTTGCATATCATCTTGGATACAGAGCCCAAGACGATACAGTTGAGAGTTTTGCGCAGACAATGCATCTCAGCAGCAATCCGACCCCTGGAGGTTTCTTACTTATTTGGCCTCTATTCTTCGCTGGGATCCAGAGAACCACTTCCGCTGATCAGAGGCAGTGGGTTGGTGCAATGATGAGAAGGATTGGGGTGCGGATGGGTCTGCAGTTGGCTGTGTCAATGGCTGATTTGCTATTGGAGACAGAGATACAGGATCTTTCGTTTTCGAACTGCGAGACATTTTTGATCGGCGAATGGTATCCAAATTAGGCAAATAATATTTCTATTCTCACTATCCATACCGCTTTCTCATGCTTCACTGCCTGGCAACACATCTGCTATCCTCCCCTCTGTCGCATCCGCATAATTTGATGACGGCTTGGTGGTTGTCCAGTGTAACCATGTTGCAGGGTTGCTGGTAAGGCTATCCGGCCATCCAATGAAAACGGCATGAAACCGAACCCTTGTAGTCTCTTGAGCCGATCATCCCGGTCTCCTCAAGTGGAGAGGGATGATGACTGATCCAAGCTAAGGTTATTTCTAGTTAGCCATGCGAGAGAGCCAATCAGCGCTGCAAGTTTCCCATGGTATGGATCTATGCACAGCCCTGTAAAGATCATCTGCCAAGAGTGTTCCTGTCAGACGCAAGGTTGACTATCAAGGCCCAAGCGGCCGCTGCGTATCGTGTCGTTGTTAGGGTGCAGTCAGTTGCGGATCACCTCGGTCAAATATCGATATTATTGGTCGATGCAACTGTTAAATGCAATTCCTTGTAGAGTTCTATATGATTGGACACTGGTATGCCTGTAGCAAGTCTGATGATCCGCCAGACTGAATTCATAATGATTTCAAATTCATGCTGCTAAAGACACGGCAAATTCCGTCATACCAACAAAGTTCTGCAGATCTGATTCTATCCGTTGAGAACCCAAGCCATCAAGCTGTTGGCGACTGATAATCATGTTTCACAGAGAAAAGTCGTGGTAGTATCTGCTATCCAGGCCATATTCAATGCAAATCCATTATCTGTCAAGCAGTAGTTCACGCTGATTTATATTGATCTTTAGAAGGGATCCTTGAGTATAATAGTCTGAATGCTTTGACATCAGAGGCGGACCGACACTTGGTTGAAGCCCCGTTATCCAAGTCTTGGTATTCTGGTACTTGAAATATAATCTATATATCTAGAAAACCTAAAACTTTTCGTGCTCAAGGCAGATTATGTCTAAGAGGCTGGGTCAACGCAAGGTAGCCATGACACTTGCAATGACTAGTGTCACGTACACCCAAGTACATTGGCCGCTCCGCAAGGCTTACCGTTTTTCATTTCGAGCTGTGTCGTGGCAGATGAGAGCTGGGATGTCGATCCTTGTATGTCGATCCTTCAATATTGCAAATCCACTACTGTTTTCATTTCATCACGCAGCCACGGTTGGATAGATTGTATATGAATACCCATGTATAGCAATGAGCCCAAATATTAGCTTGAATTAAGTTGCATAACCTTAACTGAGGTCACAGGGGTCTGTTTCTTTGCCCTTCCCTGTTCCATAACTTTGGGTAGAGGCTAAGTACGAGCTTATTCCTTTGAAACAGTTACACGACAGTGAAGTCAGGGTCTCAGCGAGGATCCCATGCGAATGCGAAAGTGGCAGTGTTTTGTAGATCAGTTCTAATAGTATATAAGAATGGATGTTCGATCCTGATAAAGTGTCTCTTAACGTAAGAGCGATAAAGTCTTATAGTAATCCTTTTTATCTAGTGTTTTTTCCCGACCAAGATCCTTTTTCCGGTTCTGTTTCCCAACATTGAAGAGAGCTTCTATCACAATGAACGACACGGGGAACTTTGTGATATTTGGGCCCAAGGCCAACTGTACCTTGGAAGTACGTTTCTTCCCACATTAGATCCAGTCCGCAGCTGGTACCTACCTCTGAGCCAAGCTATATAAGCTTCGGTATTGACTACTGTTCTTTGCTAACGATCTTGTCAGCTATGCCCTATCGAGATGAGCGTTTATGGTTACCGACCTTCTCTCCCTGCCAATATTACTTTTGCCGCTTTATTCACCTTTGCGACTTTTGCGCATGCCTACTTGGGCTTCAAATGGAAAACACCCTGGTTTATGTGGTGCATGATCCTGAGCTGCACACATGAAGTTACGGGGTATATAGCACGTATTCTGCTCTGGATCAATCCTTGGAGTTTCGGTGCATTTATTACCCAAATCAGTAAGTACTTCAAACTCTCAATGACGAACGGCGTACTAATATGTCACAGTTGCTATCACTCAAGCTCCTGTTTTCTACTGTGCCGCAATCTATGTCACCCTTGGCCAAAGGTATGCTTATCACTAGGCGGATATCCCCAATTGACTGATTTTTGTCCAGTATTGAGCATTATGGACCAAGCCTTGCTCGATTTCCCACCAAATACTTCGCCTGGGTATTTGTACCCATGGATATCATCTCGCTGATCTTGCAAGGTACTGGAGGAGGTCTCTCAGCATCCTCATCCGGTGCTAGCCAGGTCGGTGTTGATGTCGCCATGGCAGGGCTGATTCTACAAGTCATTATGCTGGTCGCATTTAGCCTCTTGTTCGGTGACTACATGTTTCGATACCTACGGTCGAAGAAGTCTCGGAATCTCGGGTCAAGAGACAAGCTCTTCTTTGCCTTCCTCGCCATTGCAGTCCTTGCTACTTTGGCTCGTTGTATCTTCCGCGCCGATGAGCTCAAAGAGGGTTACCAAGGGGAGCTGATCAAGCATGAGGATCTATTTGTTGCTTTAGAAGGAGTGTAAGTCTAGTCTTTCTACTTGCCATCGGTCATTATAGTCACTGATGTTTCCAGGTTGATTGTTGTGGCAGTCTTTTGCCTTTTTATTGCCCATCCTGGCTTCGTCTTCAACCGGCCAGCGAAGGTTTACTACTCTGTTGCTACTGGCACTGAAGCCACTGACGAGATGGCCTATCGATCCAAGCTTGCGGATCCTGTCAGTGAGTCAGAGCACTAGGGTTGTCAGAACGAGCATGGGCCCAATACCCAAGGCTAGTATTGTCTGTGTGATCTTGGTGGCATATCTCGGTTTAGAAGCAGCATACAAGGGCGATGGATTATATGGCAGCAGTATTTAGCGATAGTATGATGATATTTGTCTAGACTTGTGCCATTCCTCATGAACCGTTGGGAATTCTGGGCTTTTGAAGTGTCTCTTGCTACGATAGATGTATAAAGAATAGATACTGGCACTTGCCGCTCCTAAGACCACAGTTCCAACCATTCTTTACCTCTTCAAGCAGAAGTATTCGGTAATCTCTATGGACGAACCTTTACAGCGACAATCTTGGCACCCTCTGTCTTGGTTCCATCGACAGGCTTCGCAAGTGCACCCGACGTGGAAACATACAACGTCTTCTCCCCCTTCTTCCCATAACTAAATGCAGCAGCCGTCGATCCCGCAACTGTCATCTCGTGAATACCGCCAACGACTGTTTTCCACTTCCCAGTCTTCACATCAACAAAAACGATCGAATTGTCAAAGTTGGTAGTCGCATATATATTGCCATTCTTGTCAAACTCGAAGTCATCGAAGAACCCAACGCCGCTCGAAAGATCTGCGACGAGTTGAGGCTTGGCTCCTTTTTTCGGGTACCCAGCTGGTGTGATCGCAATGCGGTATATCTTGACGGCGTTGGAATTGGTGAAGTACAGGTAGTTGTCGCGGACCTTGATACCATTGATTCCGAAAGCATCAGCTGCGATAGGGGCCATCTCGGGGAACACAAATGCCGAATCGTCAAAGACACCCGTAGTTAGGTCCAGGCGCCCGACGAACCCAGCGACAGAGTCAGACACTAGGACAGCATCTGACCTGCCGGGGATAGCGGCAACACCGTTGAGAAAAGCGCTCTTCTTGGTCATGTCGCTGATCTTTCTGACCTTAACCTTGGGCTGGTGTCGTCGGTTGGGAAACTCGATAGCCCAAGCTTCAAATGTTCCTGGCGTCAAGTGACTAAGAGCAGTCGCTTCACTACCAACAACAATGAAGGTCTCAGGCTTGCCAGGGCTCTTGGGTACCTCCGCGATACCGAGAAGCCCGGTGATGGAGGGGAACGTGACCAGCTCTTCAAGGCCAGACTTGCAGTCTGCTGGGTTGACGACGGTATAGACAGTGGCTGAGGGCCAGAGTTCGGTTGCTAGGAGATCTCCATTGGAGCGCACGGCAACATTCTCCAACCATGTGCCGAGAGGAAGTTGACTAATTGTCTTTGCAGTGAAGGACGAGCCCAGAGCGACGGCTGGGAAGGCGAACAAACCTAGAACAGAATGGACCAACATGTTGAAGGGTGCCGAAGTGATTCAGTTGTTGTTCTTGTCTAGTGGCAATAAAACGATCTCATGGAAAGGCTGCAAGCTATATAGATTTAACAAACCCCCTGGTCTTTCAGCCGCAACAGTCGTTACTTTGCTCAATGTCGTGTAGACACCAAACGAGGCCTGCATTATAGCCGAGATTTGGTCCTGGATCAATTCAGCAAGTTTGGTTGGATCTAGATAATATTCTTCATGGCTGGATGGCTGAATGTTTGTTGACTAAGTCTGACAAGCGATGCTGAATAATGGCGATTTGACTTTGTCAGCCCGGCTTTGCCACATGTTGTTGGTTGGGAGATGTCATTATGGAGTAAACCCTACGGTTTGAGTCAATTAGCCGTCGCTCTTGGTCCAATTGAGAAGCTACAATCGGCTTAATAATATCTTGAATAAGCACCTCAGTTTTTATGTAACATTTCTAAATGTGCACAATTTGCATAACCCTCTCACGTAACAGTCTGTACCCAATCTAATTGAGTATGCTTAGAAAGTCTTCTGGACTCACGACCAGAGTTTAATTCCCCGTTGAAGGAAATATATATTTGCTAGCTTTAAGTTCTTCTTCTTCTATGAAAAATGTCGCGCTGTTTTTTAATGTATATTTTATTTCTACATTATGAGATTTGCCCTTTTTCCTTTTTTCCCTATTTGTGTATAGAACAATCTGCATAACAATCGGTTATAATCTTCTTGTCTAGACATCCGTATACCCTGTGTTTAGATACGTTCCATAAGCGCAATATCTGCTTATGTACTCCGTAGAGAAGATATTTTTTTAAAACTCACAGTCTGGAATAGACATTAGGCTGGATGTGATCAGACTTTTTTAACGACATGTCAAAGCAAGTCTGTAGGGTAATTCTCATCCCGCTCGGTCCTGCTCGGTGCTGTTTGCCGAAATTTCCCGGGCAAGTTCGCGTCACGTCTGACGCGACGGGAGCGTCACACGTGACTATTGAATACCGAGTTCAGCCGATAAATGGTCCGACGACTCCGGCTCAGAGCTCTGAGAATGATCGGAGTCTAGTCCCCTTTGGGAAAGTTCAATCTGAGACTTCATAATTCGCTTGACTCTGATTTGTTGGATAATTGTGTGAAAGGCCTCTGTTGAAGCAAATCCGCGGAAATCTTACAACGTCCCACTATAAAAATGGAATCTTCAGAAAGCATGCTTCATCCTGGCATCTGGCGATGGGTCAAGGATGACAAAATCAGGTTTCACGAGCACGAGCATGAGCAATGGAAATTGTGCCGTTGATTGACTATATATATTACCAAGACATGCCGGCGTTTTCAGCATTTCTCTACATCACCCACTCAGAGATTAATTCATTCTTCTTCTATTCCAACTATCCATTATGTCGTTAACAACTTCTCAAGTTGACACTGTCAAGTCAACAGCCCCTGTGCTCAAAATTCATGGAGAGACTATTACATCCTTATTCTACAAGAACTTGATTGGCACCTACCCCGATCTCCGTAATATCTTCAACCTCAGCCATCAGCACGACGGCGCTCAAGCCAAAGCTCTGGCTGGTGCTGTGCTTGCGTATGCCACCTATATTGATAAGCCCGAATTCCTGGCGTCTACGATTGAGCGTATTGCCCAGAGACATGTCAGTCTCAAGGTTACGGAAGATCAATATGCTCTTGTTGGCGAGCAGCTTATCAAAGCCATTGGAGAAGTACTGGGAGATGCCCTCACGGATGACATCGCTGATGCGTGGACGGCTGCCTACGGTCAACTAGCCAATATCTTTATCAACCGTGAGAAGCAATTGTATCAAGAGGCCGGCGATTGGGATGGCTGGAGGAAGTTCAAGATTTCCAAGCGCGAGAAGGAAGCAGACCTCATCACAAGCTTTTATTTGATTCCATCTGATGGAAAGACGCCCTTGCCTTCGTTCCATCCTGGTCAGTATGTTAGCCTCCGAATCAACGTACCCGAGCTTGGTGGCATCTTCCAGTGCCGTCAGTACAGCATGAGTCAGCCACCTCACAGTGACTACTACCGAGTCAGTATCAAGAAGGAGAGTTTTACTCTGGAAGGAAAAGACGAATCTTTGCCCGGCACCGTCTCCAATCTCCTACATAACCACTATCAGGTTGGAGAAGAGGTTGAGATGACATATCCTCGTGGTGAATTCTGGCTTGACATCGAAGATGATAAAAAGGCAAATGCACCTCTCATTCTAATATCAGCGGGAGTTGGTGTTACACCTTTGATGTCCATGCTCGAGTCAGTTCTTAGCTCGCCTCGATCGAAGATGGCAAACAGACCTATCCTCTGGCTCCACGCAGCTAGAACATCACAGGATATGGCTTTCCGTACAAATATTCGCAGTGTATCGGAGGGCTACGAGAACGTCGAGACTCTTATCTGGCTCAAGAACCTATCCCAAAACGATAAGAAGGGTGAAGACTATGATTTCGAGGGGCGACTAGACCTCGATGTTGTGTGTCAAATGAAGAACGAAGAACTGGAAAACAAGCAATCTCAATTCTTCATTTGTGGACCTGCTTCTTGGATGGTAGCAACAAGGAACAAGTTACAAAGTTTGGGGGTTGAGCATGAGCAAATTAATATGGAGCTCTTTGGAACTGGCAGTATCAATCAGGAGTGAGGGGACATATGATGAGTAATCAGATCCGGCGACAAAAAGATAGAATGTAGAATTAGATACTTAACCACCTAGACTTTTCCTCTCTAAGATATCCTCCCCAAGAGTTCTGAAGACGCCAGACAGCAGCGGGGTTTGAGACCACATATACTTCAGACTTGGAAAACGACCTTTTGGACCTTGGACTCGTTGAACAGTTCGTAACCTCGAACTGCATCTGAAAGTGGGAGAATGTTGTCGAATAGGAAGCTGTACTCAGTCAGTTCAAGCTAGGCTCTTTGTTTCCTTGACTCGAGAGTATACATACCTGAGAGAATCCTGTTCTTGCTTGAGAACTTCCATTGCCTCGGAAAAGATACTTCTGACTGGGCACCGTCCCATCTGCAGACGGACATTTTTGCTGGACTGAATTAGCTAAGGTAGAATGATAGGACATTCAATCTCACTTATAAGCGTCGCTACCTGACCAAGGGATCTATTACCTGTTAATAATCCATAGATGTACAAAGTATCATGACACATACCTCTGCGTTATGGACACCAATGCTGCTGATAGCACCAAATGAGCGAACCAAGTCAAATGCTGTTCGGAGGGCTGGCGAGAGACCGACCACTTCCACCACTATATCAGCGCCTCTGCCACCAGTAACAGACTTTACACGCTCAATCATTTTATCCCTGCTCTCCATGAAGTTCAGAGGCTCGGCACCAAGTTTCGCTGCCTGATCAAGTCTGCTTTGAACACTATCCACAGCAAATAGATGCTTTGGCTTCAGCACTGCCGCAGCAACAATGGCGCATAGTCCAACGGGACCACAGCCAATCACCGCAATAGTTGAATCTCGCAGATCTAGCTTCGGCATCATCTCAACTCCGCTCTGGACACCGAAATAACCAGTGGGGAAGATATCAGCCATCAGAATAAGGGCCTGGTCGTGGATTCCTTTGGGTGCCTTGATCACAGTACCGTCTGCGATTGGTACACGGACATATTCTGCCTGAGCTCCGTCGAGATTGGGAGAACCAAGGGCTTGGCTCTTGATACATCGTGCTGAGCCACCGTTCTGACAGTAGTAGCACTCGCCGCTGTGCACCGTTAGTATTTACACTTGAAATTATCTCATTCCAAGAAGATAACAGCAGGAAGCCTCACCAAGAAGCAGTAAATGGGGAGACGACTTTGTCTCCAATCTGCACGGTCTTGACCTCAGAGCCCAAAGCAACAACAGTACCTGTGAATTCGTGGCCCATGATAAAATTCGGTTCTGTTGGTTCGACGCCTCGGTACAAATGTAGCTCTCTGATATCTTGTCAGCCCTCCATTTATAGGATGTATTGCCAGGGCTACACACGATCCACATAAGGCGGTCATGTTGACCTTTACAATGATGTCCTGAGCATCCTGGACTTGCAGTAGTTAGTTTAGTGTGATAAGAAAATACATTGAAGAGTTCGTACTTTGAGGAACAGGCCTGTCTTGCACAGAGATCTTGTATGGGCCATCAAAAACGACAGCCTTCATCGTTTCTGAGATTGCCATCTTTGCAGGATAGGGGGAGATAAGAGGCAATGACAATTTATGAAAGGCAGTTATTTATTTATTTATCACGCGATAAATAAAGTGACAGTAATAAATGCTTTAAGTAGAAGTCTTTTTTAGATCCATTAAGTATGCCCATTGTTCTACTTTATGCCAATGATTATTTCTGCTGCGGCCGGAACTTTTAGATCTCCTAGGAAATCCCTTAACAATTTTGATCCAATTAGCAGCGCGTCTGGATAGTCATGTGAGCGGGACTGTCTCTCTCTCAAAATAGAAACGGAAAATATCATAAGATGATTGGCGAGAGCCTAGTAAATCTCCATTATTCACGTGCCATTTCTGCTCTCTAAACTCCGCGGAACTTCCATTCTCCGCCATCAACCATGACCCAATCAACAAATCATTACTTTAATGGCATCAGGGACCCAGACTCGCCAAAGCCGTCGGGCTTGTGAGCCATGTCGGTAAGCTCAGTGCTATTATGAAGAAAAAGAAAGTCAGCTGACATATAAACGTAGTCGCAAGAAGTCAAAGTGCACTGGAGAGCGACCGATTTGCTCATTTTGTCAGCGACTTCAGCTTCCGTGCAAGTATGCCGCACGGGGAAGCTCGTCGCAGGACAGTACCGCCAAAGCCCAGAAAGTTCAGAAGTCAGGCTATTCCCCTCTATTTTCTGAACTCTTGCCTGACAAAAGTTGTAGGAAATCCACCAAAGACAGGGTCCAGGTTCTTGAGTCGCAAATAGCGTCCTTATCTGAATTACTTGGGTAAGCCAAAAAAGCCCGAAGCTATATGTCTATGAGTAATAACCAGTCGCATACAAGTTCGCGGAAAAATGGAGAAGCTCAGGGTTCTGGACCTTCGCAGCCACTCCGTTTAACGACAAGCCCTGATGGGAACCCATTCTTGACTGAGCAGGCTGATCCGAACGAGCAACAAACTGTCTCTTTCTCAGAAGCCCAGTACGACTCTTATTGTACTCATGGACTATAAGCTTGACTAATCTTGGTGTCAGATCTTACCCGCCAAAAGATGTATTGATTCACTTTCTACAAGTCTACAGTCAGAAAGTGCATCTTCAACCTCTACCATTGTTTGACCTCCCCACCCTGGGAGAGAGACTCAATGACGCCCCTCAATATTTTCTCTATAGCTTCTTAGCCCTTATGCTCGAGTTCACTACTCATGAGTACTTTCGGAATAATCACGCAGAGGCATCTAGCTATTACAGCCGCTCGGCAGCCACTACCATACAGCGACTTGCTGCTGAAGGAAAGCATCATGTTGAGATTGTTCAAACTCTATGCATGATGGCACTGAGAGATATTGCAGGGAAGAGAAACGTAGTTTCCTCCGATGGATCTCACTAATTGGCCTATAGTGAGCGATTTGTCCAAGGCATGGATGTCCATTGGCACGGCGACACGACTGGAGAGTGTCCGCAATCTGTGGGACAGCAACTTAATACCCAATAATGAATCAACAGTGGAGAATAGATGCTACTGGAGTATTTATATCATTGAGGCAGTCTTCTTCCCTCAAATGCCCAGGGCCCCAACACATGATCAGACTCGAAAATATCCTCCCAGTGTTGAGCCTCCGCCACCAATACCACTAGATGCGAACGATTTTAATGCACCAGACTTCGATAACGCTGTTGGTTCATCAGATGACCTAGGAATCAACACGCACGCGGGGAGAATGATGGCAGTCTGGAGTCAAGTCGCATGCCATCTCCATGAGATTAGACGTGGGGAGGTCCAGATACCCTGGCTGCCAGAGTCTACATACTCCAGGCTCAATCTTGCTCTGTTTGAGTACGAGGCTCAATTTAACCAGAGACACCTGATGAGGAGCCTCTTCCCTTTTAAGAGATCTTCAGACGAGATTAAGGCATGCCCAGAGTATTGGAATCCATGGTTGACCACGCATTTAGTATTGCATGCGTCTCTCGCCTTATTGAACCACCCCTTCATTCACTTGGTGGCTTTACGCCGCAATAAAGGTATGAGCCAGTCCAGACTGTTCTTACAGCAGGTCGTGGATCAAGCCCTTTTTCACTCCGGGTGGGTATTCTGGCTTGTTGGAATATTTGAAGATTTGAACATTGAGATATATAATCCCCTCATTGGACTAGCTGTTGCAGCAACATCGACAATTCCCTGGCTCTACCAATTCGTGAAGAATGCCAAGGTTGCTTACAAAGCCAGCCAGAATTTGGCCAAGGGACAGAAATTGCTACAGCGCCTGTCTAAGACGTGGCCATGCCTGTCACAAAAAGTAAGCTCCTCCACTGCGAACCCGGTGATTACTAACCGCAAGCACCAGCTCGAAAGCCTCCAACGACTCCAATCGCTTATCATTGGAAAGTCACCTGAAGCCGGTGCTGCAGATACCACGATTAACTTTCCACCGTCTATGATATGGGAACTTCTCGATCCGATCATTCACAATATCAGACAATCCACAAACCGTTCTGTATCCACAGAGGGTCTCCCTTACGTCAGTATACACGTCACAACAGACTTCTTGCATCCTCTGGCGGATGACGAAGGTGATCAGGCGTTGGGTCACTTCAATTGGGAAGACAGTCTCACGTATGGGAATGACCTTTTGCAGGACAATTACCCAGCATCGCTTGTCCCCTTTGATTTCAATATCACATAGTCTCGCGTTACAAGAATAGCTATTTTTTGTATCTCGCAGGCGACAATAGTGAATGGGAAACGCGGTACTACCTGAATAATTGGCATCGGGAGACGGCATTTAACAGCTCCGATTAGTTTACCAGAACGGAATGTGCCGTGATCCAGACCAACGCTAATTGTAAACCCGCCGCCCATCTCAATCACCTGTCAAAATCACGCAACGATAGAGCTAGCATAAGGTCAAAAAAAAAAAGGTTTGACAAGCCTCGTGATTTGCGAAATGGCATGCAAAGTCTAAGAGCGAAAAGAGTTATTGCCGGTAGCCCGATTATGACAATTCACTTAGCTTATCTTGCAGCGCCATCTACTGTGACGTAGTCACGATCTTCTGGACAGCGTCAAGTCGGCCCACTGTCAGAAGCTAATTACATGTGATGGTCGGGTTGGGCTACCAAAACCTCGGGCACTAACAAATCACCAACGGACTTGTCAACGATCAGATCATATCGTGAGAGAGAGTTTGCTTGCGTCACGCAAGATGGAAATGAAGATAAATTATAAGAGCTGGCCATGGTCGGTGAAATTATTCTTGATATAATCACCACAAATAAACTTCACTTTATTCCAACATTTTCAACAACCAATTCACTCTTCACTATGTATTACAGCAAAGGCAACTACGAAGCCTTTGCGCGGCCACTCAAGCCCGAAGGCATTGAGTCCAAAACGGCATGGATTGTCGGCTCTGGCCTCGCTGGTCTTTCAACTGCCGCATTCCTTGTGCGCGATGCTCAAATGCCAGGAGAGAACATCACCATCCTCGAAGAACTCAAGATCCCAGGCGGTGCCTTAGATGGCATCAAGGAACCCGAGAAAGGGTTCGTCATCCGCGGTGGTCGCGAGATGGAATCTCACTTCGAGTGCCTTTGGGATCTCTTCCGTTCTGTTCCCTCGATTGAGGAGAAGGGAGCTAGTGTTCTTGATGAGTTTTATTGGCTCAACAAGAGAGATCCGAACTTCTCGCTCCAGCGCGCCACGATCAAGCAAGGTCAAGATGCCGAGACTGGGAAGATGTTTACCCTGACTGAAAAGGCCCAGTCAGAGATGACGAGGCTTTTCCTTGCTACTAGAGCTGAAGTTGAAAACAAGCGTATTGACGAAGTCTTCGGCGAGGACTTCTTCAAGAGTAACTTTTGGCTCTACTGGCAGACCATGTTTGCTTTTCAGACCTGGCACTCTGCTTTGGAGATGAAGCTCTATCTCCATCGTTTTGTCAACCATATCAAAGGCATGCCTGACTTTTCGACCCTAAAATTCACAAAGTACAACCAATACGAGTCTCTTGTGCTGCCATTGCATAAGTGGCTTGAGGATCAGGGTGTTGTGTTTCAGTATGGCACCGAGGTTCAAGATGTTGACTTCAACATTGAGGAGAACAAGAAGACTGCAACTTTCATTCATTGGATCAGAGACGGAGAGAACGGCGGTCAGTCCCTGGGAGTCAACGACCTCGTCTTCATGACTATTGGTTCCTTGACGGAGAACTCTGGCTTAGGTGATCAACATACCCCAGCTAAACTCCATGATGGTCCAGCTCCCGCCTGGGACTTGTGGCGTCGTATCGCAGCCAAAGACCCCTCTTTTGGCCGCCCTGAGGTTTTCTGCGACAACATCCCTGCGACAAAGTGGATGTCAGCGACTGTCACGACTTTAGACAAACGTGTTCCTGAGTATATCCAGAAGATCTGCAAGCGAGACCCTTTCAGCGGAAAAGTCGTAACTGGAGGTATTGTCACAGTCCGTGATTCTAGCTGGATCATGAGCTGGACGGTCAATCGCCAGCCTCACTTCAAGAACCAGCCCAAGGATCAAATTGTTGTTTGGGTCTACGGCTTACTTGTCGAAAAGAACGGCGACTACGTTAAGAAGCCTATGCAAGATTGCACTGGCGAGGAGATCATCCAGGAGTGGCTGTATCACATGGGAGTCCCCGAGAGCGACATCCCTGTTCTTGCGGCTGAAGGCGCCAAGTGCGTCCCAGTAATGATGCCATATGTCACATCCTTCTTCATGCCACGAAAGGCGGGGGATCGTCCCGACATTGTTCCAGCAGGAGCAGAGAACTTTGCCTTCCTGGGGCAGTTTTCTGAGACAACACGCGATACTATCTTTACTACAGAGTATTCTGTTCGCACGGCTATGGAGTCGGTATATCAACTTACTGGAGTGGATCGTGGTGTTCCAGAGGTATTTGGTTCGACTTACGATGTGAGAGTTTTGCTTGACGCGATGTGTCAGTTACGAGATGGTAAGGAATTGGTGACGTGGCTGCCAGAGCGTATTCGAAGGTTTCTTGTCAACAAGCTGGAAGGTTCACAGATTGGCCAGTTGATGCATGAGTATCATCTTATTTAGTTGAGTATTATCGTGTAGAGTATATGTATTTATAGAGTTGAATTTTCTCGTTATTAAATAGGGACTCGCGGTTAAATGTCTCGACATCGTGTAGCGTTTTGGTTCAATCTCCGTGAAGAAACGGAGATGAGTCCCAGCCTAAAAGCAACTGATAACCTAGTGCATTTATGGATCAAGAGCGGGCCTCGGGCCTCCGCCGTCCGGCAAGTTCTTATGCAAGGGATGCGTTCAAGGTCTTATGAGCTCTTCGTCACCGTAGACAGAGAAACAATCTCAACTCAGTGAGGGCAGATAAATGGTTTTATCTGTGATTGACCAGCCCAACTCGCTACGATGGATAAATAAGGTCACAGGACTACATACGGCCCAGGAATTGCGCTCTGCCTGCTAGGATGTTCACTAAATCAGTCATAAGCCACAAGGCTTACCCTAATCCAGGGGACTGCGAGATAGAGGCATGCCAATTCCGCCAATACCTTGAGTTTATTTTTAAGCTTATTCGTTGTTCCCACTCTAAGGCGTATTCACGTCATGCGCTGTAAGCTGTAGGCAGATTAGGGACTTTGGTATGTGCTAAGAGGAGAGGCAGCTGAAAAGAAAGTCTTTGTCATGGTAGTTGCGGTCTGGACCCTGCGTAGACCACCAGCCGTCTTGGCATTTCAACTTGCCAAGACTTTACTGACTACCAAACAGTTCATCGCACATGATCAAGAACACGAGAAAGTTATGTAAAATGTCAAACGGCTGTCGCAAAGGGCCTAGCTCGACTATTGGGTGTAACGCCACCTAATCTCTGGCAGGTCGTATCGCTTAACGAATCCTCTTTTGAGCGACTTCCGCTCTCAAAAGGGCTGAACGCTATCTGGAGACTATCGATCATGGTGGAGGCGCTACCTGCGCCACTGGGTTCAGCTTCATGCCCTGGCGGTGACCAGATTTGAGAAAAGTCTCGAATTATGCGAGGCACTTTCACTTATTTACAGGGTGCTCATCGCAGGCAATGAGGGTGAGACTGTGCTGCATTCCTGCAAAGTCCACTCAACGATGAAATTCTCACTTATTTTGGCTCCGCTGGTGCTGCTGAGTGATGTGGTTTCAGCGCAAAGCAGCTTAACCGACATCTGTACAGGCAGCGCCAATAATGGCTGTAAAACAACCATCACTGTACCAAACGGATTCAAGATCGTCAAGTCGAGCAAGAACGTTCGCTCTATTCAGTTCAACTACATCAAGGTCAACATCTGCGATCAACTCCGCAAAGCCCTCGGCACAACACTCGGCAACAAATTCCTCAAGGCCCGGGATCCTATTTGCAATTGCTTCACTAAACTGCGCACTCTAAACTCTGAGGGCAAGTTTACGTCTTCCTCGGCTGGTAACTTTGACTTGGCGAATAACTACTATCTGGATCAGGCCGGGACCCTGGAGAAGGTATTGCTGCAAGGCGTCGCTTTGGGGTTTCTTTGCGCTGATCGAGTCTAGTGCTTGACGGATGGAGGTCTCAAATACTCGCAAAGTCGTGATGCCACCTTGAATAAACTTAAGGCGACTGGCTGGCAAGTCGTCCTTGGAGCTGATGTACGTATCCGTTCTATACCACGCATGGCTTAACTAACATGTATCAGATGGCCCGTGGAACCTTTCGTGCCATGATCTCCGTTATCCATCCCTGCCGAGTCACAGGTGTCTGCAACTCTGAACAGATTTACGCTGTCTTCAGCAATTACCTTACCGCCTCGTACAAACTTCTCCTTGGGCCTATCATACCTATACTCAACCGTTGGAGAGACAACCTAGACCTTATTACCAAGTCCACTGGCTACGTCATGACTGCTACGGACAACGTTAAAGAAGCCTTTAATGAGGTTGAGTATATCCTCAGCGGCTACTACGACTCCATCTGCACTGAAATGGACTATTGCGGGAGCAATCGACCAAATATTCGAAGGTTCATGACAGATGTGCAAATCGTCATCAATTTGTCCGACAAGCTCAGCACAGGCAGACAGATATTCAGCTTCAACACCAAGACGAAGAGTTTGTTAGATGATGTCAACAAGCTCAGGTCAAACTGGGCTTATATCCCTCCCGCAAATGAAATGATCAGCAAGATTCGGAACAACGAGATCAAAGTCACGAAGGACGTCTTCAAGTTTATGCTTGTGGTTGGTGGGATGTCAACTACCTCTAAGAAGGTAGCCACTGAGCTTGGCCCTTTGAAGTCGTTTGTCGCCGAATATCTGGCGGATTCTAAAGCGCTTCACGAGCTCATCACCCGTATGCTGGCCATTGACTGGGAGAAGGTCAACCAGGGGGAGTTTGACAACACTGACCAGACTGGCTATTACGTACGCAATGGGCTCATCGCGATCCAGGAAAACATGAAGAAAGAACTGGCCGAGGCAGTAAAGGTCTACTTCTGGCTCATCAGGGCAACCGACTCTCAGTTGAAGGACTTCACCCTGACGAATGGTCGCTGGAAGATGGAGTATGGCACTGTGGAGTACCAGCGATGGAGCACTATTGATATAGACATGCCATGCACCAAGATAACCAGCACGACGGCCAAGAAGGATGGTCTGACGAAGACATCGAACAAATATCGGACCTACTGGAAGTGCCACTTTGGTCCTCACACATCTCAGTATCAGGCAGTTCATGTTCCGTACGTGAGGATGTATGAATGATCTGCAGACAGAGATGGTTCTAAGATTGAGGGATGGCATTGCTTACGAGGTTTGTCTGAGCCACTAGATAAAGAACACTGGTGGTATGCTAGGTTCGAAGACAACGTATCGCTGAAAGTAGTGACATTACCTAATATATGTAGTTTAAAACACAATCAATACCCAAAACTTGTGATAGAAAAGAACCCTTAGACTTTCGCTGTTAGCGATGTCGTGCTTTCTGTATCCCCAAAGCTTTGTCCCCTTTTTGCAGTTTTTACCTGCTCCAGCTGAAACCCCTGCTCGTTATTTCCGTCTGCAAAGCTAGACCCGTTGGCGTCGCTTTCCTCCAGAGGGCGGCACCCAGTCCTTAGACTAGCAATTACTTGCTTACACGCGGCTCGAGAGGTGTAATAGTAAATCAAGGCGTTCCAGAAGCCCTGCAGAGGGAGTACAAATGCGCTTAGATATCCCAACGACACGGATGACTTGCCGTCCACAAGAACGTACAGACGGTTCGCGCTTGCAGGAATCCAAGTGATAAGCATCGCTGTGAAAAATAGAAGGGCCGTCTTGGCATATGACATAGCTGCATCGTCACTCGGGCTGCGTCCTTTGCGATCTGATTGCTGCGATCTGATGTAGCTTTGGTCGGAAGAATTCGCTATGGGCTGCGCGGGACCGGTGTAAATATTTGCTGAATGGACAGGCTCGGGTCTCGTTGCGGTTCCAAAAGCCTGGTCGAAGCCAGTCGGTGCAGAATCTGATGTTGAAATCGTGATTTTTGTAGTCTTGGCGATGACCATAGGATTTGCATTCTGCGGGACTTGAGACGAAATGTTCCGTTCGTACGAATTTGAGAAGCTATTCAGACGTTTCTTCCATTTATAGATAGTAATCCCGGTCCGGACGTATATAGTAAAGGCGATAAAAATAATCAGCCTAGGATCGTGTCAGAACTGTTCATTGAGTACGACCAAGGAATGTGTTACCATATCAGTCCATAAGTGGCCAGCTGCCAAGCATCCCACTCCACGGTAAGCCAGCACCACAAGTTCGCATTCCCGTATGCCCGATGACCATCTTTGTTCCTTACAAATATAAAGGTGATGCCTATAATGAACGGAATCCCATAACATAGGCCAATGTGAAGTGGCTCTAATTTACGTAGCCTAACGCCGTCGAATCGATGGTAGAACGTGAGGTATACATTCGTCGCCATGGCTAGGGCCCAAAAGACATCTGCAAACATGAATCTAGCAAATGGTCAGCAAATGAGTAGTAGATTAGACCGGAAAAGAACTCGCGTCTCGATTAGAAATGCTTGCGTTTGGCACCCGACAGAATCTGGTTGATCGAGAAAGCTCTTGGACATGAGAGTAGCGACATTGCTCATCATGTTGCCAAAAGAGGCGTAAAAAAGCATCCGGCTGATTGGCTTATGAAACAGCTTCGAAGAACAGAAGGTGGCGATGATGAAGAGCGAACCAAGAAGGCTAGGTACTGAGCATGTTCGCTCTATAGCGCTAATGGCTGATGCTGCGGGTGCGGTGACCATGGTGAATAGCTAATGAATCACCGACCTCGTGAGAAGTCATTGGTGTTGACAGAAGGACGTAAAGATATTTGTAGAGCTCCGTATAAGACGGTCTTTGATAAAATAAATACGCAAGTGGAAAGGGGTACTAGGAAAGAGTGCTCCGGGGTTGGAGGAGGCAATCTTGCTTGTTTTGCATAAGATCAGCGCACCTATTGCTTTGCACGCGAGTAATGTTTCCAACGCGGCTAAACGGGTAAGAAGGCTGCAAAAAGATCTGCACATAAATCTCTACAGACAGGACTAGCACTCTGTAAATAAGAGAGCTTTAGTGCACAGATTTATTTGCGACACACCTGACAGGTCACGGTGATCTGCCACTACCCCTAACTAAATTCCTACAACAGGGTCGATCATTGTTGATCAATGTCGATCATTGTCGATCATTCATTCTGCTCCACGGACCCTCTAAATTTATGTCCAGGCCAGCTGATAAGCCAATTAAATCAGATAACAAACACGTAATAGCTTCAGACTCTTGTTTTTCAGTCCAAGGATTTACGCGCAAAGCCGGCTTATATACACTAGTACTTATAGGTAATGGAACTAATTTACAGTACTGCACTCTTCTCATTTAATTTACTATAAGCGTTTAATGTCTTTGAAAGAAAGAAATAATACTTATATTAACTAAACCAATTTATAAGTACCTCTATTATATAGCATTAGATAGGCATGTTTACCTGACTCATCCCCTAAAAGATTCTGTAAGGGCATAGTGATAATAACTACGGTAAACTATTTCCGGGGCCCTTTGCTGTAATTTCCGTGGATTTTCGTAATTCGCCTCAGGGACCGAGCGTAGGCTCTAGCATGGTCTGGGAGCAAGTCATGACAAACTAGGATCTAGCGCATATTACAAAAGGAAAACATTATGCATAATAGGCCCAGTGTGCGGGATTAATGGTCCATAAGCCCTATACCTTCCTTTTCCAATTTGGCGCCAGTAAAATAATCGCTAGAGTCAGTCCAAGCCACAGAGTAGTCCTTAATATTAAATAAATTAAACACCTATAAATCAAATAATTATAGTTAGGCACGTAGGATATATAAGCTTACATTAAGTCTTATAATAAATATAAATATAATGCCTAAAGTTATGACCTATCTAAACCTCTAAAGAAGACTAAAGCTAGTAATATCCCGGTGACGGCCAGTGTAAAGTTAAACCACTGTGCAGCTCTCAATCCGTCCAAGTATATATTCGATCCTTGTTCATTATTGATATCCCCAGCAACAGCAGTCTGTATAGCCGTCGCAATTGCCAATCCCAAAGCACGGCCGACATTGTTCACCGTTTGAAGAAGGCCACCACCAAGAGATTGATCTTCTTGCGCTAGAGACTTAGCAGTAAGCAGACTAAACACAGGCCAAACAATTTCAACGCTCATACAAAGACACATAGCAGGGAATCCCCATGCCCAATAAGTAGTAGTTGGCGGAATTGATGGTATTGCGAAGAGGAATGGAGATACAACGCTGCATGAAAGGCCAACAACAAGTACAATAAAGTAAGGAAGATTTAGTGCTGGAAACACGGCAAAGGATATGAGTACTGTCGTGATGAAATTAGAAAAGTGATAAGTACAGTTCAGCATAATAGTGTACTCACAGCCTGATATCCCGGCAGGAAGAAATCGAAGTGTCGTCTGCAACTCCCCCAGTCCTTGGTACTTCTGATAGCTTCACCAGGTTAGCTAGATGCACATGAGTGATATGATCCATACGGGATACTCACAAATATGTGACAAACACAAGAAACCCATTAAACGACGCGTAGAAACAACCGACCAGCACAAATAGTGCAGAAAACTGTTTCTTCGCGAACATGGACATACGCATCAGAGGTATACGGTCTGGGTCTATCTCCAACCGGCGCTGATAGAAGATGAAGCCCCCTAGAAGTGATACAGACACAACCAATAGCGGCGGTATCCAAGGCGTAGACCAACCGGAGACGTTTCCTTGCGCGATGGCAACAAGAAGCAATGTCAGGCTGGATGATACGAGACCTCCCCCGATCCAGTCGACATAGGGTTTCTTACTGCTCTCAGCATTCTCGGTTATCCCTCGAGGAGCGATTCTCGTTGTATGACTAGCTGTGACAAACCAGCCAGCAGCAGTTGTAAAGGCGGATGCAATAGCTGGTATCCAGAACACCCACTTCCAACCAAGAGTCGATCCTACAAAGCCACCTAGAAGGCTACCCACGACAGAACCCAATGATGCCATGGCAGACATTCGATGAAAGCCATGTTTCTAGAAGGACCTGGTGCAAAGGTCGAAGCCATAATACCAATTCCAGAGGGCATAATAGCCGCAGCTGACATTACCTGCACGGCTCTCAATACGTAGAACGGTTTTTCATAGCGAGTCCAAGGAAGAAATAGTGTTGATAAGGTAAATATGACTGATCCTGACAAGAAACCTAACCGTCGACCATATACGTCTGCTAAACGACCCCAAAGGAGCATAACGCTACCTGTGGAGATGTTATAAATTGATACAACGAGTTGTTGGCGAGAGGAGGGTATTCGCATCGCATTTCCTAGGTCAGGGAGGATGATAACGATGGACTGAGAGTTGAGAACCTGTCAATTCGTTAGTGGATGTATTTTTGGCCAGAAATGGTGCTTACGGTGAGAAGGGCCGCGATGGATATAACCGTTACTAGAAGAAAAGCTCGGATTCTTGATAGATGTGGATATTGATGGTCACCAGGACCTGAATCTTCTGGCGCTGGTGTCTGTGTCGGGCATGCATTGCTGTGGCTAACGTCTGGCGCTGGTATAGTCACTGCAAGCTCCAAGTCCGCAATGGGGGATTGTTCGATCTTCATCACCAGGCCCGGAAAACGAGTGTTTGGTGTTCAATAGCCAAGTCAAGGAAATAGCAGTAATATTTTCTTTACTGGTGAATTTTGAACTGAACATGGACGAACGGTCAGTTCCCCCGCTTTGATAACCGATGGCCAAGGATCGCATCATCAGTCCTCTCAGCACGTCAGAGCGGTCCTCATGTCACGTTATATGCACACTGTTCTTCAGGATGAGATTTTCGATTGTTGGGTGTCTGAATGTGCAGGGTGAGCCTGGCCCTGCTCTCTTCGCCATTGGCTTGGCAAGTATCTTCTAGGATGTTAGTTAGGGTTATTTGTTTTGGGTGTGAACTTTCTCTCATACATATTGACGCAATCAAAGTATTTGGCTTTTCGTGATAAACAGGGGGATGATTGCCAATATGGTTGTCCGAACAAAGCTGTGAGGTAGTTCCTGAGGCATGATCGAATCTCCGAGTAGCCCATTGAGGTGAGCGATATTGGCCCTTTGCGGTTTAATGAAGGCCAAGAGTCAGTAAATATTTCTTTTATCTTAATTACGACATTCAGAACCTTATGGCTTGCAGAAAATGCAGTAGTAGACGAGTTAGGTTGCGTGGCCAAAGGGTAGTTTCGTGGATATAAGGCAGGCCCAAGAAACCCTGAAGTAGCCTATTAAGGCCAACTTGATGCAGAAAAATAATTATCACAGCTTGATGCAAAAAGTTCACTAAAGGAACTGAACTTACTACCGAACCCTCCTTCAGGAGGGAGACCAGCTTTATAAAACTTAGTCGAGCCTATACTGGCTACACAAATCAGGTCACATTAACAGTTTTTAATAGCCGTCTCGAAATGTTCTTATAGTTGCAATCTATTCTTTAGTATCTCATAATGGCTTTAGTGTTAAGTTTAGGTTATAATACATCAGTTCGACATTTTATAGGTCACTAATGGCAACAATATAGTATAATTTCTGAGAAGATGGTGATGGTTGTTACTTTTATTAATATGGTGTATAGATGCGATACAGCGTGGTCCTTCATTAAGCAGATGATGTTGTCGTAGCTTGGCTGGGAGCAGCCGTTGCTGTTTGCGACGCAGTTGCACTGCCACTGGGCTCATCATCGTCTCCGGAACCACTACCGCCACCTTTGACAACCATGGCCTGAACAATTTGACCAGCTTTGTTAAATACAATGTTTACAAGAGCACTGAGCTCCTTGTACTCGTATGTCCTCTGCGTGAGACCATTTTGCAAAGTCTTCTCATCGCCAGTGAAGGTCATATTTTGCTTGTAGTTTCCGATAATCGAGCTGACAACATCGCTGCCCGTTTTTGTGACTTCTTGCACGATGTTTCCAAGGTTGTCAATGAGGAAATTGAGTTTCGTGTCGCCCTGGGTGATAGATCCAAGTAGACCATCCACAGCGCCGATGACGCCTTCGACAATGTCGCCGACGGAGTCGAGCAAATTGATGAGAGCCGGGTTCAGATCGAGAGAAGCCAGAGTGCGGTTGACAATCTCGACCAAATGGCCCAGGCGAACCACGAGCTCAAGTTCAGCCTCTACATCCGCAATTGTGATGTTGACTTTGTCAATGCCGACTTGGATGCCGGCGTTGATCTGAACAAGCTTCGCAATATCAGCGTTGAGGTTGATGTCTGCATGCAGATTGTCGACGTCTAGCTCAATGCGGCCAACAGAGAGTTCTGGGACTTTGAGATGAACGTCGGGAGGACCAAGTGAGGAGTTACTTGACCCTCCTCCTCCTCCAGGTGCAGATGTCGGCTGAGCCGTGCTGTCGCTGGTGGCATCCTCAGCACCAGATGGTGAAGCTGTCGGGGGAATGGCGATGCTCTCTGCAGTTGTAGCTGGGTCTGTTGAGTCTGGTGTTTGGGCAATGCCCAGACTGAAAAGATGAGCCAGAATCAAAGGCTTAAAAATGGAGAGACGCATGTTGAAGTTTGGGAGGAATCTGTTTGGAAGGAGGTGATGATGTTCGATGCGCTATCACTCGAGACAATTATGGTATGTCGAGACATTTCTTGCTCATCGTCCACCGCCAGGTCTTTGATCATTTACCCCATGGCATAAAGTGGATCTTTGTCACACGGCCCTTGGAACCAGCGCAATCTCCCATCGCATCATAAGCGTTCGGCTCTATGAGCTTATTGGGATGGTTATACCGCGGGTCTTATCCGCCCTTTGAGTTACAAGCAATAAGGAAACAGGATTTTCGGAACTGGAATGAAATTACTGATATGCTTTACGGGGTAATCGATCGAGATTGAGTTCATGCATTGACGCAGTGACAAGGGTCTGTCGGAAATACAGCCCTCTCCGGCCCAAGCAAGGCTTCTCATACGCCCATCACGGCTCCACTCGTTGTGATTTCCCCTGCATCAATGAAACCTCGGAGGCTGGAGATCAGGGCCGGAACTTTCCTACCGGAGTTGATGCTGTTTCAAGTTCGCTTACCGTTGAATCTGGGTTATCCAACCAAGTTAGATTGAGTCTTATTCCACCACTTTCAGCAGGGATACTTGGTAATTATTACAAGCTTGGTTGGGATGCTCTGTGAAGGAGGGTCGCTTGTGTTTTTTCTTCTATTCTACGACTTGCGCCCTTTCTGAAGGGCATCTCATTTTAGACTGTGCAGCTGTCTCTTTCATTCTCACACTCCTTTTACCAACAGCAAACTCAACCTCACCATGAAGCATCATTCACTATTCGGCGCTTTGGCTCTGGCCTCGTTTATAAGCTTTGCTACCGCGAAAGCTAAAGGTGACGGCTACTATGGCTATCGCCTGAACCGTCGAGGCGACGATGAGTCCGCCATATATGAGACTGAAAACACCAACAGCGGCATTGCGCCTCTCAACGAGGAACCAGACGTCTACCTCAACGCCAATGTCTCAGTGGGCGAGATCTCCATTGAGGTGCAGAACATCACAGCCAAAATCAACCTAGATGCAAAAGTCCTCAATCTACTGAACTTCAACGCTGGTGTCGATCTCGGAATTGATCGTGTCAAGCTCGGCATTTACAACGTCACAGCCAAGGTCGAGCTTGAGGCCCGTCTCGGTAATATCCTTCGTATGGTCGATGATGTTCTTGAGAGTATCGACCTGAACCCCATCATTGCAACCCTTGGAGATACTGTCAAGGACATTGTGGATGATGTTGGCGATATCGTTGGCGGAAGCAGTGGAGGCAATGAATCTGGCGAAGATGCTGAGGCGTTGGAGAAGAGAGATCTCACTGCGCGTCTTGAGAATAATATTCTCTACTCCGTCAACGACTTCTCAGGGTCGACAAACAGGAACCGCGTCTTGACACAAGATGGCTTCCTATACGATATCTACCTGAACAACAACGGAGTTGAGAGGCGTCGTAAGGAAGTTGGGTTCTACAACAAGGACATGAAGTTCACTGGCCACAATAAGACAATCACTGGTGATGAAGGGGTGGAGTACGAGCTGCAGTACACGTACGCACCGTATCATGGGCTCAGTGCTTATTGTAACATATATACCGATCAGAGTGGAAAGGTGTTGAGAACTAAGATCGTTGCTGAGGCGGAGGGTGGAGGTGCTGCGACTATTGTGAATAAGGAGGAGGAGATTTAATTATAGTCATTAGGGGTAGTATCAACATTGCTGCTATATCAAGCTCAACTATAACGCAAGTCTGCCCGTCATGTGCTTAACAAATTGTGTTTTTATAAATGCCATCATGTTGTAGGACGAGGTGTAAAGACAAGGTGAAGGTTTGGCGTGGCCAGTGTGAACGTATCCATCTTGGACTTTAAAAAGCCCTCTTTAGTCTGGCCCTGACCAAGTCTCACATCGAATGCCCTTATAATATGTGCTATAACATATCTCACTTCCATCAAACCAAGCTGCTTCCCGACACAAGAATATCGACCTTCTTAGAGTCAGCATAAGTTCAGATGGATGGCAAACTTAATATTACCGATTGAGAAGGGTGCGTAGACTGTCTTATCTTTGGTCAACTCAGGTGATGTTGTCCAACGCTCTGGGATGAACTCTGATGGTCGTGCGAAATTGCGTTCATCTAATCAACATGATCAGCTGTTTCTGTACAATGAGGCAGACGGAAAATAACCTACCTCGCTGAATTGTATGCATGGGAACCTGAACAATAGTATTGCCTGGTATGAAGGTGTCCCCTACCATCAGTCCCTGTGGGGGAGTGACTCTCTGCAAACCTGATGGGACTGGCGGGTGTAAACGAAGGGACTCGTCGATTACCGCATTCAAGTGAATGAGGTTGGAGAGTGATGTATGGTCTGCGTGTTCTCTGTCCATAAAGTACTGGTCAATCTCCTCTCTCAGCTTGATGATTTGAGAGGGATTGGTCGCCAGCTCGAAGAGAAGACCAGTCAAAGTCGCAGCGGTCGTGTCACTGTAGTCTAGTAAGTCTCAAAGCGACTCTGGTGCCCAGAAATAACACCGAGTACATACCTTCCAGCAACTGCGATTAGATAGGCTTCGGCTTCAACATTGAGCTTTGCTTGGTGTGTCTTTGGATTGCGCTCGTACTCCTCGAGGATCCAAGCAAAGACATCGGGATTATCAGGCTTCATCTACTCGTCGTCTGTGTTAGTCCAGTCACCAGGTTGCTCAGGGAAAGAGGCGTACCTTTGATCGTTCCTCAACTTGACCTGAAATCCACGCCCAGAACTGTCGGTCCTCAGAATTGACGGCGGGGATGAGTTTCAGGATGGGGATAACCCATGAAATGTGGGCAAGAGCACCAACCATCTTCATTGAGCCATGCAGCGAACTCAGGAAGTAATGATTGACACCGTCACGTAACATGTTGAAGGACTTGCCAAAAGCAAGATCACCCATAACGTCGAAGCTGTAAAAGTTCAACCAGTCCGAGGCGTTGATAGTCGTGCCTTGCATCTCATTGAGACGATCGAGTAATTGTGTAGTATACTTTGTGACGCGAGGTTCGTAGTCACGTAGTGCTTTATACTTGTTAGCTGGTGAATAGATGGGTATGCGAAAAGAGTAGCTCTTACATTTAGAGCTTAGGGCTCTATCCCAGGTCTTTCGCCTAGCGCTGTGCTCCTTGTGGTCGCGAATCATGTGTAACGAGATACGAGGGTTGAGAATGTTGTAGAACGGGCCTTTGGTGCATGGGGATTTGGCAGAGTAGATAGCATCGATCGCCTTTGGGTGTGTAATGGAGAGTTGTGTTGGTCCTAGAGGCGAAGATTTAATTTGAGATCGGAAGCTGGAGGGGGAGATACTAACCCAATCTAACGAAATCACCGTATTGGTGATGGAGTTGCTCAACCTCTTCATACAGATGCGTGTTCTTGGTAGTGAGGTAGGTCGGATAGAAGTTTGAGATTCGAGCGTAAAGTGGCCCAGGGAACTTGTTCAAGGGATGGAAGACGATGCGATAACAAAGGATGCTGGTTATAAGCCCGAGTATGTGAGCGCCTTCGAGCAAAAGGACGGATGCAGCCGAAAGATTGTTGCCATGCTGCCATCCTTTGAATTCAGCCAAGCGTAACAACCCAATAACAATGATGGGCAATGTAGCATAGGCCTGCAAGATTCGGAGCGCAAGTGTGTCCCATTCTCCCCTACGGTAGAAGAGAATGTGTAAGAGACAGCCACTGGTAAACGAGACCACAAGGGCCTCAGGGCTTTTGGGCTCAACCATCATGACGTGGTCCATGTTGATAAAACAATCTGATGAGAATAGCGATTTGAAAGGAACGTAAAAGAAGGTTGATCCGGTCAATGCATGTGAATGGGCCGTGGAGGACCATTTAAGACGAGGATATCATAACCATAGTGGTGATACAAGGGCTGGATCAGGTGAGCCAAGCCAAAGGATGTTTTGTGGCATGAATTTCGGCCTCGGTAACTTCATTCGTTACACTAAACTTGCTAAGGGGGACAAACTGAGGATCGCAACGCGGGGTCATCCAGAAGGGCATAGCAGAAAGGTTAGCGCGCTATGGGGAATAGCGGGGAATCTGGGGAAGAGTGGACTGAATGAACTGGTGAGGGTGCTCTGATATGTAAAAACGATTCGTGAGTGGTTCAATTTGTGCCGTTAACCGTGGGCCGTATAAATAGTGTCTCACTAACGTGGCTTAGACAGAGCTGCCGCATGCACCCAACAACTCGCAAGCGAGCACTAGTAATGATACGCAACCAGCTTGTTCGTTTTGGGATACTTGGTCCCAGGCCACTGATGTTTTCAGCCTCTGCTTCTGAGGAAAGGGAAGCCGTAAAAGATACTCTGAAGCTGAGTTGCAAGACATTCAGGTCGGAGTGGTTTGGCATACACAAGATTAATCTTGGTGATGGAGTAAGATTTGGATCTGATTCATTTTGTAGCTGCTTGTACAGTGTGTCTACTTGCTCTTCTTGATAAAATATGTCTTGGAGTTGCAATATCCTCGCAGCCCATCAACACCCCATTCACGTCCTAAGCCACTGTTCTTGTGACCTCCGAATGTAGCTTTAGGTTCAATAGCTAGATGCTCGTTGAACCAAACACTGCCGACATCAAGTCCATCAGCGATGCGCATCGCAAGCTCTTCATCAGCCGTCCAAACTGAACCTCCCAGGCCCATGTCGCTTGAGTTGACACGAGACAAGACCTCGTCTACCTTAGACCACTTTAGCAAAGGCACCACTGGCCCAAAGGGTTCTTCGGTGACGATCTTGCTATCATCTGGCGGGTTATCCACAACAGTAGGTTGGATGAAGTACCCTTTCTGCAGACTCTCTGACATGTCTCCGCCCTTCAAAACAGCGTAATTATTTTTTGCTATGTCATCGAGGTGCACCTTGACACGCTCAAATTGCAGTTCATTCTGGACTGGTCCCATGAAGGTGCCATCTGCAAACCCGTCGCCAACTTTGAGGTGTGATACGTGTTTGATGAAAGAGGCCTTGAAAGCGTCGTATATGTCCTGATGTACATAAATGCGCTTGACAGCAATGCAGATCTGACCGGCGTTCATAAATGCGGCCATTGCAATTTGTGAAGCGGTATTCTCTATGTCTGCATCTGCACAGATAATCGCAGCATCGTTGCCTCCCCTGTTTCATGTAAGCCGGGGTGTACTGGGCAGGGAGATGCAGGTCAACTTGGGTATACTTACAGCTCTAAAGTAACCCTGGTCAAATTCTTGCTTGCGCTCTCCATGACCCTCTTACCCGTGGCCGTGGAGCCAGTAAAGCTGATCTTATCAATGCCTGGGTGAGCTGTCAACATAGGGCCTAGATCATCGCCCCCGCTCAAGACTTGCACAACGCCAGGTGGGAAGAATCGCTGTGCAAGCTCGACTATTTTAATGCCACAATAGGGTGTAAAGGGAGAGGGCTTGACAATGATACAGTTGCCTGCCATCAGTGCCGGACCAAGCTTTCCGCACAGAAGCATGATGGGATCTTCAACAAGGAGTTAGCCCGAAGCCTGCAGACGAGACATAAGACCTACAATTCCATGGGACTATCGCAGCAACCACTCCAAGAGGCACATAACGAGTCGAGATGCGCCTCTCTGGATCGTCATCAACCTCGTCCACGGGCATATCAAGCTCACATGTCCCAGTAAGCCAGTGAACTCCACGACCGATCTCATGGTCGGCAAACATAGCCTGTAGCCAACATATGAGTTTTCCGAGGCCAACAGTCAAATGAAAGTTCAAGACTTACAGGCTTTCCCTGCTCCGCTATAAGCAGACGCGCGAATTCTGCTTTCTGTGCCAAGAGCGCATCTGCCAAGCCCTTGATATTCTCTTTTCGAACCTCAATAGGTGTCGTTTTCCAACTTTGGAATGCAGAGCGGGCTGCTTGTATAGCATCCTCAACGTCTGTTTGGGTTGACACAGGACAGTCTGGCAACGCCTCGCGTGATGAAGGGTTGACGCCATGACGTGTGGTGGCGGTACCTTTAACTTGGCCATTGATAATATTGGAAAAGGTTGAGAAATCCATGTTCTCCGGATAAGTAGTGACAGCCATTCTGGTTTGCTGTAATTGGTGGATGCGACAGTTTGAGGTGTGTCTCCTACTCAAAGAACTGCTTTTGGAAGATTAGTATCAGGCTGTTTATGTTATATGCATATCACTTCTGCCTTGAGGCTTGATATAAGTTGCCTTTACACGTGCAAAGGTTTGCCAAGGTATTTACCCCGCGTTCCATATCCATAATGAGTTAGTTGCATGCTATCACGAGGCTAGAATATTTGGGCCGGTTGGCTTGTTATTTCTGCCGAGGGTTTTTCGCATCGGCTGAAGGTAATCTTGAGGATAGAATGTTTTGCTAGCTCTATTTAGGCTAGTCATGTTGTGGGGTATTTGTTCAATAAATCATCCTGTGTACCTGCTCACAGTGATCAACATCGAATTCATGCTTAAGCATATTATTATTAACAATTATGAACACCAAGTTTATCGCAGCATACGAGCCTCAGGGCACCACGCCTGACTTGAGACTGGTAAATGGCTCTGTGCGGGCGGCCCGATCCAGTGAACTGCTTATTCGAGTTGTCGCTACTGGCATTTGTCACACTGACCTGATATTTGCCACTTGGCCTGCCAATCAAATCCCATATCCTAAAGTACTGGGACACGAAGGTCAGTTTGGAATGTTCCTTGTCATCCGTACCATGATCACTGAGGCTCGTGTTTAGGTGCTGGTGTTGTAGTGGAAGCTGGGCCTGGGGTAACCAAAGCTCGCCCAGGTGACTTTGTTCTTCTTTCCTTTCACAGCTGTCAAAATTGCCATGACTGCAAAGAAGACCATCCCTCCTTTTGCAGCAAGTTCGTCGAGATCAATTACGGTGGCGAGGATGCAACATATACAGCAGAGGGCAACGACCTGCGTGGCAACTTTTTCGGGCAATCGTCGTTTGCTGAACTGGCAGTTGTAAAGGAAACATCTGTTGTGAATGTTACCAACATCATCAAGACTGAGGAGGAGTTGAAGTTGTTCGCGCCAATGGGTTGTGGATTTCAGACTGGTGCGGCGACGGTCGAAAATGTTGCCAGAGCAAATGAGAAAGACAGAGTCGCAGTTATAGGCCTTGGTGGTGTCGGATTGGTCTCCATAATGGTAAGAAACTATGTTCGAAAGCATGAAGAACAAGCTGATATCTTCCAGACAGCAAAGATGCAGGCCTGCGAGACCATCATCGGCATTGATCGTGTACCAGAAAGACTGGATTTAGCCAAAGCTCTTGGAGCGACTCATGTGATCAACACATCCGATGAGAACATTGACATGCAAGAAGAAATAAAAAAGGTCACTGATGGGAGAGGCTCTAGCATAACGATTGACACGACAGGGAACATGGGTCTCATCAAGGCAGGTCTAGAGGCTACTTCAAACAGAGGTCAACTGATATTTATTGGAGTACCACCACTAGATGCCATGATGGATCTTCATCTGGTCACATTTATGCAGGTATGATCTGCACCCGACTCGTCATCCTTACGAAGCTAATCCAGGTCAGACCGGGAAAGTCATTCGAGGAACCATTGAAGGTGATGCCATCCCTGATGAGGTATGAGCTTAATCATCGCAGACAGCAGTCCAGGCTCTGACGTGCATAGTATCTACCCCGAATGGTACAGTGGTATCGGGAAGGCAAGCTACCAATCGATAAGCTGATCAGCCTTTACAAGGTATGTCCCTTAATTATTGGTAGGGAGTCTGTACTGACAACTTGATATAGCCAGAAGATTTTGAGACGGCTTTAATTGATATGAAAAACGGGAAAACAGTGAAGCCAGTTATTGTCTGGTAGTTGTGATTTTAATGCGCGTATTGGTTATCTTGTATCTACCATTACTGTCTCAAGTTGCAGGTATGGTTACATTTAGAGACGTAACTCAGAGGAGCAACTGGGCAGATCTCGGATGGAATGCTCAGCACAGTCAATTTTTGTCGGTCTCTCTACTGCTACGAACGCAGGAATTCATTGGTTGGAATTGACCCTCGGTAAAATCATGCGCGGTTGTCAAGTGTTGTGGATAATGTAAATCTTGTTTTGGGACATTGACTTACTTCATTAGGACATAGCGTTGGTTGACAAAACATGGCCGAGTCAGAGCGCATGGACTCTGAGTCAATTGAGTCGAGTCAACCCTGCGAATAACTGCATTCAATAGAGTAAAATGCTTCGTACCTTGACTGAAGTTTCCACTTCCCCGCGTTTTACCCCGCGTTCAGAGCTTCTTCTCTCTGTTACCATCAGTTAGTTCTGCAAGGGAGATCTTGCGTCTTCCACCTCAACTACTGGCCCAAAATCCATCATCGTCGTTATCCAAACAGTAACAGCGTCCACAATGGAGGAGGCAATGTCTCATGGCGCGAATCCTCGACGGAAGCGAGCCAGCAAAGCCTGTGTAGCTTGTCGCTCACGCAAAGTGCGATGCGACGTCACCCATAGACCGCATCAGTGCACAAATTGTGCCCTTGATAACATCCAATGTGTTGTGAAAGACAGACGCACGAAATAGTAGGTTCTCTAGGTAGCCAACATCAGCTCAAGCTAAGATGAGCAAGTCGAAAACGATCTCCTGTCGTTCTCGAAAAGCAGCAGCGGACACAATTCAGACACAGCTTACAGGCAATCTTACCAAAGGACCCAAGCTCTGCTGTGTCGGATGACATGGACACCCTAAACGATCCATGTCTAGAGCCAGGTCACTCAGTGGAATGTGGCCCTGAAAGCCCGTCTATGTGCTTCGAGGCGGTTTGGGATGAACCTGAGATAAGTTTCCCTGCCGAACGATTCATTCAAGGTCCAACCGAAAGTCGTGACAAAGAATCTGAAATCTTTGACATGGTTCTCAACCAGCGCAAAGATTCTGACTTCACAGTTGTCTCAGACAGCTCTCGGCTACATCAAACAGAGTCAAAGCCAGCCCCAAACTTCGATGCAACGATGTCTGGCCAATCGCATATTATATACTCATACTACTCTTTCCTTGACCTCGATATCTCTGGTTTATTACCCGATGATATAAACTACCTCGAAGGCCAAGGCTGTTTTCGTGTCCCTACTCCGGAAGCCTTGGATGAGTTTGTTCAAGAGTACTTTTTGCATGTTCACCCGGCGCTTCCATTGCTGGATGAAGCCTGGTTCTGGACCATCTATTCGAGGCCTGCACGCGGCAGATCAAATCTCTCCCTTTTTGTCTTCCAAGCCATGCTATTCACTGCATGTAGTGTATGTTACAAGCTTTTGGTACATCTTGAGACAGAATTTGCTGACTTTGCAGTTTCTACCATTTTCAACCCTGAAAAGTCTTGGATTTGCTTCAGTACATAACGCACGGAACACATACTACCGTCGCAGTAAGGTAGGTTCAATATGCTCGGCGAGTCGTGCTGGTAGGTAAATCATGACTGACCTGAATTGCAGCTCTTGTTTGATCTTTGCAGTGAGAGGAACCTTGTGTCCAGTACGCAGGGGGCACTATTGCTATCCTACAATGGAACAATGAAGGATCAGAAACGTACCAATTCAATCTGGCTCTCAACTGCAATCCACTTGGCTCAAGCCGCAGGTGCGGATCAATTCCATACCAGCCTAAACCCGAGTTTGACTTCGGTAAATGAGCTGAAACGACTTTGGTGGTGCTGTATAGTACGGGACCGAATACTTCCTCTTGGGATGCGACGACAACTACACATTACATCACTTGATGTGGCTCACACCAACTACTTGCCTACCGAGAAAGACTTTTGGCGAGAGATTGACGGGTCCCAGGTCTACGCACCACAAACTAAACGAACGCTAGTCCGGTTATTCATCACGCTGTGTGAGCTGACTGTTCCACTCACTGATGTCATCAAGATCGTTTATCCTACAGGCCGCTTGACTGATATTCATTCACCAGTGGTTCATGATGCCCAAAAGGGACGGGAATCACTGCAGTCGTGCGAGGCTGGCTTGGAAGCTTGGTTCGAAAGGGCAACCATCCAGTTTCCAACGCCTGCTGGTATCATCACTCGTGAGGGGTCTCTTGTGCTATACACAAACTTACTCTACATATACTACTAGTAAGTATCACCGCTCGAGTCCAGTCATTTATTTAGCTTCTGACTGTCCAAAAGCGCTGCCTGCTTCGCCCTTTATCAGCACAAGGCCTTTATCATCAGTCAGGAACAGACCAAAGCGACTTCGGACCTGCAACAGACTAAGAGCAAAATCGAAGATGCTGCCCTTGGCATCACTGAGAATCTCAAAGAGCTTATCCAACTGAGGTTAGAAAGGTTCTTGCCAATCAGCATGTGAGTTGATATCTGATTCGTTATTTGCTATTGCTGATGATCTGTTTCTAGTGCTGCATATATCGCTGTTCCTCTAGTGCTACACATCCTTGATGTTAGACTTGCAAAGAGGCCACTACAGATAGCCCAGAAGCAAGGAAAGCTCAATGTTTATGTCGAAACCATGAAGACTATGCAGAAACTCTATGATGGAGTTGATGATGTTTGGACCTTCATCAGAACAGCTATGGATTATGCCACGATACAGGACGCAGAGAATGAGACAAGCTCACCTAATGGTTCCTGCATTGACGCTGTCGGATGTCTGGGATCGAAATCCCAATTGACCAAAGGCAACGATTATGCCAACGACTGGGGTAATGTCCTCGTCATGGAACCTATTTTATACTTCCGGCTTTCTCGAACTATCGACCACTCGTTAGCTCTCGGGCGATACTCTGAGGACTCTACCCTTGGTCACGCTGCACCTCATACGCGTCTACCTTCTCCTAGGCTCTTGACCATCGACATAGGTTCCCCTGAGCAAACTGTCGATGACACCGCTTGCGAGCACTACAAGGCGCCAAGAGCGGATGCTAAATCACCCGAGGTTAGCCAAGATCAGTTTTCACTAGGACCTCAGATGCTGGATGATATGCATGAGTTTGTTCATTATGACTTTGGAATGGATGATATGCAGGCTCCGATAGACTTTAACAGGTCTGAGCGACAGGCTGGAGAAACTGATGTCTTGATTCTGTAGTTAAACTTAATCTAATACTCCGTACTCTTGGCTTCTTTCTATAAATAGCTTATATCCTTGTAATCTTTAAGCACTATCACCGGTTCAGGAAAGATCTCGAAGCTTCATTTTGTTCTAGGTTACCTGATTTGTCTGAAAGTGCCAATGTGGATAAGATAAAGTCGGCTAACCTCCCTAAAATGGATTCGTTCCAGCACTGCTGTGTGCCATACAGGGTAGGATGTCAATACCTCGAATGAATATAAGAGCATGCATGTGATGCCAGACTTCGCAAATAAGTTACTATTCCTTTATACCTGAATTTAGAAGATGAAATATCTTTTGTTTCTATTATGTACTATTTCCTCCTTGACAACCTTTGCGTTTGAGACACCAAACCAGTATGCGACGCCCCCTCGAGTCGAAATCAGAATTGAGTGGCGGAAATTATCAAAATCATCACAAGCAGAATATATCAGTGCTGTGAAATGCCTCGATAAGATGCAATCACAGCTTGGTTTAAAAACGTCTCGCTACAACGACTTCCCTTATGTTCACAGAACACTCAACGTCCAAATTGAGTTCAACCTCCACTTGCTCCATGTTGAAACTGAGCCTGACCTCACTCAGTCTACTTTGTAGCCCAATTCTGCCCTAGAATCGATACTTTGTCCATCTCTATGAGACCTCTTTACGAGATGAGTGCGGCTATGGCGGCTTTATGCCCTACTGGGACTGGACAATTGACTCGAAGGATATGTCCAAAAGTCCAATATTCTCAAAAGATAAGATCCGCGGTTTTGGCGGCAACGGCCTCGGTGGAGGTTTTGTGAACCTAGGGAGACCGAACCCCTCGACGATGTGTGTCCTAGATGGAGCGTTCAACAACTTCACTGTGCAATACCACGATCAAACATCGAGGCCACACTGCCTGAATCGTGGTTTCAACGATGAATTGACACCAGCTGGAAAGTTCCAGGGAGATTCTTACTCACCACATGCGGTTTCAAAGATAATGAGAGATTCTAAGAACTTTACTACATTTACTAGGGATCTCGAGAATGGATCACATGGCGCTATTCATCAAGCCATAGGCGGAGATCATCAACATCACCAAATAGTATGTTTGAAGGAACGGAGGCTCACTTACCCTTTTCCATAACTGATTTGCCATTTTATAGATCCTGTCTTCTTTCTTCATCATGCACCAATTGATCGGTTGTGGTGAGATTGGCAGCAGGAAAACCTAAAGAAGCACAACTCTGGATTCTCTGGCATACGCATCCTTGCCTCTGGCGTAACCCATAAGAAACCAGCAAGCTTGAAGGATAAGATGCCATGGTATGTTAGGGTTAGGCCCAGAACGACAAGTGTCTGAACTGATGAAAACAAGGTCAGTATTGTTAAATTACAATTACATCTAACAGACATAAAAGCTAGAGCTGATAATGTATAAGCGAGTAATCACTATTACTTCTACCTAGGATCAGTAGCTGAAGTACATATCAATACAGCCCATGATCTTTTAGATAAGTTCGTGCCATGCTTTCGCCACTTAGCTCTCTATGCGTCCGGCCATTTCCGAGGTAGGCGAAGCGATTCTTCTCAAGGTACTGAATCTCAAAGTCTTCCCATCTTGGAGATTCCAGTGTTTCCTTATAGTGCCATATAGACCCGCACCAAGGACCCGTAACTGAACCGTTATCACTGCCGTTCTTGTACCTGATTATACAGGTATCAGTATAGATGTCTGACGGCCTTCATGGGTATCGTTCACTTACCAACTTACGCAAGACCCAGTCCATACCATGCCCTGCATTATTTTATCTCTCTGTTCAAGGAAGTCATCTGCGGCTTCCCGTTTCACCTCCAAACTGCCAATATTCTCAGTCTGCATCTTTCTTACACACGAGAATGCATAGTCAACTGCCAGCTCGAGTCCCATGATGAGAGAAACATTGCTAATGGGCGCATTGGGACCACCCACGACTGAGTGATTTGCCCCTGTTAGTAGCCATATATAGTCAAAAGTAATTATTTCAACTTACTGAAATAGTTCGGAAACCTTGGTGATGCCACTGAGAGATAATGGATCGGGCCTTGATTCCAAAAGTCCCTCAAGTCCTGGGCTCCACGTCCTAGGACGGGGAGCGCAGGTCGATACAAAACGTCAAAGCCAGTCGCACAGATAATGACATCCACATCGTGCTGAACATTATTGTTGTCAAGAATTCCCATCTCATTGACGAGCTTGATCCCGTCAAAAACTGCAGTTACATTTGGCTCAATCAGAGCCTCTAGATACCCATGCCCTGGGCTCACGCTACCGCATCAAGTCAGTGTTCGCTCAGGGAGAGTCGCTGAATCAGGATTAACCATACCGTCTACATCCAACCTCAAAGTCGGGAATAAGCTTGTTGCATATCTCTTCGTGGCCCTTGAGTCGCTTTCGCATAGCCGCTCTATTTGCCTCGAAGGCTTGCCTTTGCATATCGGTATCCTTGAAGTAAAGGTCAAAGGCTTTGGTTGAAGCATCGAGAAGCTTTCTGCGGTACTCTAGAAATGCTTCGTTGTCGGACTTAAAGCTGTTGATTTCAGTTTCCGTGAATCTTGTGTCTCTTCCGGCACGAGCAAAAGCCTGACCATATTCTGCCGTAACCCAAGTTGGCGAGCGGATGAAGTTGACGAGCTTAGAGACAACGGGCTGGATAGTTGGAACGATTTGAAGAGCAGATGATCCAGCTCCTATAACCGCGACTCTCTTTCCCGAGAGGTCTACACTCGCATCCCATGTTGCTGGGTGCAGGCGTAGACCCTTGAAGTCGTCCAGGCCAGGGATATCCGGCCATTGCCATTTACTATGACGTCAAGATCAACTCCGCTACTCTCAGTTATTGGTCATGGATTCATGTACTTACTTCAATGGCCCTGTCGCGCTGATGAGAACATCACAAATATCGTTGATCTCTGTGCCATCCGGCCCTTGGACTTTGACGGTCCATTTAAGAGCTTGCTCGTCCCAGGTGGCCCCGATAACTCTGTGTCTCAACTTGATAAAGTTCATGCAACCCCATTTTCCGGCACACTTCTTCAGGTAGTCAAATATCTCCGGTGCTTCGACATAGCTAAGGTTTCAAAGTCAGTTTGTGTGACATACTTTATTAGTTGCATGGTGTAACTGACAACCTGGACCACTCGGGGTTCCCCTCCCACGAGAAGGTGTAGGAATGGGCTGGAATATCGCAGGCACACCCAGGATAACGGTTCTCTAACCAAGTCCCACCTACATCATGGTTCTTTTCGTAAATGACCAGCTCTATATTGACGAGTTGTCTCTGGGCTTTGTATGCTGCTGCAATACCGGATATCCCAGCACCAATGCATATAACTCGCATATGATGAGGCTCATGCATTCCAATTTTGGCCATCTTTAGACCGTTTCAGGCAACAAGGGACGATGAGGATGAGGATGGCGAATTGTGCTCCTGAAGAAGGTAAGGAGCAATGGTTAAGTCAATGACGGTGAAAGACGGTGACTTGATTATAGAAACTGAAGTTCTTAAATTATATAATGCACCTTAAATCGAAGTGTCAGTGCCGAGTACGTCTCATCTTTCACAACCCCCGCTTGTATGACGCTTTACTTTCCCGAGGTGGCTGATACGGCTTGTCGGCAAATTCGGTATAGGAATTACCAGACGGGTCAATCATCGGAACTAAGAGATCACCGCGGTTGAGCCTGTGATTCCCCAGATTGGCTACCGGTTTGGACTCATGACCGAAGTCCCTGATCCGTAAAAACCTGCAGGGGGCAAAGCTTCTGCAGAATGTCATTCCACCTTGCCATATCTTCGGTGCCGGTAAAATACCCTTGATGTTTTTAGATGCATTTACACTACAATACTTCATTAAAATTAATACAGGCCAGAGATCTAATTACCTCACGTAGATATAGAATCGAGAGAAGCCTTCTAGGATATTGTTAAGAAAGTGGTTCCCCGATTATACTTCAGATATGGGTTCAAACAACGAGACCATATTGACGTACTCAAACGGATCAGGGAGCGACAGTATATATTGGCACAATAGGCACAGCTATGTAAGATCCATTTACAAACTCAGTGACAATAACAAATTCTCTGGTCGAACACAAGGAGTGCTCCGTGAAGCATTCTTAGTGACTTCCATTCACAATGTCCACCTTCAAGTTACACGCTTTACCAGAAAGCTTTATCTCCCCTGGCTCCGACACAAGAGGCTTGTCGTTCAGCTCCCGAGAGTCAACCCAGTTGCCATGGATCTGCGGTCGAACGCGCAAGGGGAGTTCAGCGACAGCGATAGGCGTCTTGAAGTCACGAGTGTCGACGATCACCAGATTGCTGAGGTTTAGATCTCTACGCTCAACGACAAACATGACCCAACCATCTCCTTCAGGAGCATCGTCGCTTCGCGGCACGAAGGCAGGCTCCTGGCAGTAGCAATTCTCTCCTGGCCAGTAGAACTGCTGTTCTCCAGTGCGTGTGTTGATCATGGCCACAGCATTGAGACCACTAAAGAGCAGTTTCTTCGTATCGCTGTGACCAGGGTAGAAGATACAGCAGAAGACAACTTAGTACTTCTTTGACATGTAACGCTCATCGATACGTGGGAACTCATTCGGGATATCGAGCAAGACTCTGGGTTCATCGACTTTGGATCCAGTGGGTTGATTCAGATCAATCTCGAAACGCACAAAGTCCACAACTGTCTGTCCTGCTTCTCTTCCATCCTTGGCAGGGAAGAAAGGGAAGAAGTTGTCGTGAGAGCGGGAGCACTCGAAGTAAAGTTTGTCGTTCTCCTCCCATCCAGATGCTGTGTGCCCAATCATGCAGTTCTTGGTGTTATAGACGCGGTATTCGCCCAACTTCCAGTTTGCATTCACCTTCTCTGGGCGGCGGCGGGAAATGACGATGAAGGAGGCCGGAAGGTCGTAATTGTATGCAAAGTGATGTCCACCAGCCTTCATACGATCAACATCAGCCTCAAAAGGCCACAGGATTAGAACAATCCAGTTCTCGGTCAAGACCATGTCATGAATAAATGTGACATATGGAGACTTAACCCATGTCTCATTCTTTATATGCCCATTCTTATCAATAGAATATGTAATAATGTCGTCGCTCCCAGGGCCTTTAGCTTCGTATCCAAAGACAACAAGCTCATCCGTAAAAGGGTCAATCTTGGGATGAGCCGTGAAAGCCTCGGCGTTGACCTGCTTGCCGAAAGGGTCGTACTGGTTGGTGTCCAACGAGTCTGGGTCTAGAGAGTACGGATTGGCTGATTCCCTCAAGGCGAGGAGGCTTCCAGCCCAGTAGATGATGTTCGTATTCGCTGTTGAATCAACAACGCCTCGAACACAGGGACGGTCCGACCAAGGGTTTTTATACAACCCAAATAGACTCGTCCTTGCCCTGCGTTCGGTAAGGTATCTCTCTGTCTGGATGTATCTCATCTTGAAGTCGACTGAGCCTTTGTGGATACGAAATGCTGACACAACGCCATGTCCTTCAATTGAGACGTTATGCGGCGCCGGGGGGGTGAAGGGATCCTGGGCAACTCGGTAAAAGGTGCCGTCGATGGCGTCAGGGATGGTGCCACGAACAATGACATCCCCAATCTCTCCTTCAAGACGAACTGGGGGGTTTGCACCACTAAGATCGGTGGTTGTTGTGTTCCATTTAGACTTCAGGTTCTCTGTACCTGGCAAAGGTTTCGATTTGAACCCAGACTCCATTTTGAACTTGACGGATAAATTCAGAGTATGATGAGAAGAGGGGGATACAATTGAAGCACAACAGAAAGGCTTGTGGGTTGAGGATGTAACTGCTTTTTGCATTCCGTGGATGAGGCCCAGAAGCTATTTCTTTAATATCATCCTATACCCCTTGCTCAATTTCCTTCCTGGGGAATAAACATTACCTTGGTACCCCACAATATGAGTTCCGGGGTTTCCCCACAAAACATCGGAATTGCTAGCCCCGGGTAGGATAAACAGACTAGTTAGCCTTTACTCTTCCGCTTCCGAGCAATGAGAACACTACAGTATATGATTATGCCGAGCAGTAGACAACTTCCGTCGGCCAATTGGGCCCTGGAACTTCTAGTTCTCCTTTGTGGCCATTGGTAGATCTTCCAATAACCGGAACCCCGCGTTGGTATCTTCTATTAGAAAGGACCATTTTGTTTATAGATATCGGGAATGCGAGGCAAAAGTCTTTTTGGCCACCATCTGGCAACTATAGAACTTGAACAAAACATGTTTGAAAGTCAAAGACAGATAGACAATAAGATAAAGTTACGATATCTGTTAAAAGTATATTAATTTAAGGTATTTAAATATTTCCTGGATTTTTATTTAAGTAAAACGCTCTTAGGGTAGTATAATTTATAATCTTAGAGTAATAAAGATTATTTAAATAAAATAGGATTTTGTTAGTAGGCAAACTTTAGTTATATTCAGTAGATAATCAACTCTATTAACTTATGTTATATGCCTAGCACATATCTACCTTACAAGACTGATAGTGCGAATGATATAACCTCCGAGACTCCCTCCTTTTGTATTTCACCCGTCGGGATTAGTGAGAAAGCATGAAATCCCTTGGGGACCAACTTGACTTCGGCCTTATTACCGGCGAGGCTCCATCGCGCGCCAATGAAGACGCTATCATCAACAACAGCATCTTCAGTACCACACAAGAAGAGCGCGGGTGGCAGGTTCTTGAGATCCGCGTAAAGCGGAGAGACAGAAGCATCTTTGCGGTTCACCACCTGTTCCGGAGGGAACGCAGCGTCCATGAGCCTAAACATACTCTCACGTCCGACAATTATGTTCCGCTTATGGCGGAGCAGGGACGGTGTATACGAAATATCATATGTTCCGTAACTGCACACCAAACCAGCCAAGGTGGCTTTGGTATCTACACCGTGATCGTCACGGAGTGAGATAGCGGTCCATACAGCGAGATAAGCACCACTTGACTTGCCTGCAAATAGACGAAGAGGACCTCCCAACTTGTCCTCACCGTCTGCAGAGATGGCGTATAGGGCTGCGTCAGTGGCATCGTGCTGGCTAGCTGGGAAAGGATGCTCTGGCGCGAGCCTATACTCGACCGAAACGGCTGTAAGACCTAGTGCGTTGGCCAGTGCTTGCAAGTAGTTGTCTTGGCCACGAGCAGTTCCATACACAAGGCCACTTATATTCCAAATTGTTAGAAACAATTACACCAAGGGCAGAGGGGCCTGGCAAGGCTAGGTATTGGTTTTAACAGATCTGCGTGTAAGTGTAGAAGCGAGCCTCTACTAGACCCTGTTGTTGGCTTGACGATACGCAGCTCCATGTCCGTGCCGTCACGCCTCTTAATTGTCATGTTTTCAGCCTCTGAAATCTCAGGCGGTTTATTGAAGCCATTTGTGCCATTTTGTCGCATCTCTCGATACTCTTGAGCGGACACATCTCGGAAAACTTCAATGGCTTTGGAAGTGTTGGCTTCTAGCGTGTTGCATAACGCCACACGCTTCTCAAGAACCTAAAAACTATTAAGACGCGATTTATTATAAATTAGCCACTAAAATAGAGAATTTCACTTAATTTTTAAGGATAAATTATTTAAGGCTAATGTGGTTAATAAGCAAGCGCCACAGATAAGTAAGTGCTATACTTTCCTTAGCCTTTTTAACCTACAGCTTAAAAGCTTAAGCTATAATTTAAAAAGGCTTACTTTTACTTATTAAATTCCTCCTTAAATAACTTAAGAGCTACCTAATAAATCCTTATATTATAACTGCCTTTACTATATATACTATAGTGCTAACTGCCTAATTACTTTAACCTTCTTTAATTACTACTTCTTAATAATTTAGCTACTATTTATATATTAATATCTATTTAATTAATTACTTATAATACTTCCTATATAGTTATAATCCCCTTTTTCTATAATTTAATCCTTTTTACCCTATAATACTAGCTTAATATCTTATTTATATCTTAAAGATTATAAAGCTTAGCCCTTAATAAAATAACCTTATATATAACTGCCTTTATTGCCTTAATAGCTAACTCTAAAGCTTTAATAATAAACTTTAAGAAGTTACTATAATACCTTTTAATTTACCTTTTAAGATATTTAAATTAAAATTAGGCCTCTATTACTATCTTTAGGGTCTTTAAAGCCTATAATATTAATAGTTAAGTGGCCTCCTTAAGAGGTATTAAGGTCTATAGCTATATATTAAGCTTTAAGATTACAGTTTTTAAGTTAAAAGAAGTAAGCCTAGCTTTTTTAAAACCCCTTTAAATAATACTTTCTATAAAGGTAGCTTTAAATATAGTATAAAAGGTAAAAAGAAACTTAATCTTAAAAATATAAATTATAAAGTATTTAATTAAATGCTTTATTTCTTAGCTATAAGCCTTTTTTAGCAGCCTAAAGCACTAAATATTAAGAGGCTAAAATAAATAAAATATATAAGCTAATATATAGAATATAATAATCTTATTCTCTTTATAATATCTCTTAAAATTAGCTAAATAGTAGCTTTTATAACTATTAAGAATTAAAAGATAATAAAGACTAATTAATTAATTAGTTATAAATTAATTAAAATACTTTAGCCACTTAAAACCTAGCTTATTATTTATCTACCTATTTTAGCTTATTATAATAACCTAATTTAATAGGAAGTTATATTCTTAATATTAATTAATAAGGTAATATTAGCCTGCACTAATAATAAATAGTATAATTACTTAACCTTTTATATTAATTGCCTAAATTATAATAATCTATTTCTAGTTTCTAGGCTATATTAATTTTAGCCTTCTTTATATTTTTAAACCTATAATAGCTATTCTAGCTATAATAAGGCCTATTATAAAGCCTATCTTATTAAAATTCTAAATATTATTTAATTAAATATTATACTTTATAATTATATTCTATATAAGCCTAAACTAGCTATAAATAATAGTTAGATCTTTACATTTAGCTCTTTAATAGTTATATCTTTAAAATAAATATATCTTTAGCTTTAATTATTACTTTATAAAGTTATAAGCTTAATACTTACTAATAGGTAATATATTATAATTAGCTAGTAAGGAATTAGCTATTTCTTTTATAAAATATAATTATAAAGGAAATCCTTATAAATTTAAGTTAAAAATAAATTAAACTATTATCTATTCCTTTAAATTAAATAGTTTCTATAAATTTAAAATAGAATTGCATTATAATTAAATGCCATTTTAGCAGTAATACAATTGCCTCTTATTAATCTTATAATTCTTTATAATATATTAGATATTAAGTTTAGGATTATTTTAAAGGGCTTAAAGTGCAAAAAGAATTCTAGCTTTATCTAAAGGTTATAGCATTTTTAGTTATTAAGAATTATCTAATTAAATAAAAAGTTAAATATAAAAGGGAAAAGTGCAGCACTTACTTATCTATAGCACTTACTTATTAACTATATTAAATTAAGTAGCTAATTAGTAAAAAATAACCCTAACCCTATATTTAAGGTTAGCTAATATTAGCTTAAAGTTAATATAATATTTATTATTTAATTTTCTTTACTTAATATTAACTTCTTTAAACTATAGCTTAAGAGGGCCTAACTATAAGGCCTAACTATATTTTTTAAGCTATAGTTTAAAAAGGCTTATTATTATACTTACCTCTTTTTACTTTTTATTATTAAAATAAAAAAGTTAATATTAATAGTAATAAAGGATATTATATAGCTTAATTATAACTATTAAATATTAATCTATTAGCTATATTAAATAGCTATTTAATTTAATAGTAATATTAAAACCTATTTTTAATAGAGATATTTACTAAAAGGCTAAATACTTAAAGATATTAAAGATTATTATAATATACTTAAACTAGCTAACTTAAAGCTTATTATAATTTCTAAAAATAATAATAAAGTAATTAAATAGCTTATTATTTTATATAGATATAGCTATAATATATATTAATATTTTATTACTATATAAAATAATATTATTTACTATTAAAGAGAAATAAAGTATAAAGAGATAAAGAAATAATAAATTAAGGTATAGCTATAAATATAAATAAAAGGCTAATGTGGTTAATAAGTAAGTAGGTCATTTAAGTAAGTAGGTTAAAAATCCCTTACCTTATAACATTTCTATTTAATTAAATAATTATTGATAACTCAATATATTACAGCCTTTAAATAAAGCTAGAATACTTCTTGCCCTTTAGGCCCTTTAAAATAACCTAAAACTAAGTTTATAACAGGCTGTAACTAACTATAAGGTGCCCTTTAAGACCTTATATTACTGCCATTATAGCATTTAGTTATAATATAATTCTATCTTAAAATTATAAAGACTATTTAATCTAAAGGAGTAAATAATAGTTTAATTTATTTTTAATTTAAATTTATAAGGATTTCCTTTATAATTATATTTTATAAAAGAAATAGCTAATTTCTTACTAGCTAACTGTAATATATTACCTATTAGTAAGTGCTAGGCTTATAACTTTATAAAGCAATAACTAAAGCTAAAAATATATTTATTTTAAAGATATAACTATTAAAAAGCTAAATATAAAAATCTAACTATTATTTATAGCTAGTTTAGGCTTATATAAAATATAATTATAAAGTATAGTATTTAATTAAATAATATCTAAAACTTTAATAAAACTGGCTTTATAATAGGCCTTATTATAGCTAGAATGGCTATTATAGGTTTAGAAATATAAAAAAGGCTAAAATTAATATAGCCTAAAAACTAAAAATAGATTACTATAATTTAGGCAATTAATATAGAAGGTTAAGTAATTATACTATTTATTATTAATATAGGCTAATATTACCTTATTAATTAATATTAAAAATATAACCTTTTAAATAATTAGGTTATTGCAATAAGCTAAAATAGGTAGATAAATAATAAGTTAGGTCTTAAGTGGCTAAAGCACTTTAATTAGTTTATAACTAACTGATTAACTAGTCTTTATTATCTCTTAATTCTTAATAGTTATAAAAGCTACTATTTAGCTAATTTTAAGAGATATTATAAGGAGAATAAAATTATTACACTCTATATGCCTACTTATATATCTTATTTATTCTAGCCTTTTAATATTAAGTACTTTAGGCCACTAAAAAAGGCTTATAGCTAAAAAATAAAGTATCTAATTAAATACTCTATAACTTATATTTTTAAAATTAAGTTCTTTTCTGCCTTTTATATTATATTTAAAACTACCTTTATAGAAAGTAATATCTAGAGGGGTTTTAAAGGAATTAAACTTATTTCTCTTAATTTAGAAACTATAATCTTAAAGCTTAATATATAGCTATAGACCTTAATGCCTTCTAAAGAGGCCACTTAACTATTAACACTATAGGCTTTAAAGACCCTAAAGACAGTAATAAAGGCCTAATTTTAATTTAAATACCTTAAAAGGTAAATTAAAAGGCATTATAATAGCTCCTTAAAGTCTATTATTAAAGCTTTAAAGTTAGCTATTAAAGCAATAAAGGCAGTTATATATAAAGTTATCTTATTAAGGGCTAAACTTTATAATCTTTAAGATATAAATAAGATATTAAGTTAGTGCTATAAGGTAAAAAGGACTAAACTATAGAAAGGAAAGACTATAACTATATAGAAAGTATTATAAGTAATTAATTAAATAGATATTAATATATAGATAGTAGCTAAATTATTAAGAAATAGTAATTAAGAAAGATTAAAATAACTAGGCAGTTAGCACTATAGTATATATAGTAAAGGCAGTTATAATATAAAGACTTATTAAGTAGCTCTTAAATTATTTAAGGAGGAATTTAATAAGTAAAAGCCAGCCTTTTTAAACTATAGCTTAAGCTTTTTAAGCTATAGGTTAAAAAGGTTAAGGAAAGTAACTTACTTACTTAAATAACCCACTTACTTATTAATTACATTATTATATATAATACTAAATTATTTAAAATAATAGTAATAGTAATAGTCTATTTAATACTATTAATATAGCTAATACTATTAATTAAAGTACTATAAATAAGGTTATTACTATAAGTTAGGCTTAATTAAAAAAGGAAGATATTATATAACTATAAAAAGGTAACTTAAAGGAAAATATTAATTATAACTTACTATAGGTTAAGACGCTAGGCTAAATATAATACTTTAGCTTTTAAGACTTAATTAGTATTTATAATATAGCCTAATAGCTATAGGTAAGGGCAGTAATAAATAGATAGGCTTAAAATTAAAAAGATAAAGAAATAGCTTATAAATAACTATTACTTAGCTAGCTTAAATAAAGCTTTAATTATAAGGTAGACTATTCCTGCTAGTAGCTTAATAATATATTAATTAAAATATTATAGTAGCTTAATAATATTATATTAATAACCCTAAATAGTATATTATTTAACTATAAAAGTAAAAAAGAATTAATAAGTTAATATAAGTTTATTAGTTATTATTATTTAAGTTTTTATTAAAAGGTATACTATATTAAGTAGAAGGAAGTATTTAAATATTAAGCTATTTACTTTATAGATAAATAGTAAAGCTTATTATATAATATTATTAAAAAGCTTAAAAGTAATAAGGTTTTAAGTAATTATAATAGTAAATTCTTTAGTAATAAAAAAAGATAAGCTAAAGATAAAAATAAAAATAAAAATAAAAATAGAAATAAAGGTAAAAATAAAGATAGAGATAAATATTAAAATAATAATAATAGTAATAAAGGCAAGTAAAAAGATAAAGGTATAACTAGCCTACTATAGGATATATTAAATTAAGCTATTTTTTAATTTATTATAGCTTTAATTAAAACTTATATTAATAAAAATATATATATAAATTTACTATTATATTTCTATATAGCGCTTAATATTAAACTATACCTAATAGGCTATATAGAGCTATATTTATATATTAATTTACTAGCTACTATAATATAATAAGCCTAAAAACTATTAAGAGATAATTTAACTTAAATCGCCTACTAAAATAAATAGTTTTACTTAACTTTTAGACTTATATTATTTAAAGTAAAGTTAAGTTATTAATTAGGTAAAAATAACCCTAATTTTACATTTAGGGTTAATTAGTATTAGCTTAAGGTTAGTATAATATAGAAGAAAGGAGACTTTAATTAATAAAAAATAATAAGACTATTTCTTTTTACTTTAATAGCACTATTTAAATCCTACCCAATTTAACTAATTAAGGATTATATTAAATTTATATTATACTATTATATATAGCTGCTATTAATAAAAGGAAAGAGGCTTTATTAAATAGTAATAGAGGATATTATATAGCTTAATTATAACTATTAAATATTAATCTACTAGCTATATTAAGTAGCCATTTAGCTAGGGATTAATATTAAGTTATACTTTTAATATAAATATTAGCTAAAGGGCTAAGTGCTTAAAGATATTAAAAACTATTATAGTATATTTAAACTATTTAACCTAAAGCTTACTATAACCCTTAAAGATAATAATAAGGTAATGAAATAGTTTATTATTTTATATAGATATAGCTATAATATATATTAATATTGTTACGGTTAAGGTTTAGTATATAGGTAGATAGAAATACTTAGGCCAGGATATAGTCTATTACTATAAATAGGCACTGCAGGTAGGTTAGGCTCTATTAATAAAATATAGCTTAAAGAGCTATATTTAGGATCTATTTAGTTAGTAAACTAAAATTACAGTAATAATGCTATTACTATATAATCTTAACTACTTTTAGGTATTAAATAAGTAGGTCTGGTTTTAAGCTATAATAGTACCCCTCTCTTTAGTATTAAGCTCTATTAAGATAGGTTACTGCAGTTTAGGCTTATTAGGGTATCTCCTATAGAAGTTTACTATAATCTTTACAGCATTTTCTATATATATAGTAAGAACTTCTATTAGGTTAGTATATCTAGCCTATTTTACAGTATACTTTAATTTAAGGTAGTCTCTTTAGCCTTATCTATTTTATTAAAAATCTATAATATCTTTAACCTTTTACTTCTTTATTCCTTTAGCTTTAATAGGTAAGAAAGGTTTTATATTCTAACTTAATAGCAATTTATTAGCAGCAGGTTTAAGTAGGTTTATATAGAATATAGGATATATCTTTATGCTATTAGGCAGTTTTAGTTAGTAGGTATATAGAGATATAACCTTAAATATCTTAAGTAGTTTAATATTCTTTTAGTTTAGCTTTTTTTACAGTTTTAAGGTCTTAATATTTTAGGCATCTAGCTAAATAAGATTTCCTTTTTAATATTATTAGGCAGGTCTTTTATAGCAGTTTACTTATTCCTTATAATAGGCTTAAGCTGCAGTACTTTTAGATTGTAGGTATTTCAGTATCTCCTTTATAGTCTAGGCAAACCGCTTAGTATTTTTAGTAGCTAGGGTTCCTCTAACAGTAACTATAGGCTTAAAGCCTATTTTAGGGTAAAACCTATAATTTATAAAGAATAGGGATATACTAATTATTTTTAACTTTAGGAAGTTTACAGTAAACTTAGCTAAAGGCAGCTATTTATTTTAGTTATCTTATAGATAAGATATATAAGCTCTTAAATACTATTTTAATATAGTATTTAGCTATTTAGTCTATCTATCTGTCTTAAGATAAAAGGCAGTTAATAGTAGTAAGTTAATAAATAACTGCTAGGTAAGCTTCTTTTAGAATTTAGCTATAAACTAAAGTCTTTAGTTTAATACTATAGTTTATAGAAAGCTATAGAGTTTCTATACTTCTCTTAAGTAGTAGTAAGTAGTATCTTTAGTATTATAGGTTTCTTTATAGGCAATAATATATCTTATTTTTATTAGGCAGTAGGCTATAATTAAAATAGCATTATATCTATTACTAGGCAGCAGGTAGGTAATAAAGTCTATTAATATATATTACTAGGCTTATTTAGGTATTAATAGAAGTCTTAAGACCCTCTATTTGGTATTTTAGGTAGGGTTAGATTCTTAGTAGGTATGGCAGTTCTTAATCTATTATTCTATAAATAATAGCATTTTAGGCCAGTAATAGTTATAAGAGAGTAAGTTATAAGTATAGGTGTAGCCTAGATGTCTTGCTATAGGGTATTTATAATAGGCCTTTAGAAGTGCAGTCTTTAGAGAATTATAATTTAGAATATAAATGCAGTCTTAATATAGTAATCTCTCTTATACTACCTTATATTTAATAAGTATAATCTTTAAGTAATATAAGGCCCCTTCCTTTAGGGCTTATAGTATTAACTGTATATTATTATCAGTTTAGTATCTTTTATTTAATAGGCAGTTAATTTCTTTTAGTAACTCTATAGAGAGAGTTAGTTCCTTTAGTTCTTTTAATGTAGGCTGGCCTTATTATATTAGTTATTAGATATAGGCTTTTTTAACTCTTAGGGGTAGAAGTTATTAATTCTCCTTTTTTAAAATAATCTAACTTTAGTGCACTAGGCGCTTATCCCTCTCTTTAGGGAGATTTTCTAACCTCTTAATTAAGGCATTAGGTTTTACTTCCTGCTTTTTAGGTTAGTATATAATCTTAAAGTTAAATCTAGATAGAAACTTAAACTATTAGGCTTATCTGCAGTTTAATAACTTTATTATTATAAAATACTTTAGGTTTTTATAGTCTGTAATTACTTTAATTAGTAAGGGCGCCCCCTTTAGTTTAGGTCTTTATTTTTTAAAATAGCAGATAATTACTATTAGTTTTTTATTATAAATCTTATAGTTACACTTAATAGCTATATATTTCTTAAAGAAGAAGGCTATTAAATATAATATCCTATTATTATTAGGCTATAATAATATACTGGCAGATATATAATTAAAGGCATTAGTTTTTAAGATAATATCTTTAATTTAGTTAAATAGATATAAAATTAAGGCTAAAGTAAAAGCCTCTTTTAGTTTCTTAAAGGCTATTTTATATCTTTTATTTTAAATAAATAGGATATCTTTTTATATTAAATAGTTTATAAGTATAGTAAGCTTTAAGAAGTCTTAAATAAACCTCCTATAGAAATTTATAAATTTAGTAAAGGCCTATATATCTATTAGGCAGGATAGGGTCTTTTAGTTTTTAATAGTTTTAATTTTAATAAGGTCTATTTTAATTCTATCTTAGCTAATAATAAGTTTAAAAAATTTTATCTTAAGTATTAGGAATTTATACTTAATAAAGTTAGTAAAAAGGCTAGCTTCTTTAAGCTTCTATAAAACTATCTTTAGGTATTTAATATATTTCTCTTTAGTTTAGCTATAAATCAGGATATTATTTATGTTATAACCCCAGCGTTTACGTCACGTGTGTATAAGGGACCTATAAATTTACCTAATAAGAATGCAACCGCCTAAACTAACTATTAGAAGGTATATCTAATAATAGACTAATCTAATATAGGACTGACTAATATTAGATTAATAGCAGTCTAGGAGCGCGTCGCGCCAGGATTAATAATGACCTTACTTACAGTCGGCCCTATTAAAGGATATTCTAGTATATAGAATATATTTATTTATACTTTTATAGATTCTAGCTTACTAGCTATTAATAAAACTTCTTTATATTAATTAAGCCTAATATACATTAAATCTACTATTAAGAGATATAATACTTTAATAACTGCTTAGTATTATGCCTTATGTAATTTACTAATAATAAACCTAGTATAGCTTAGTTTATTTACAGTTAGGAACTAACTGTTATATATTAATAGCTCTTGTTTAGACTGTATTGCGTTACGCTAAGTAATATAAATATAATAGCTGCACTAGTCTAACCTATCTAATAGTATCTTACTGCATCTATTAACCATTTCCCTACTAATTAAGTTATAGGAGATAATAATAATAACTCTTTTAAGGAAGAAGATAAGGAAGTTATTTAACTTTAATAGTAAGTTATTAATATAACTGTTAAAATAGTTAAGCTTTATCAGATACTTATAAAAACTATAAACCTCTAAGCCTAATAAGTAACTAATAATTAAAATAGACTTTAAGAAATGTAAAACCTTATAAATACTGTAGTAGTAGGTAGAGATACTAAAGAAATACTTAAGCCTAACCTGCCTAAGCTATTTAATAGAACCCCTAATAAATTAGTTATATTCCTTACTTAGTATAAAGCCTTTATAATTTACTATCTAATTTAGTTTAAAAGAGATTTTACTAAAACTATATATATTGCGGGATGCCTTAAGGGTATAGCTGTGTAATGGTTTTAACCTATTATAGAGGACTATATTAGTAAACCTGAATTGAAATAATAACCCTAAATGTTTATACTTTATAATAATTTTAGTATATTTAAAAACATACTTAAGTAAGTATTTAAAACGATTAATAAAAAAGGATATATAAAATGATATATTAAATCCCTAAGATAGATTAAGTTAGCTTCTAAATATACAGTAGAATATTAGCAGCTAGCCTTAAAGCTACCCTAGGATTAAGATATCTTTATATTACTCTTCTTTAATAGACTTAAAGAAACCATTTAAGCGGAATTATATAAAATACCTTAACTTAATACTTTAGTTAACTATATTAAAATGGCAGTAAAAATTAATAATTATTAGTATATCTAGAAAACTTAAAATAATAAAAATAACTAAAGATAATAAGGAAATAAACCCTATTATAATGCAAACTAAAGAAGATAACGAAATATTAATACCTCCTATAGAATAGAATCTAGACTAATAATAACTGTAGGAACTATAGCTAGAGATAAGTTAAAACTTACTTATTAGAACTGTAGTAAGAAAGGCTATAAGGAACCTAAATGTAAGAACCCTATTAAAACTAACTAAAAGTATAAACCAGTACCTTATATTTCTAAAAGTAAAAAGGTAAATATAATAAAAAGGAATAAAGATAATAATAAACTATAAATGGCTATCTAAACTATTAATATAACTAGAAGAGATAGATATAATAAAACCTAAACACTATCTGTCTAAAACCTAATAGGCATTTATATATAAGATCTATTTCTTAGCAAGGAAGAAACTCTTAATAAATACTACCTAAATATCCCTAAGGAATAAAGACTAGTTCTAAGATATATTGCACTAATAATAGAGATCCTATATTAAAGCATTTTAAAAGAAAAGAGAATTAAAATAAATGAAAATAAGAAAAAATTATACTATAAAAAGAAAGAAGATAAGATAATTTATCTTAAATAGGAACCTATACTGTAATTAAATATATAACCTACTTAAAGAAGAACTATTATTATAGTTAGAAAAGGAAAAGAAGTTAACCTTAACCTAGATAATGAACTTAATACTAGTTTAATTTCTAATGAAGATATAGATAAAGCACTATTATAGATATTCTAAAAGATAGAAGCCCCCCTTAAAATGGAAAAAGGCGTTATTTAATATAATCCTTACTTAGCAGTAAATAACATCCCTGTTAGAACTATATTGAAAAGACTAAATTAATATTATAAGGATTTAAACTATATAAAAGCTTTTAGACTTGCCTAAGAATCTAAAGCTAGAAAGATTAAAAGAAAGATAGGATAAAACGTTTAGAATATAAAATATATATTATAATTTAATAAATTTGGAAATAAAGTATAGCCTAATAAAGTAATTAGATATACTAAATTAGCTAAGAAAAGAGTAATTATAGAATAAGATAATACTATTTATATTTAATTATATATAAGAAATAAAGTAAAAGACTTAATAATACCTAAAGAAGAAATTTAAATTAAAGTAAATTCTAGAAGGTATATAAATTACCTAAACTACTAGCAGATATCCTAGGTATTATATACCTGACATTACTGCCTATAGTATAGGCAGGAAAAAGAAGTAAATAACTGCTTTCTGGTATAGATTAAGAAATATAAAAAATAAAAACCCTACTTAATTATTAACACTTTAGGATATTAAATTACTAGAAGATATAGAGGGACTTAAGTAGTTAAACTTATGGTATATATTAAAACCTGAGAATGAGCCTTAAATTATATTTGAAATATAAAATAAATTACAGAATGGAGAAACTATGTTTAGTAAGAATGAGACAAAGAAGAAGAAAATCTAGATAAAGATATCTATAATGCTATTATAGAAGGAGATAGGCTAGAAAAAGAATATAATAAAACCCCTAAAATTAGCTAAATAGATAAATTACTGCAGTTTAATAATAAAGCGGAACGATTGGTATAGGAAGTAGATACAGAATTTTAATGCAAACTAGCTATATAATATAACTGCCCTAATAATATTAATTGCTATAAAAGTAAATACAGCTATAATTACCTATAGGGAAAAAGAACCTGCTATCTGTAATAAAGCGCTAGATAAGCGAAAGAATAAAGGAAAATAAACTTCCCCTAAAAGCTCTATAAATTACAGTTAATAAATAACAATAAATATACCTAAACTTAAAAGTCAGAATTAAAGGCAAGTAGCTAAATGTATTTATAGATAGTAAAGCCGTTATAAACCTTATTTCCCCTAAAATGGTTAATAAATTAAGGCTACTATAGAGAGATAAGAAGGAACCCTATATAATATAAAGTAGAGAAGGAAATGCTTATACCTATAAAAATAGAAAAATTACCTAAGAGATTAATTACTTAAAGGTATTTATTAATAGAAAGAATTAAGGCATTAATTTTAATATTATTCCTATATAGGAATATAACTTAGTACTTAGATATCTATAGCTAATATGCTATAACCTATAATTTAACTAGAGAATTGGCTAGGTAACCTGTAAAGATTACCCTTTAGATAATAAAAATGATTTAAATAGTAATAATATAAGATTTTAAACTTTAACTAATAAGAGCAGTAAAGAATAGAGTAATAAAGTATTGCCTATTCTAAAAGGAATATAATATAAGTTCTATAAAGGCAGAAATAAATGCATTAGATAAATAATAGTAACTCTTAAAAGACAATTTAAGTAACTAGATTAAAATCTTTAAGAAATAAAATAGATTACTAAAAAGGAATTTAATAAATAACTTAAAAATATACCTATAAAGTATTAAATTTATAAAAAACTATTTTAAGAGGAACTAGAGATAAAGTTACCTTAATATATAAACTATAATATCGAAATTGTATTAAAGGATGGCAAAAATCTAAAATTCTTTCCGATCTATAACCTTGCCTAGTTAGAGCTTAATATGCTTGATGAATAGATAAAAGACATATTAAAGAAAGGATATATTAAAACTTTAAAATCTTTAGCTAGATATTTAGTTATATTTATGCTAAAACTAAACTTAAATAAACTATAACTTATAGTAAATTACTAATAACTAAATGAGATTATAGAGAAAGATAGAATGCCATTATTACTTATTACTAAACTTAAAAACTGACTGTTTAATAAAAAATGGTTTATAGCACTTAATCTTAAGTCTGCTTATAACTTTATTTAAATTAAAGAGGGTAATAAATGGAAAATAGCCTTTAGAATAAAATATGGATTATTTAAATATCTAGTTATGCCCTTTAGATTGATAAACGCACCAGCAGTATTTTAATGCATGATTATAAATGTACTTTAAGAATACCTTAATATCTTTATAGTTTACTACCTGGACGACATCCTTATCTTTTCTGATACAAAAGAGAAGCATATAGAACATATTTATAAGGTCTTGAAAGCACTATAAAACGCCAATATGC